>NW_012267307.1:4195511-4201491 GCF_000151885.1 Dipodomys ordii
CCCCAAAGGAAAAAAAAAGATTTGTTTCATATGTCATTCTAAAGAGCATTGATACATTTGGATAATAAACTTTAGGGTTTGTGTAATTGGAAAAACATAACTGTATAATAAAAAAACAAATCTTTAGAAAAGCATGATGTTAATGAAGCCCAGTTGCTTTGAGGTATTTAGAAAAGGTTTTATAATACATTGGAGATGCATTTAAAAATCAGTAAATGACAATAGTATTAATTTTTGATAAAGTAATATGAAAATTACTTCTGGTTCCATTAGCTTGAGAATAAACTATGTGAAAATCACAAATGAACTTTTTCATGTGTTGATACAATAGTTACAAAAATGTACAACCAAAAGGTTTTTGATCTTCCTAAGTGGGAATGAGAGGAAAGGAATGAGGAAGGCTAAGGCAGAGGAGGGGGGGTAAAGTGTATCAGTTTTGTCTGTTCAAATGCTTATCTGTTCTGTCATACTGTATATAACATTTAAGTATATATAGTCAGTCAGCTTATACATTCAAGTGTATATATTTAAACATATATAATCAATTTCATAGATGACTATGGTGCATCAGATATTATTTAGATAATATAAGGATTTACTCAATACATTACATAGGAAAATCTCTTAAAAATAAAGCTTTAGGTCCTCGTTTTCAGATCTTTTGGTGTCCGCAATGCTACCACTAGTGGAGGATGATTATATGTATGATTTACATTATTTCTTTTTTTGTGAGTTTTGTGCCAGTCAATGCTATCCACAATATTAATTTAGGTAATTTTGTATCTCCATATTATCTAATAATGTTCCTGATCATTGGTAACTTGGCAGAGAACTGAAACACTAAATATGGGGAAACGTTCCAAATGGAATCTCTTTCTAAATTATCATGAACAAATTATTGATGTCTTTTTACTAATTAATTGTGTTTGGTAGTTTACTAAAGTGATGAATTACAAGTGACATTAATTATGAGTCTAAATGTCACTATATGGCTGGTACTGTTAGTTTTTGTAAACTTATTTAAACTTACCTCTGGCTGTTAGCTAAAAACGTTTGTCTGAAAAAGTCACAAATTATGTTTTTGCCCTAGAGTTATTGTTGAAGTAATTATGTGTCAGTTAAAAAAATGATCTTTGTTTCCTTGACCTGATTATACGTCTTTTTTTTTTTTTTTTAAGGTAAAGTGCAAGTTAAGAGTTCAGACATACAGGTTGGGGACCTAATCATAGTGGAAAAGGTTGGTGAATTTTTTCATAGGTCTTATATACATATATACACATGTATATATCACCCATTCACATTTAGCCTGATTTGAAGAAAGTTTGAGATTGACATTTTAAATCCTGATATGTTTGTATAAAATTTGTTATACTTGAATAAAAATCCAGATTTTGTATGTTCTGTTTTGCTAAAGTATATTTCAGTGTATGTAGGTAAAATTATATTTTGTTCAAAATAGCATGTGTTAACTGTTTAGTGTTGTAATATCAGAATTATTCCATTTGACAACAGAATTGTATAAGAATGTATTAGTAATACCTACTTTTTTTCTGGAGCTTACTTGTTCAGGTAGCTGTGTAGTCTACAGATTTACATATTTATATATTCACATATATATTTCACATATAGTCAATATACATGTATTTGCATATAGCATCTTCATGGACTTAAAAATTTGAAGAGTATGGGGCTGGGAAGGTGGCTCAGTGGTAGAGGGCTTGCCTTGCATGCATGAGGTCCTGGGTTCAATTCCTCAGCACCACATAAGCAAAAAACAAAAAGCTGGAAGTGGCGATGTGGCTCAAGTGGTAGAGTGCTAGCATTGAACTGAAGAGCTGAGGGACAGTGCCAAGGCCCAGAGTTCAGGCCCCACGACCGGACCCCCCCCAAAAAAAAAATTGAAGAGTATAAGATGAGTGGAAGTAAAACAGAAAAGAACTAGGAAAGAACAGTTATATTGGTGGGAAGAAGCCGTAGAGAAACAGTGGATTGAAGTATGGAACTGCTTAGGGTGGCTGGTGGTCTGAGTGGACTGAGTGGACAGTCTGCATGCGTGGCATTCACTCTGGTTGCTGCCTCTGCCTGGTCCCCTCTGAATACACCACTTGTGTCCTTTTCTTCACAGTGTTAGTGTCTTCGTGGCTTTCCATCTACTCTCTTTGTTTATCTCTGTTGATTTAAATAAGCCATTTGTAAGAGTATACTAGCTTTCTTTTTTTCCCTAAAGATGCAGTGTCTTTTAAAAATTAAGCATGATGTAATAGCAACCAAACAGATACTTGCAAAATATTTCAGTGTTTTGAATTATTCTAGAGTTCAATATAATGTTAGGCAAAATGAGCTCTACTGAGGGAGACAGATACTACATGTTTTGTCTCTTCTGCAGAATCTGGTCCTTAAAAATGAATGACAAGAATGTAAAACAGGTTGTATTTGTGGGGGGGTGCCAGTGGGAGAAGGAAGACAGAGTGAAGGAGAGGGTGGGATATGATCTAAGTATTTTATGTACATGCATGAAAACAAAAAATAAACCTGTTAATTATTTTTTTAAAATGGGGAGGAAAGATGAGTAATAGTATGAATTGGATCCAAGCATATTTTATGCACATAGGAACTCTCACAAAGAAGCCCTTTTTTACAACTAACATGTTGAGAAACCATGCTCTCTCTGCAAACAAGCATACCCTCCTTAGTCAGGTCAGACATATGCTCCTGTCTGAGCGTGATAATGAGTAAGGACTTGTCTCTCTAGTAGGACAGGAAAGCAGGTTAAAGATGTGCCAGTTGGGTAAGAAGGAATAACACTGTCACTATTTGAAGGTGGATGTGGTAGTGAGGTTAGATGTACTGGTTGGAAAGGAAGTTTACAGTGTCACTATTTGCAAGTGATGTGCTAGTGAGTGTAGAAATCTGAAGGGATTTGTTAGAGAAGCAAATGAACCAAAAACATCTCCTTAAACTCAGTTCATCAAGGTGTCAAGTTATAAGATCAACACATAAAAGTATTAACACCATTTTTGAAGTGCTCTTCCCCATGTGGAAGAAAGAAGGAAGAGAAATACAGTACTTTTTAACATTCAGCAAAAATAAAATCTATCAACAATTTGTTGATAACTGAAATTAAAGACTACTTAAGTAAATAGACACGTTTTTTTTTTTTTGGATTGAGACATTCCTCCTACAGTTTTCCAAAAATTGTACCAACAGGCCTTACATACTTCCTCTCAAGATCACAGAAAGTTTTTTCTCTCTTTTTCCTCTTAAAGACATAGACAATCTTATTCCAAAGCTACTTGAGGAAGGCACAGGCTCTGGCCTAACAAAGCAGTCCTGACAAGGCTAAGACAGTAGGAAGGACCACTCTCCTGGTTTAAGGCCAGTTAAATGGATTCATTCCTAGCATTATGTAGGTAGGAGAGGGGGAGACAATCCCCAAAGAATCCTTAAGGAGATACAAACAGACCTGTTCAGATTTGTAGAAGTGACTTCTGACAGGGGCACAAAAACAGATTATAAAATGGTTGCTTTTTCAACAAATTGAACTAGAACATTCATGTACTTAATGTAAAATGTAAAAATAGAAGACTTTCCAGAAACACATAGAGAATGTTCAGAATCTAGGGCTAAGCAAATAGTTATTAGACTGTATCAAAAGAACATTAAATAAAAGAAAAATTGAAACTGGCATCTCACTAAAATTGAAAATACCCGAGTACTGCTGGCTCACATTTACAATTCTAACAACTCAGCAGGCTGAGATATCAAGATCTAAGAATTGAGATTTGAAGCCAGAGTGGGCAAACAAATCCACTAGACTCTTGTCTCCAATTAACTATCAGAAGGACAGAACCAAGGTGTGGCTCAAATGATAGAACCCCAACCTAGAGCTGAGAAGGCTAGCTAAGATGGAGAGAGGAGAGAGAAAGAGCAAGTGAGCTAGCTAGCTAGTTCAAACCACAGTACTGGAAAAAAAAATTAAACATGCTTTTTGACCAGTTGTGAATATGATTTTAAAAATAAGGCCACAAGCTGAGAGTGGTGGCTCATGCCTGTAATCCTGGCTACCCAGGAGGCTGAGATCTGAGGATCGCAGTTCGAAGCCAGCCTGGGTGGGAAAGTCCATGTGACTCATCTCCAATTAATGAAAAATTAAGCCAGAAGTGGTGCTCTGGCTCAAGTGGTAGAGAGCTATCCTTGAACAAAAGGAGCTTAGGGTCAGTGCCCAGGCCCAGAGTTCAAGGCCCAGGCCCTGCCAAAAAAAAAAAAGTGAACACATTGGCAGAAAACATTAGTAAACCTAAACCATGTACCCAGTATGGATTGTATCTGTAATATATAAAAACTCAAAATTCCACATTAAAAAAATTCAATTCCACATTTAAAAAAAATTCAATAGTGGGCCAAAGAATTAGCTCTATAGATAATCAGTGTTATCAGGAAATTGAAATGAAAGCTAGGAATTATAGCGCCACACTTACCAGAATGGCTAAAATATAATGAGATCACTTTCACATTGTTTTAGAAATATCAAATGGTATAGTTATTCTGGAAAATTATCTGACTGTTTCTTTAAAAAAAACTATTCAACTATCATGTAACTGAGCAATTAAACTCTCCACAGAAAAATGTTAATTTGTGTTTTACAAAATCCTCTACCAAAATAATTACATATGCATTTTTTTCTGTGCATGCTAGTTCTGGGACTTGAACTCACAGCCTGAGTTCTGTCCCTTTGTTGTTTTGCTTGAGGCTAGTCCTCTACCATTTGAACCACAGCTCTACTTAGGGCTTTTTTTGGTGGTTATTTGGAGATAAAAGTCTCATGGACTTTCCTGCTTTACTGTCTTCAAACCAAGATCCTTAGATCTCAGACTCCATAGTAGCTAGGATTACAGGTGTAAGCCACCAGTGCCTGGCTGCGTTATTCTTAATAGCCAAACTCAGAACACTGCAGAGCCCCTGAATTGAATTAGGGACCACTGTACAGCCACACTGGTTAAGAAGACAGACCCTGTACTCAAGCCTTTCAGTAGTTACTGGAAATTACCCAGTTTACTGTGTGAGTATTTTGTAGAAAATAATACATAAGGAATGAAGAGTAATTGAAATTAAGAAAAAATTCCATTTGGAAGAGGATCAAAAGAAAAGAATACTTAGGAATAGATTTAACAGAAGTGCCAGACTTGTATTTTGAAAACTATAAAACATTGTTGAAATATATTAAACAGATCTGAGTAAACAGAAAGACATACCATACAGCTAGATAATTTTTTTCTCTTTCCTTTGGGCAGCTCTGAATTGAACTAGTAATTGCACTCGTATGTAAGCACTCTATTTGAGCCATGCTTCCGGAGCTTTTTGTTTTAGTTATTTTTCAGATAGTGTCTTGCTTTTTTTGCCTGGGCTGGCATCAGACCATGGTCCCTTCCCTGAGCCTCCCATAGCTTCTGTGGTTGGCTTGTGGCTAAGATGGAAGCTTTGCTAACTTTTTGCCCAGACTAGCCTCAACCAAAGTCCTTCTGTCTTTGCTACTCAGTAATTGGGATTACAGGCATGAACCAGCATGCCTAGCTAGATACAAATATTGATGGTTTAAGACAGTAGTTCTTCTCAAATTATTATATAGGTTGATGCTATTGATCTCAAAATCCAGCTAATTTTTTTAAATTGTGAAAATACGGTACAGAGGGGTTACAATTACATGGGCAAGATAATAAGTACATTTCTGATCAAGCATTGTTTCCTCCTCCTTTGTTTCCCCTTCCCATCCCTTCTCATCCTCCCCTCCCAACCCTCCCCCAACCCCTGCCTCCTGGCCAAAGTTGTAAAGTTTGTTTTTTGACTTAATGACTTGTACATCTCATTGTTGCAATGGGGTCCATCTGTATCCCTATTTAAACGATTTGTTTTTGCCCTTCCCCTCCACAAATTATACCAACATCAAATACAGTGAGAGCAGGGGTTATACCGTGGGGGAGGG
>NW_012267307.1:4201541-4206366 GCF_000151885.1 Dipodomys ordii
GGTTGCGGGCTGGGTTGGGCGGCCCCCGCCGGGTCGTTGCGATCGCGATCTGGCGGGTGGTCTGCCGACAGGTCCCTTTGTCGCGCTGCTGGTGCCAGGGCAGCTTTGGCGGGATGGAGCCTCTCCGCTCCGGTGGAGAGTGAGGGGGTGGTGGAGAATCCCGGCTGGTAGGTTTCTCTGTTCCTGGCGATCCGCTGTTCTGCGAACCGGTACCGGGCGATCTGCAAGCGGCCCCCTGTGTCTCTGGGGGCTCCGGCAGCCCCCGGCAGCCCCCGCCGGGCCGGCTGGCTGGCGGCTTGGCGCACTGCTGCGCGGCCAGTAAAGGTTGGGGGAGGGGTCTTTGCTCTTCTCTGTTCTGAAATTCTTCTTTTCCTCTCTTTCTTTTTTTGTTATTTTCCACCTCTGGTTTTTCTCTGAGTGTTCGTCTTTTTGTTGTTGTCGGTCTCTTGGGGAGATTAAGCGTTGGAACTCGAACTCTCTTTTTGTTTGGAGAGAGCTGTGGCGTTTCCCTACTGCCCCGTCGCCATCTTGGTCCCCCGCTCTGCCTGTTCTTTGAAGAAACCACTCACCTCTTCTAGGACTTCAGTGATCGTAGTCAGCTAACTTCACATCTGGCCTGGTAGAGGTTAGTGGCCATGGGCTTAATGAAGACTTTAGTCAGTCTCCACCTTTCATTAAACGGGAGGCTTTAGTCCTTTTCTATGTAGTGTAATTGCTGATAAGGTAGGATTTGCATCTGACCTTTTGCTCTGTTCTGTTATATTTTGTGTGTATATGTTTGCTACCTGACTTTTTTTGCTTTACATAAAGAGTTTTAATTGCTTTCTGCAGTTCTTGCTGGTATTCTAGTCGCTGTTAAGTAGATTTCAGAGGTTTTAACATCATCCTTAACATTCCCTATTATTTATGTTTGAATGCTTTTTCTTGTTTCCCAAACATTTCCAGTGTAGTAAGTATATTGATATTTGTGTTTTAGAGATGCTTTTATTGTAATTGTTCTTTCAATAATTTAGGTAGAAATATACATATGATTGAAAATAATATTGCCAGTATAGAAATACTTTGAGTTAATTAAAAGGTTTGTGTTAGGAATAAATTAAGAACAACATCTAGAATTGTAGAGCTGGAAGATGGTTAGACATGTCCATTTTTTAGCAAAGAGATCATGAGAGTGGAGAACCAAATGTCTGGCTTAAAATCTTATATCATTACCAGCAGTTCTGGAAATTTTCTTCAGCTTCCCAATAGTCTTTTCTAATATTGTTGCTCTGGTATGATGAGTCCAATAGAAGGAAAAGTACCCTAAGACATCAGGTGAGTGCGAACCCTGCTTGCCCTTAAACACGATCACTGTCTGGTTATGATATTCTAGAAATGCTGTTTCTCCCTTGTTAATCTATTGTGGTATCATGATTCTCCATGGTGATAGTCGTGGACCCTTCAAGCACCCTAGCAATTACTACCTCATCCTCAGGAAAGTGTTTATAGCATATGTGTGTAACAGTTTTTGTGTGTGTGGTATTTGTGTTTGAACGTATTGCCTTGCCCCTACTAGCAGATGTTTACTCCCTGAGCCATGTCTCCAGCCCTTTTGTTTTCTATATTTTCAAATGGAGTTTGGCATTTTTGCCTGGGCTGAGTCGAGTCATGATTCTGTCTCTTCCCATGTGGCTGGGATGACAAGTACCCGCCACCATGCCTAGCTTGTTCGTTGAGACTGGGGAGTATCATTAATGTTTCCCTGGACCAGCCTCAAATCCCTTCCTCCCAATCTTTTCACAAATAGCCAGCATGAACCACCATACCTGGACTACACTAAATTTTTGATTTTTTAAAAATACTCCTTGGCAGTTTAATGCATCTGAGTTGAGGACTTCACTGTTTAAACCTGTTGGGTCTATTGTATTCTTCAGTTGTTCTTTTTTTTTTTTGTCAGTCATGGGGCTTGAACTCTGGGCATGGGTACTGTTCCTCAGCTCTTCAGCTCAAGGCGAGCGCTCTACCACTTGAGTCACAGCGCCACTTCCTGCTTTCTGGTGGTTTATTGGAGATGAGAGTCTCCTGGACTTTCCTGTCCAGGCTGGCTTTGAACCACGATCCTCAGATCTCAGCTTCCTGAGTAGCTAGGATTATAGGCATGAGCTACCTGCGCCTGGCTTGATTTTAAGTTTTCTTATTGCTTACTTTTTAGAAAACATGCAATTTTTTTACATTATCTGATGATACTTTTTATACATGTTGCATATTTCGGTAAACTGTTTAACCGTGGTAAGCGCTGAGCGTAAGTGTGGCATGGTGTGGGTAGGCTAGGTGGCAGGGCTCGTCACTAGAGCTGGGTGAGTTGGCCCGTGGTGGCCCCATTTGGACTATGTATTCGTGAGGAGTCACTCTATTGAGCCATCAGAGGATTGTTTAGAGTGTAAATGAAGCTGTTGATGGATCTGGTGACTGATGGCTTAAATTCCAATTAATCAATTGCTTCATCAGTTTCTTAATTCAGATGAAATATCTCTTGAGTGCACATAGTTCTTTCAGTGGTATTAGGAGAAATTAATGCTTTAGAACTAATTTTCATCAATCTCTTATAAATGTCAATATCTTTTTCACTTGTATCCTAAGTGATGACATTATAGTTTATGTGTTTGTGACTTATTACAGTACCTCAGCTGTCACCTGTTAGTGGGCCCGAGGGTTGGTAAATGATATTGTATTCATCCAGGTTGTCTCTATAGTACTATTCATCTTGCCAGATGGAAATTGTCATTCAGAGTCATTAAGTCATACAAATGATTTAAAAATTAAGTTTAATGGCCGATGATCTGCTCTTAAAGCCGGTGTCTGCTTTCCTTTGGTTGGTCATCCACTGTGGCCCATCCCTCAGAGCAGTGCATCTGTAAGCTCTGCAGGCCTCCTCCTGGTGCTGCTCGATACACACCACCACTTGATGGGACTCTCCAGTGTGACATAGCTGATCTTAATTTGATGGTCGTTAAACCTGGCCTCTCCTGTCTACTCTTGTCAGTTATAAAAAATAAAATGAAGACATGGTAAGGAGTCTGTAATAGGATATAAGTGGACCCATTTAATAATTCACTTTTGTTGAGCTTCAGCTCACATGAGTTGTATTTAGTGTTTCTGTGAAAAAATTATTAGACTAGCTTCAATTTTCCCCACCTAGGATTTTTCTGCAACACCCTGATCTCCAGTCATATCCCTCAGTAGGAATTTAATTATATTAACTCTGCTTAGGAAAAAGCCTGTCACCTTCCTCCTAAATTTTACATACAGCATCTAATTAGTTAACATGAAATGTTTCTTTTAAAGAAAGTCACCCATACATTTTGCAAAGTTTAATATGCTTATAGAGATCGTTACATATTGGTCTCACTTTCAGAAACAGTGTTAGAATTAAAGCGATTCTAGAGTCTCACCTGTTACTTCAATTTTAGAATACAAACTCAGAGCAACATGGACATATTAAAACTGGTATCTCTCTGGGCACCAGAGGCTTATGCCTGTGAACCTAGGTACTCAGAAGCCTGAGTTGGAGAGTATTGTGGTTCAAAGCCAACCTGGGCAAAAGGTTTGCTATACACCATCTCAGTCAATAAAAAAACAAAAACACACAAATCTGGGTATAGTGGAACACATCTATCATGGTAGCTTTGTACAAGAAGTGCATATAGGAGCATTGTGATCTGTACCATCCAGAGATAAGTCCTCTCAGAATTTAGCAAAGGAAAATGTGGTAGAGTATCTGCCTGACAAGCCTACGGCCTTGAGTTCAAACCTGAGTACTGCCAATTTTTCTCCTAAATTGGAAAAGTCATGCAAATGAATTCTCTTTGCAATTAAACATGAATTTGTTATGTTTTATCTGCTTCCCTAAATCCTAAGAATTGGTTTTTTTAAAGTTTAGTGTAATTGTGTTTTTAATTCTGTAAAGTATTATGATTTTCCAATGAAACTGTCTATATATACCAGATATGCTTGTGTACATATGAAGATGTGTATACACAAAAAGCACCGAGATCACAGATATTTGTGCACATGAAAGACTGTGTATACACAAAGCGCATAGATCACAGATATTTGTTTACCCACATCTACCTACATGAAGACACACGGGGATGTATGCACCTAAACAGATGTGCATAGACTTTCATAGATGCCTTAAGCTACATGCATGCACAAAAGACTTGCATAAACACATACATGTAAATATATACAACTATATGCATGCTCCTATGTGCACATAGTAATAGATGTTCATGAGCACATACATGTAAACAGCACAGGTGCACACACAGAACTACATGTACACTAACAAGGATGCAACATATAAACAGATAACAAATACACAGATACATTGGATACACAGCTACTTACATATAGATGCACATTAAAAGCCTCATGTATATACACACATACACATACACTCTCTCTCCCTCACCTTCTTTTCCTTTCTCTCCCCTTCCATTGTTCTTACCTGAAAGGTAGGACTTTATATATACTGTTCTGTACTTTATTTTCTTTCCATAGTAAGATACTGAGATCTGCTTTTGTTTTGTTTCTTGCTTTTTTAATTGTTGCATGTACAACTTTATTCAGCTACTTCTCTAGTCATCTTTCCTTAGCCTTTTTTAGTTGTAAACAGTATTGCAAATGTCACTTTGTGTATTTGCTATTCTGTCTGTAGGGTAGATTCTAAAAAGAGGGTGTTGTGGCATGATCTGAGGATAAATAGCTATTTTTAAAATTTAATTTAATTTTATTTGTGAACATACTGTACAGAGGGGTTACAATTACATGGGCAGGATAATGC
>NW_012267307.1:4206416-4208588 GCF_000151885.1 Dipodomys ordii
TTGTAAAGTTGTTTTTCGACATAACGACTTGTATGTCTCATTGTTGCAATGGATCCACCTGTATCCCTATTTAAATGATTTGTTTTTTCCCTTCCCCTCCACAAATTATAACAAGAAACATACAGCTTGGCTTCAGGTAATTGAGCAATTTTCCTCTAGGTGCACTGCCAAATGGGTTTTGTGTGAGAGAGGAAGAGGGAGAGGATGAAAGGAAAAGAAAGCAGGCAGGGAAGGAGAGTCTTAAACTTACACTGCTAAGTGCTGGAGTTGCACGTTGGTGCATTGTAGTGGCTGATCTTTCCTTAACCTGTATCTCACCTGAATTGCTCTTCATTTGGGGAGGCTTCTTACTGATTCTTTTTGCAAGTAGTAGTATTTGGCAGTATTAGACTGTAATTTATTTTTTCCTACTGCAAGTTTTCCTACTAATAGTGCAGTGAGACCATGTAGCATTATAACAGTAGGTTTCATTCACAGCTCATTGTGTCTAGTGTAGCTAAGCATGGGAGCTTTTCAGACCAGATCACCCCAAAAGGCTGATTATCTTAGCCATAAACACCTATCAGGACAAATAGTAAATTCTAGCCCTATGAGGCAAGAAATATTCCATCCTTTTTCATTTTTTGTATGTTTGTGAAGAATTAATTCTTTTATAAATGTTTAGTAGAATTCCCCTAGAAAATCTCTGGAACTACACTTTTTTTTTTCCAGTCTTGGGGCTTGAACTGAGGGCCTGGGCACTGTCCTTGAGCTTCTTTTTTTGCTCAAGGCTAGCGCACTACCACTTGAGCCACAGCACCACTTACAGCTTTTTCTGTTTATGTGGTACTGAAGAATTGAACCCAGTGCTTCATGAATTCTCGGCAAGCATTCTACCACTAAGCCAACTTCCCAGCCTGTGTTTTAAAAATTATTGTTACTAATTCAGTTTCTTTGCTAGAAACCTATTCAGTAGTCTTATTTTCTCTTGAGTCAGTTTTAGTAGTAATGTTTTAGGATTCTCTCCACTTTATCTAGGTTATCTAATTTGTTCCATACCATTCTTAGTATTCCTTTACAGTTCTTTTTATTTTTATAATGATGGTAGTGGTGCCTCCTTCTCTGATCTTGATTTTAATAATTTGACTCTTGTTTTCTTAGTAACTAGCTAAAAGTTTGTCATTGTTATATTTTCAAAGAACTTTTTAAAATAGTTTTCTCAATTGTATTTCCATTTCTAATGTGTTCTATAAGGTTTGGTATGTTGATTTTTGTATTTTCTTCTCTCTTAAAAATATTTTATGATTCCCTTTATTTTCCTTGGTTGTGTTTTGTCCCGTGGCACATCCTTGATGTGCTCTGTGTGCCCTGGAGCATGGTCTCCACTCTGGCACTCTGCAGCATTCTCCACGTCTTTGGTGTCTCTGTTATCTTCTATGTAGTCATCTTGCCTATTGTTGAAAGCCAAGTAGTACAGTTTGCAACTGTTTGCTGCCACATGTATTTCTCTTTCAAGTATGTCATTGTATTGAGGTTTAGTTTTTTTGGAATGCACACCTGTCTTACCTTAAACCTACTATGACTTTGAATGTAAAGTATGTCTTTTATAGTCAGTATATAGTTGCATCTTGATTTTTCTTCCCAGTGCAATCTTTTGCTTTTATTTTCTGGTCTGCTTTATTTAGGAAATTTACAACACATCAAGATGCACACAGTTGATATATGCCTCTTAGTAAATATGCGCTCCTGTAAATGCTATTAGCATCCCTGTGTACACTGTGTTCTGTTGTCCTGTTTTTCTGGTTTTCAAGTTCAGAAGGCTTCAGAGCTCTGTTGAGGAGACCTCACACAGTTGATGCCCTGTGATCCAGCAGGGTCTCCCTGTGACCCAAACTCTTTCTCCTGCCTAGTCCTCCTCTTAAAAGCAGCTTTGTCAGACTTACTGGTGTGGCCACTGCCTGTCTTTGCCACTTGACCATTCACTCTTCGCTAGTCACTCTTCTCTGAGCAGAAGGGTTGTCTCATAGTCTCCTACCTTGATTACTCTCAGCATTCTTCCCAAGCATACCTACATGTGTGCTCTGCCTGTTCTTTTTTTTTAAATTTTTTATTGTAAAGATACTATACAGAGGGTTACAGTTACATGAGTGAGGTAATGAGTACACTTCCTCTTGAACATTGTTAGCCCCTCCA
>NW_012267307.1:4222113-4226030 GCF_000151885.1 Dipodomys ordii
TTTGTTTACCCTTCACATCCCTTCCCAGCCTCCCCCCTCCCCCCCATCCCAATCCTTCTCCTTTCCCCCCTTCCCCCCCCGATAAATAGCTTTTTGTTATTTGATATTTCTTCATATTTGAAATTTGTTGTTGCATTTCATTGTAGCTGTACCTTTATTTCAATACCCTTTTTTATTGTGGTAATTGTAACATTTTTTTTTTAGCAAGGTAATATCATATTCTTGGAGGTTTTTAATGTATATTTTATTATCCAGTCATGTTAAAAGTAAAAATGATCTATGTAACTTAAAAAATAACAGCTAATATTATTAGGCAAGGCTAATTACTAGGATTAGGGGTACAGCTCAGTTTCTCTAAGTTTACCTGAAGCTCTGGATTCAGTCCCCAGTGTTATAGAAACACATGCATGTGCATGCATGCATGTACATACACCTACAGCTACGTAAAAGACTTTAATAGGCAAGAGCACCAAGCAGAATATGTGATTTAAAAATTTAATAACTGTGTCTTTTCCCCAGACTCGTTCTTTGCAAAAGTCAGATATATTCTGTAAAATGAAAGCTGTGAAGTTCTTTGTTCTGGGAACTTCCTTTTGAGATGTGCATTGATAGCACTTGTAGCTCAGGAGAAATTTCTCCCATGCAGTTGTTCCATAGTGTTGATGGTTTCCCCTCTGCCTTCAAGGTTCGTGTTTTATTAGGACGGACCAGCTAGATGGTGAGACCGACTGGAAGCTGAAGGTGGCAGTGAGCTGCACTCAACGGCTGCCGGCGCTGGGGGTGAGCATTCTCAAGATGGTGCGACATTTTATTCTTTAACAGCAGCATCTGTGTGGTAGGGATGCTTCTGTTGACACCTGGTAACTTATTTATGTATTGAAGATATGCTGTATCATTTTTATTCCTTAGGAAAAGTGATGCCAAAATAACTTAGGTGTTTCCCAGCTCATAATCTGTTTTAGGTACTTTTGAATGTTCCTGGCCACTTGATAACTTTCTCGAAGTGGGGGGAGATTGGATGACTCAACCCCCTGTTGCTAGCTGATTTACTCCCTCGCTTTGTGGAATACGGCAGCCGTTCTTGCCCTAATGTAGCCACTAAGGTATTGGTTTGCGAAGAGTTGGAGCCAGGTTTGCTCCTGGGTCTAACTCACCCTCCCCTTCCATTCCCTGCTGCAAGTCCATTTGGTGTTTACCTTGTATTCATTTACATGTAATGGTGATCTCAATGTGAAAAACTTTGTCTTGTATGATATTCTGGCATTTTGTGAATGGTAAAGGAAGACAGATTGTCTAAGAGTATTGTTTGCCCAAGCAGTGTTGGTCAAGGGAAGGAAGGTGAGTACTCACAGATGAGTGGCTCTGTTTCATCTGGTTGTGTTAGGGCAGGACTGGCTGCCCTATTGCACACAGGCTGTACTTATCAAGGCCGGTAGGACGTTCTTCTTTGTGCTAGACTTTTTGGAAATGAAGTATATTTGGCATGGTGAGGACGTGGGGGTGGTTTGTTTATTCAGGCGTTTTAGTGTGGCCCATATTTCAGGTAGTTCCTGAGTTAGAATTTATTACCTGTGTGTTTTGTATCTTTGTTAAGTAGGTGTTCTAACCATTGAGCCACACACATACACCCAACCCTTTTTGCTCTGGTTGTTTTTGAGATAGGGTCTGGAATTTATGCTTGGGGAACCTAGACCACTATCCTCCTATTTATTTATGCTTTCTGCATAGCTGGATGACAGGTGAGTACTGTAATGGTAGCTTTTTATTTTGTTCCTCACCCTTGCTATTTCTTGTTGGTGTTTACTGCTTGAAAATAATATGTAGATATGTATATAGTATAAAACCAGATATATGCAAATATGCAGCCCACTTTCAGTTTTTCCTGTCCTGGACACAGAAATATTCTTCTCTTCGTGAGTGTGTGTGTGTGTGTGTGTGTACGTACACTTAGGAGATACTTTGCTAGCCTGGGGGTTACACTCAGGGCCTTGCTCATGCTAGGCAAGTGCTCTATACTGAGCCACATCCTAGCCTATTCTGTATACATCTCCTGTGGACATTATGTCACCCTCTGTCCCCAGGTCAGAAATTTATTTTGGAAATTGTTTGAGCCACCAGCACCCTGCTAGCTTGATCTTCTTAAGTCTTGTTCTTAAATTTTGTTGGAGTGAGTCAAAGTCCTGTGTACTTTCACACTTACTTAGTCTTACTGCTAGGGAGGGCCGGCCTCCCTGGCACTTTGGCAATCCATTACACCCCTTTAAAGGTTCCTCTCAACTCTGACTAGTCAAAACAGCAAGGCATGGTGGTATATGCCTATATCCTCTGATACTCAGCAAGTAGGAGGAGCAGTGTTTGAGGCCAGCCCAGGCAAGAAGTTAGTGAGATCCCCATCTCAACAGACAACATTAAGTGTGTTTCTGTGCGACTGTGATCGATATTAGCAGCACCAGGAGACAAAGGTAGGAGATGGTCCAGAGCACGTCTGAGGCAAAAACATGAGACCCTATCTGAAAAATCATGTCCAAAAAAGGTCTTGTGGGGTCTTAGCAAGCCCAAGTCATTGAGTTTAAGCCTCATTACTGCCAAAACCCCAAATACAATGGAATCCTGTTCCCTTCCTAATTCTGCAACCTCTGGGCCTTCAGCCTCTGTAGCCCAGGGCAAAGGCAGGTATAGTGTTGGCATCACAAACAGATGCTAGTTGAGCCCTCTGGATTTCTGCAGATTTTTATCTCCTTAGCTTTTTCCTAGCATCTACAAATTTAGCAGGCCAGTTTCCATGAGCTCTGGTCTCTGTCTCCTGAACTCAGAGCATGTGTCTCTCTCCTGTCTGTAAGGTGTTCATCTTGATGTAAGAATGGCCAGGGTGGTCACACAGCTATTTGTGGGCTCTGTGGTTGCAGAGTTGCTGTTACTGTGTGTTGTCCTTTGCGAGAGGGCAAGTATCATATTAGTTAATAAAACATTGCTTGTAGAATTTCTTGATTAAGTTTTAATGAGCAACAACTGCCTATTGACTAAACAAGTTACATGACGGTTCTAATTTTAACTAAAATTAAAACAACTGTTTGTTTCGTGAGGATACTTCCGACTGGAAGGCTGGAGTTGACCAGGTTAATGTTTTCTTCTCCTAGCAGAGCACATTAGCCCTAATCTCGTCTTCCCTCAGACACTTTTCAGTCCTCTCTCTTAGATTGCATTCCTTGTAAAGGAAGTATAGGGTAATTTTTCATTACTCATAACAGAAGAGAGCCCCTCATAATTTACCCCTCACCTCTGGCTGCCATTCACATGTGATCCACCGTGTCCTGGCGCTGCATCACCCTTCCCTCCCCTGGCTTCTCCCTACATGCTTGTCCTGTGAGACAGTGCCTATATGCTCTTTTCTCTAGAGGGTATTTATTGCTGTATGTTTCATGAAAGATTTTGGTAGTTTTTGTTTCATATTGCTTCCTTGAGACTGTCTTGTTATATAGCCCAGGCTACCAATGAAGTCACCATTTTCCTGCCTCCAGGCATTCTGGGGATTTGAGACAGGCCACTACACATGACAGGTTTACACGTTCTTCTGTAGATTTTCATAGTAGTAGCTCGGCATATTTATGTAATAGGACCTACAATTATTTTAAAGTGGTTTCAAAATGGCTCTGAATTTTATTGTGGACGTACACAAGACTGGGGAAAGCACAGATCCCAGGCACTGCTTGCGGGGTGGAGGGAGGGCACGAATCCAGGCACTGCAGTGCGGGGGGGGGGGGGAGTGGCAGCACTGACCACAGACACTGACGTGAGGAGCACTGACCACAGACACTGACGTGGGGAGGCAGTGATCACAGACACTGACGTGGGGAGCACTGACCACAGACACTGACGTGGGCAGCACTGATCACAGACACTGACGTGGGCAGCACTGA
>NW_012267307.1:4226480-4236781 GCF_000151885.1 Dipodomys ordii
CACAGACACTGACGTGGGCAGCACTGATCACAGACACTGACATGGGGGAGGTAGTGATCACAGACATAGTAGACATTTGGGAAATAGTTTTCTTGCTTTTGTGATGAAGCAAATTTATTAACAACCATGAGAGTCAGTAATTTTCAATAAATCATGACTTGCTGATTTATTTCAAAAGATCCATATAGCAGTAAACAATACCATTTACATTTAATTAGTTTTATTGAATGAAAGGCAATTTTATTTGTAATGAACCACATGTTATGATTAAGGATGTATTTTAATGACCTTTAACTAATGTGAACAAATGTTGCCCTTGACCTAATAGCAGAGGCTTTCCTAGATTATTGAAAACTTCAGAATGATTTTTAAATTATCATGAAAAGCTTCAAATGACATTCTCATTATTGTGTCATTATTCAGTCATTTGATGTCTAATATACGAGATGAAACACACTCTTCTAAATATTCATGTGCATGGAGAAATGAGGATTGTTGCCAGCTTTTTTTTTTCCCCGTTTTAAAACGTAGGCTCTGGTATGAAAGGTTCATGTTTTGAAAATCACTCTGATGGTGTAGTACTTAAATAAGGAGTTACTCTGCTGAGTACTGGTGGCTCACACCTTTATTTCTAGCTACTTAGGAGGCTGAGAATGGGGGGGTCACATGGGGAGGAATCACAGTTTGAGACTAGTCCAGGCAGAAAAGTTTATAAAACCCCTTCTCAGCTGTAGCTGGACAAGGTGATGCATGCTTATCTTCTTAGCTACAAAGGAGGCTAAGATGAGGGGAGGTTTGCAATTCCAGGTCAGCTCAGGCAAAAAGCCTGTAAGATTCCATCTGAACAAAAAGGCATGTAGTGTACACTCATCCCACCTATGATAAGATGTTAAAACAGGCTGGTCAAAATCTGGGTAGGTGCCTTAAAGTTGTGGCTCTGTGGTAGAATGTCTGCCTAGCAAGCATGAGGCCTTAAGTTTAAAGCCCAGTACCAAAAAAGTAAGTTAATAAATATAAATAAGATAAAGTAGGATTCATTTTCAGATTTGCTGTATCCATAGGTTACTCTGGCAATTTATTGGACGCTTTGGACCTTTTTCTACAACTCTCAAGTTATTTTATGCTGTAAACTAGCTGCAGCTTAACTTGACTGTAAGTTGTTTCTGCGTGGTCTAAGCTGCAGTCACAACCCTGTTGGAATAAGCTAGTATGTTCAGCTCTGTTCCATCAGACTAGCCTCTGTTCCCTGGTGAGTGGACAAGTAGTTCCTGTTTCCCCAGCCCGGAAGGGTTGGCAGTTAGCTTCCACAGTTGCATGCACTCAGAAGGATCTGAGAAGCAGAAGCAGGTGAGGCAGCAGTGTCCTCCCTGAGTCTGAGACCCTGGGCTGCAGCTGGGCTTCAGGGTTTGCAGGGCAGCTGCCCTGTGGAAGTGCCCCGCATGCCCTGAGCACCACCTTTTATCACCTGCAGTCTCGGTCCTCCTCATAGAGGCATCTTTCACAAAAGATTGTTTCAGTATCAATCCAGAGTGATTTTGGAGGTTCAGTAATGAACCTCTGTCTTTGGATGCCTTGTGTTGTGTTACTGTAGAACTCTTCTGATTCATGAGATGAAACTTGACCAGTACACTCAAATAAAATGAGTTTCTCTCTGTGTTGAGAGCCCAAAGGAGTCCAATGCTGATGGGACAGTCAAATCATATTTGATATGTGACATCCCACACCAGAGAAAGGACTGCCTAGTGGGCAGGTTTGCAGTCCCCATTCCATGCTGCTAGGTGTGAGGGAAGGTGTTCCTGCTGCCATTCAGAGGCCTGAGCGGTTCCCTCTCTGGGTCTCCTCCACTCACAGAGACAACACTTTATAGAGTACTTATAATAAAGCCTTAAAGGAAGCTTAACACAAAACTAAACTTCACAGTATCTAACAGTGCTTAGCAGCATTTAACACTTCTTCCTACTGTCCAGCTCCTTCCCCAGTGCCCTGGGGAGAGTTGGGTCCCTCTTCCCTCTGTCTCATTAGACATGTCCTTAGTCAGTTAAAACACAGTCCATCCACTAAGAGCTGGTCTTAAACTTCTATTCTGTAATGTGCCATTTGAGCTTACCAGCTAGACAAACTGAGGGAAAATCTCCAGACAATCATGACGAAGTCATTCATATCCCCCCCCCCCCCCACTCTCCAAGGTTTGGTTGTTACAAAATCATGGCATTCCATTTGTCAGTCTTTTTATGTCCCTAACTCTTCCCCTGATGTTTCACCTGGGATTGTGTGCAGGAAGGACAAAAGCATGCTTTCAGAGGAGAAATTTTTTATGTAACCTAACCTGGCCAGAAGGACACATGTTTAAGAATCAGGTCAAGAGGAGATCCTGAATTTCCAGAACTTTACAAGATCTTTCTGTGATCATCCCCACTCCTTTCATCCCAGCCATATGTCTTGGGAGTGGCCTGGAGAACATTGCTTTCTCAGCAGGAGAACGCAGTATCCAAATTGCCTCACCAATGTCAGGAACCTCAGACTCTTGGTCCACTGCTACAAGCCACAGCAAGCACATGAGATGTCCTTGGGGACTAGTGAGGGAGCAAGGGTTCTGTCTTTGTAGGCTGGAAAGGTTCACCTTCCTGGCGATGTCCTCTTGACCTGCAGATCTGGCTAAGGTCACAGGGTATGACTGCCACGTGTCAGGAGTTTAGACTGATAACTGGTAAGCACGAAGCCCTGAGTCTAAACCCTTGCACCATCAAAAACAAAAAAAACCTCTAGCACATAATACGTGAATAATTTTAATTAGTGATTAAAAAAATTCCAAGTCAATTTATTTCAATGTAACATTGAAATTAATCCTTTTCTTTTATTTTTGTATTCCAGGATCTTTTTTCTATCAGTGCTTATGTTTATGCTCAGAAGCCACAACTGGATATTCATAGTTTTGAAGGGACATTTACCAGGGTGAGTTAAAATATTTTATTCAGTTTAACAGTACCCATTATCGTCATAAATTAAAGGTAGTAGGCCCTTGTTCTGAGAGAATAATTCAGTCTAGAGTAATTTGCACAGAAGCTTTGGACTAAAAAGGGAAAAGCTAGAGGAAGTGCCAAATTCTTGGGTGTGTTTTTGTTACTCGTATTCCTGTGAGGTACTTCAGTGCAGATTTTCTGATTTCTTGACATAGTTAGCATTTGGTAAAATCTTTTCACCTACTACATGAGTCAGTATAATGATATAGTTTAGCAATTCATTTGGCTTTCAATAATAGTTGGTATGCTACGATGTTTGCATCATTTCTAGCTTTTGAATCATTTGAGTGTATGCTTATTTGAACATTTCTTCAAGTACTAGATGTATTTTATTCCACATTCATTTTGTTATGGCATTTGGTAAACTCTTTAAAGGTCTTTAAGCTCCTCTACACCTGTCTACTAGGATTGGAAGAATTCAGTATCTTCTTTTTAGCTTCTATTTATTTTATTAGCTAATAACGTACCATAAATGACTTGCAGTAAGGGATTTTAATATGTGTCTATGGTTTATTTTTAATTGATACAACCATCTTTAGAAGATTTCTGTTGTTTCACTCTTTTGGTCACACGAAATAGGCAGGCAGTGTCATCATCTGAAACCACTTACAGAACTTAAGTGACATCTTATATACAAACCGTGCATATGCAAATGAGGGGACCTGTGAGGTTGTTTAGAGTCTGTGGAGAGGTGGATGTCACTTTATAGTTATTTCTGTATGTGCAGCAGACAAGATCCCATGGGAGAATAGGAGGAAGTGTGTCCAAGTGGTAAGGATTATGAAATGAGTTTCAAAATACAGCTCTTTCTGTTCTTTTACAAAAAATTATTTTGATAAAAACAAATTCTTTTGAAAGGTCATATATGAGAAAAAGTATTATAAATAGGTATTTTTGTTTATACAAAAAGTTTGAATATAATCACTGTTAAGAATTTGGAATATCAATGCTGGTTGCCACTGGTTCATACCTGTAATCCTAGCTACTCAGGAGGCTGAGATCTGAGGACCATGAATCAAATCCAGCCAGGCAGGAAAGTCCATGCGACTCTTATCTCCAGTTAACCACCAAAAAGATGGAGCTGTGGCTCAGTGATAGGGCACTAGCCTTGAATAATAGCTTAGGGTCAGGGTCCAGGCCCTAGGTCTGACACTTAAAAAAACAAAAAAGAATTTGGAATATTATTTTCTTTCCTCCTTTCCTTCCCTTTCCTTCCCTTCCCTTCCTTTTTCTTTCTGGTTTATATTGCTTATGATTCCTACAAGTCAGAGGTATTTGCTAGACAACGTAGAAGCATTTCAAGGTCTAAAAATTGAGAGTAGCCTGGTCATAACTCTGAAGGGGGGAGTGTGTGGCGAGGGAGTTCTGTGCTGTTATAGGAGATGTAGAAGCAGAAGCTATCCAAATTATCAGAAGAAGACTGTAAGGACTTTCAGCTTAGAAGAGAAATGGTGACTCTGGTGAGCTTCAAAGGATACCTTAGACTTCCTGGTTCCTTAGGTTAGTTGAGCCCATCTAAGTTTGTGTATGTCCTCACAGCCTTCCAACACTGTACCAGCCAATGATAAGGGTGAATAGGACCACTTACAGCTCATATGTGCCACATACATGTGAGACAGAAAATTCTGCACACTGGAAGTAAGGGGAATGTCCATAGTTAGGACATAGCAGAGGACAGGAGATTGTCCAAAGACACTGGCATCATGGAGGGGGTCTGCCTTCAGAAGAGGAGCTCCCAGGTGGGGTCCTGGGTCTTCTCTCTTGGCTGGCAAATGAACTAAAACATGCTAATCAGAGGTGGCCATTTGGGGGACATACATGTACAGGGTATTTCCATAGATGGTTGGTGTTTCTAGGAGCCCTGATAAGAAAGAAAAGGATGAAATTGACCTTTCTTAGATAAGACAGTGACATTTAGAATGGACATTGTCATACCACTCCCAGAAATGGTAGTTCATAGAAGATACTAGGCTTTAATGTATGGTAGACATGAACACATTCCAGCTTCCCTTCTTGGAATAGAATCTTCTACTATAGCAGGTTCAGTCAACATTCATTATTATGATAGAAGGGACCAAAGAAAGAAGATAGAAGGGAAGAGAGAGAGAAAAAAAAAGAAGGAAGAGAGGCAGGGAGGGAAAGAGGAAGGGAAGCAGATAGTGAGAAACAAACCTTGTAACAAATTCTAAGCCTGGCATTGGTGGCTCATGCCTATAATCCTAGCTCCTCAGGAGGTTGAGATACGAGGATCGTGGTTTAAAGCCAGCCCAGGCAGGAAAGTCTATGAGATTCTTATCTCCAATTAACCACCAGAAAAGTGGAGGTGATGCTGTGGCTCAAGTGGTATAGCGCTCGCCTTGAGCTGAAGAGCTGAGGGACAGTGCCCAGGCCCAGAGCTCAAACCCCATTACTGACCAAAAAAAGAAAAGAAAAAAAGAAGAAGAAAAGAAAAAAAGATCTAAGCTGGGTGCTGGTGGCTCACGCCTATAATCCTAGCTACCCAGTAGGCCGAGATCTGAGGATTACAGTTCAAAGCCAGCTCTGGTAGGAAAGTCCATAAGACTCTTCTAGTTAACCGCCAGAAAATCAGAAGTGGTGCTGTGCCTCAGAGTGCTAGCCTTGACCTAAAGTGCTCAGGGACAGTGCCCAGGCCCTGAGTTCAAGCCCCCAAACCTCCCCAGAACCATCCAAATCCTCTAAAAAAAAAAAAACTCAAAATAAAAAACAGAAACAAGAACTCTAAGGCAAAGCAATGTCTTAACAGTGCAACAAACCTAATAAATCTCACTTAAATATGGTTAACCAACTAGGTAATATAGAACATAATAAGTTAGGGATTAACTCAAGAATAGAAAATGTAAATGAGTTCTAACTGAGCTCAGGAAAACATAGAAGAGCATGAGCATCTGAGAAGTGAAGACCTTGCTGACAGTGTACCCAGGAAGAGATATGAAAGTACACTGTGGTGGGGAGAAAATGAGAAAGCAAAAGATGTGCAAACCATCAGGAAGCGACAGATTTCAAAGATCCAGTATTCCTGATTGCCTTTTGGGAGGAAGTCAGCTTGGAACCTTACTTTCAGCCCACAGAACAAGGTCAGAGCAGAGTAGTAACTTTAAGAGCCTTGAGTAAGACAATGTGGACCAAGAATTCTCCTTGAAAATCAAAGCAATAGAGAGCCAGAGTTCAGCTGGCAGAAATCAAAGAGTTACACCATGTGTGTTTTTGCTTTATTCAGTGGGCTTTGGGGGAGGAATTTAGTGAATACTGAGGGCATTAATGTATCTAAGATTTAAATCTAAGGTTAAACAGAGTAGACGTATTTGGGACATGATCACTGAATGCTCCCTTGGACTTGGAGTTTCTTTGTCATGCCCACATTCTTGTGCCTGGGTCCTGGGTTCAGCAGTGTGAGAAGACAGCAGTATGCACAGTTTGACTTAGAAAATGGGGCATCCTTGTTTCTAAGTCTTGGAATGGGATTGCCATGGGTGATACCTACTTCATTAGATACAGGGAGGTCCTTTTGAGTTTGGACTTCTGGCAGAAGGGAATAGGGAGGGAGTCTTCTTTCACTGCACGGTCATCTGTCCTTGTCCTTGGGTGGATGGTGTAAGGCCTACCCCTTCTTAGGGAACCAAAATCTATACATGCTTAAATGAAGTGTGTAAAACTAAAATAATTGACATACATTCTCTCATATGCTTTTAATCTCTAGAATACTTCTGACATCTAACTCGGTGCAAATACTGCATAAATAGTTATGTATTAGACAAGAAGGACATGGAATTAAAGCATGTGTATACTTAGTAGAGATGCAAGCATTGTAGGTCTAGCACTACTAAAATGTACCCGAAGGTAACATGGCAAACCACTGCTTGAGAAAGATTGAGGGAGGCTAGGAGGCTACAGCATAGTTGTGCGCACACATCTCGTTCACATGGACTCAGTCAAGTTCTTGGAGCATGGCATATTCAAGTTTGGCTTTTTGGATCTTTCTGGAATTTTTTCCCCAAAGATTTTATTTTTAATCTCTTGACTGAATCCACATATTCAGAGCCTGAGGATTTAGATTTTTGTGAAATTATACATGAAAGGAACAGTGAGAGGATCCTTCACACCCATGCCAGGGGACCATGACCATGCGGAGGCAGGCAGGCAGGCACAGGAGAAAGATTAGTGCAAGGTTTATTAGAGGAGCCATATTTGCCCTGGAGAGAGAGCACATGGCAGCCTCCACTATCTAGATAGCAGCAGCAGCAGCTGGCCGGGGTGGGGTAGGAAGTGAGGTGGATGGGAGTTCAGGTGGGTCTGGGTGTGGGGGGGAGGGGGAGAGGGAGGGGCCAGCAGGTCTGGGTGGAGCTGAGGGCCAAAGGTAGGCATAATGCGTACAATATGTATTTCACAAGTGGAAGTGAAGTTGCCTCTGTTTTAGCCAACTTTCAATCTGATTGTACTAAGAAGAAAGAAGCGTAATCATTTGCTAGTATTGACCTTTTTAATTGTGTGCATTCTACATTTACTCCTTAAGGCTGTTTTGCTTAATAGAAAAGGGGATACTCAAGGATTTTTAAGTATTCACTCACTGTCACATCCTGCTGCATTTTCTTAATTAGATCAGGGGAAGCTGCAAAGTGCACGTAATTTCCTCAGTGCTCTGGTTTGACTATGCCCCAAGTCCACATGCTGGGAACTTGACCCTTAATGTAGCAGTGTTGGACAGGGACCTTTAAGAGGTGGTTATTCAGGAGGACTTGCGTGATGAGTGAAGGTCACTGTTGTAGAAGTGGTTCTGTTATCACCAGAGTGGGTTCCTGACCAAAGCAAGTTTGGCTCCCTTCCCCTCTCCCAGCCACACATACATTTACTGTAGGGCACCTTCTGCCTTGTCAAATGTAGCAAGAAGGCCTTCATTAGAAATAGCTCCTATCTTGCACTTTCTCATTTCCAGAACCATGAGTCAAATTTCCTTTTATGTATAAATTCCCCAGTCTGTGGTATTTTGTTATTTTAGCAGCAGAAAGTAGACATGAGCAGTCTCCTTCACTGTAGGTTTGTTACTAGTGGGTAGAGTGTTGCTCAGTTCATTGGGTGCAATCTGTAAGATTAAGTCACTCACCCAGCATAGCAAAACAAAAATGAAAACAACTCTCTCTCTCTCTCTCTACTGAGAGTAGGAAGATAGCAAGAAAATATTTATTAGCCAAGTGAGAAAGGGTGCTGAAGCAGGCAGTTGAGGGAACATTGACCATCAGAACACTCTTAGAGAATTTTATCTTCCAGCCAAGCAAGGTTATTAACAGGTGCACAGTGAGGGCCCGTTCCTGTAGTCCTCCCCAGATGGTTTGGTGACTTTGCCTGCACTGCTGTGCCTGGGTGCGGGAGGTCACATACTTGTACCATTTAGGCAAGGGTAGGCTATGTTATAAAGCCGGCATCTGCATAGCTGATACTTTCTGTGAAAGGTCATATAGTGATCATTACTCTTGTTAAGGTGATAGTTGGTCTTGGTATGGGGCATATGCTAGATAAGGGAGACATAGGATCATTATCTTAATTAGTGGGGCCTGTTGTGGACTATTTGGGGCGTTATGATTTCTCCAGGAAAAAAGAATGAAGCCTTATCACCGCCCGCCCATGGCCTCCCCTCCCTCCTACCGCAGAGCTGCCTTTGCTAACAGCTGGCGCAGTTTGGTTGCCCCTTTTCAATCTCACTTTTGAGGATTCTTAGGAAAGCCACTCAGAAAATGTTTGCACACTCCAGAAATGTTTGCCTTTTTTACCCTATAAGATCTAGTCTTGAGGAGGTGTTTGATTGAGAAGCGTAGGAGCCGTCCCATTACTTCGGAGGTCTGTAACGGTTTCTCCCCTCAGGCTAGCACCTTTAGCTGCCAAACAGGTGTGTAGGTGATGGCTGTGGCTCAGCCACGGCAGGGAAGGGGCGCCCAGCCACAGAATGCCGTAGGGCACCTGCAGTGCCTGTGCTTTCCCTGAGATACCTCATCTGTGCCAGCGGGGCACTGTGGCCAGATATCTAGCAACTCTAGTTTTCTTTTAGAGGACTGTGGCAAGCAGGTGGCAGCGGGGTGGGAATTGGCACTCATCAGAACAGAATTGAATATACTGTGCACATGGATGAAAGATGGCCAATCGCTTCAGGTGACTGAGCTGATTTAAAAAAACAAAACTTATGTGAGGGCCTTAATTTACATTTACATTTATCTTGTATGAGCTATTGCAAGTACTGAATGAGTACAGTTCAAATAAATGTCCTTTCATTGCTCCCATTCCACATTTTGTTTGTTTGTTTTTGTCTTTTTTTTTGGTCCGGTCGTGGGGCCTGAACTCTGGGCCTGGGCACTGTCCCTCAGCTCTTCAGCTCAAGGCTAGCACGCTACCATTTGAACCATAGCACCACTTCCGTCTTTTTTTTTTCTGCTTATGTGGTGCTGAGGAATCCAACCCAGGGCCTCATGCATGCAAGGCAAGCGCTCTACCACTGAGCCATCTTCTCAGCCCCCCATTCCACATTTGTAATGCTTTCCTTTTTCTTATTTTAATTATATTAGTCTGTAGTCTTGGGTTATTTAAGATGAGAAATACTTATTTTATGTCCATTTTTCCTATAAGAAGAAAGAAAAAGATCAAATAACTAGCTTTATAACTACAAGGTAAAATTTATTTTAACTACTGAAATTCATCAAGTGAACATTGTTAAAAATCAATGCTTATTTACTCATTTATTTTTATTTTTGCCAGTCCTGGGGCTTGAACTCAGGGCCTAGGCACTGTTCTGAGCTTTCTTTCACTCAAGGCTGGCACTCTACCACTTGAGTCACAGCACTACTTCAGGCCTTTTCTGTTTATGTAGTACTGAGGAATCAAATCTAGGGCTTCATGCAAGTTAGGCAAGCACTCCACCGCTAAGCCACCTTCCCAGTCCCTACTTATTTTTTATATTGTAATAAAAAGGAGAAAATATACCTTTGAGTATCAGCTTAAATGCTGAAATAAGAAGTCATAGTCTTTAGTATTCAGTGTTCTCTGTGGTAGAGCAGCTCATATTATTCTTCCTGATCCGAATTTCATGTATTGTTCAACACCTAGGCATTGTCTTAAAACTATGTTTGAAAGTAGCCTGTCACAAAGTATTAGCACTTTTGTAGTCCTTTAAAAACTTATTTCCTCCCCTCTTTTCTCCTTCCGTTACCTCCTCTCCTCTCCTCCCATCCCCTCCCATCCCCTCCCTCCCTCCCTCCCTCCCTCCCTCCCTCCCTCCCT
>NW_012267307.1:4239926-4247533 GCF_000151885.1 Dipodomys ordii
AAAAACATTTTATTGTAAAGGTGATTAGAGAGAGGTTACAATTACATAGGTAAGGTCATGAGTACTTTTTGAACCCTTATCCCCTCCCTCATTTTTACCCGTTTCCCAGCCTCCAAGAGGCTTGGCTTGAACGCGCGTCCCTCAGCTCTTCAACTCAAGTGCTCTGCCACTTGAGCCACAGTGCCACTTCCGGCCTTTTCTGCTTATGTGGTGCAGAGGAATTGAACCCAGGGCCTCATGCACGCAAGGCAAGCATTCTACCACTGAGCCACCTTCCAAGCCCTGTTCATGTCTTTTCTAGTCAAAATACTCACCTTTATGAAGTAGATTGTCATTGTTGTTAAATAGGGTACATTATTGAGAAAACAGCTTGGAACGTACTGAATTTTCTCCACAAATCAGATTTTTCCTTTTCAAGTCTTATGGAGAAGGAAACCAAAAGTAATAGAGATAAATTTCTTCCTGAGCCAGGTACCAGTGGCTCATGCCTGTCATCCTAGCTACTCAGAAGGCTGAGATCTGAGGATCACAGTTCAAAGCCTGCTCCAGCAGGAAAAGTCCATGTTAACCTACAGAAAACCAGAAGTGGTGCTGTGGCTCAAGTGGTAGAGTGTTCACTTTGAGCTGAAGAGCTCAGGGACAGCGCCCAGGTCCAGAGTTCAAGCCCTAGGACTGACAAAAAAAAAATCTTCCCATCTTCTCAATATTTTTTATTTGGTACATAAGAATGGTAAAAGAACTCTCCTTTAGAATAATTTTTTGATATTACCAAAATATTAAATGTTGGAAGTCTGCAATTACTATCATAGAATTGTTATTAGTCTTCATAATAATTGTACATTCTTTTTTTGTTTTCAGGTAAGGGGTAGGTTTATTCATCATTCTGGCTGGCACCAGACCATCTTGGTCCTCCATGCGGTGGGGAAAGGCCTGGGAAAGAGAGCTGGGAGAGCTGGGAAAGAGAGAACCAGGAAAGAGAAGAGAAGGAAAGAGCTGAGAAAGAGCTAGAAAAGAGCGGAAAGAGCAGAGAGAGAAGGGAGCTGGGAAAGAGAGAGAGCCAGGAAAGAGCTGAGAAAGAGCTAGAAAAGAGCAGAGAGAGTAATTGTACATTCTTTAAAACATCACTGTGTGAGAAGTAGAAAAAGATTACAGAAATGTAGGAAATCAAGTGAAATTCTAAAATGAAATTATATGGAACCTTTTTATTTGCAGTTCAGTTAAAATTACTAGTTTATTTTTTATGCCAGTCCTGGGACTTGAACTCAGGGCCTAGGTGTTGTCCCTGAGCCTTTTTTTTTCCCCCTCCAAAGCTCTCTCTCTCTTATCACCTGAGCCATGTTTCTACTTGCAGCTCCTTGGGTGGTTTCTTGGGGATCAGAGTCCTGCTCTGCTTGGCTTTGAACCGTGTTCCTCAGCTTTCAGCCTCCTCAGGGCATGATCCAGGGCTGGCTGCCAGCTTGAAATTATAAACAAATGCCCTTCTTCTATATACTATATACTAAAACTTACATACACATGAATAAGTTTCCAGACTTTTTTGTAAAGACAACTTAAGAGTTGTAAATGATGACACTGGTGATATCAGTCGCAAGGTAGATGAGTGTGAATATGGCTGTAGTACTTTAAGCATGTATGAAATAGAACAATTAAACCTTTGACATTGTCTTAAGAAAGAGGATAGTGGGTAAGTGAGAGTGACAGAGGGGGTTAGTTTGATCATGTGTGGAAATGTCACAATGAATCTTCCACTAGTGTATGAAAAAAAACTACTAAATTACTAGGTACCAGTGGCTCATGCCTGTAATTCCTAGCTACTTGAAAGGCTAACACTGGGAGAAGCTGTCATTTCAGGCTATCTCAGACTGAAAAGTCACCAGAAACCTTTACGGTACATATCTGGGTACAGTGAATGTGCTTGTCATCCTAAGCTATGTGGGAGACTGAATGGGTAGGGAAGGCAGTACCGTGCTGGCCTGGAGAAATGCCAAAGGCTTTGAGACTTTGACTAAAGGGCATTTGGTTGCAGTGGAATGCACCTGTGAGCCCAGCAATGATAGGAAGCCTGTAGTAGGTGGATCAAAGCTCAGTGTGAGGACCTGAGTTTGGAAAAAGTATTTCCCTCCAAAAAAAACTTAAGCCGGGCACCGGTGGCTCATGCCTATAATCCTAGCTACTCAGGAGGCTGAGATCTGAGGATCACGGTTCAAAGCCAGCTAGGGCAGCAAAGTCCGTGACTCTTATCTCCAATAAACCACTAGAAAGCCGGAAGTGGTGCTGTGGCTCAAGCAGTAGAGTACGCCTTGAGCTGAAGAGCGCAGAGACAGGGCCCAAGCCCAGAGTTCAAGCCCAAGCCCAACAACAACAAAAAAAACACACAAAAAACAAAAAAACACTTTAAAAACTTTTACAAAATCTCATGCTAATGTAGGCATGCTGTCTGGTAAGATGTACAATACATGTTAGCATAGTCATGATATCTATTGAGATCTTGGATGTGTGCTGTTTATGCATGGTGTGTCTTAAGATACTGAATGCATGTGTGAATGACTTCTCTGTTTACATATCATGTAACTAATACTGAATCCACGTCTGAATGACTCTTCTGCCTACATATCATGTAACAAAGGCAGAGGTAAACTAAATAGTCTATGTTCTCAGGGTCATTATTTTTATTTTGAACAATAATGTTATAGTTTACATATCCATACATTCTGAGACTTAAGGGCTGATATTTATTCAGGTCCTCGAGGAACTCCCTCTTTCTTGGCACTGGAAAAACTATTTGCAATCTGAATACAATTCCTGGGGTGCAAGAAGCTTGATAACCACTGGGTTTCTATTCGGATGTATAAGATGAAGCAGTGGGTCAAACAACTTTTGAAAATTAAATTTGATCAAAAAACATTTAAGTAGGAGACTAATGCCCCAAGCCTAGCTACCCAAGAGGCTGAAATTTGAAGACCCTGATTCAGAATCAGCCTGGACAGACAACTCTAATAAGAGACTTTAATCTCCTATTAACCAGAAAAAAGCCAAAAGTGGAAAGGTGGCTCAAGTGGTAGAACATGAACAATGAGCAAAAAGCTGAAGGAGAAAGTGAGGCTTAGAGTTCAGGTCCAAGTACCATCATGAAGAGGGGAGAGAAGGGAAATAGAAAATTAAATTTACGGGCTGGGAAGGTGGTTCAGTGGTAGAGCGCTTACTTTGCATGCCTGAGGCCCTGGGTTCCATTCCTCAGCACCACATAAGCAAAAAGAAAAAAGCCGGAAGTGGCGATGTGGCTCAAGTGGTAGAGCACTAGCCTTGAGCTGAAGAGCTGAGGGACAGCGCCCAGGTCCAGAGTTGAGGTCCCACGACTGGACCCCCCCAAAAAAAAAGAAAAGAAAAGAAAATTTACTTTTTTATTTTTATTTTTTTTCTGTCATAGGGCTTGAACTTGGGGTCTGGGCACTGTCCCTGAGCTGTGAAATTAAATGCTTTCTTTTCCCCGCCCCCTGGTCCTGGGGCTGGAACTCCAGGCCTGCATGCTGCCTCTGAGCTTCTTTTGTTCAAGGCAAGCACTCTACCACTTGAGCTACAATGCCATTTCCAGCTTTTCTGAGTAGTTTATTGGGTATAAGAATCTCTCGGAGTTCCCTGTCCAGGCAAGCTTTGAACCATGATCCTTAGATCTCAGCCTCCTGAGTAGCTAGGATTACAGATGTGAGCCACCGGTGCTTGGCTCAATGTGTTCCTTTTCATTTCTCTCTCCCTTTCCCCTCTCTCCTTATTTATTTGGTATACTGGATTTTAAACTTACCTGTTTATCACTTGAGTCACATGCCTTTGGTCCTTCTGCTTTTAGTGAGTTTTGTGTGTATGCATGTCTGTTATGGGGGCTGGTACATAGGGCATGGGCATTGTCTCTGAACTCTTTTTGCTTTGTCACTTGAGCCACACACAACTGCACTTTAAGCTTTTTTGGTGCTTAATTGTAGATACAAATCTCACAGACTTCCTGCCAGTCTGGCTTTGAACCTTGATCCTCAGACCTCAGCCTCCTGAGTAGCTAGGATTACAGACGTGAGCCACTGCTGCTCAGCTTCTCTTTCCTCTTAAAACTCACATTTGCAGTAACCTTTTACTGCTTGAATTGTTATATCTAGAACGTGGACACATTTCTTCTTAGGACTCCAGAGATTTAAACAAAACAAATAGTTATAAAATTGTTAATTTTCTAATTTTTTTTTCTTCCCTGAACAGGAAGACAGTGACCCTCCCATTCATGAAAGTCTCAGCATAGAAAACACATTGTGGGCTAGCACTGTGGTTGCCTCAGGTGAGAAAGAAGTTCTCCTTCAATGCGACTTCCCACAGATAGAGGATGCTTGATGCTGCCCAGGTACTCTAAACAGCCTTCTCAGATGTCCCTGAGAGCCCAAGACACACAGCTTTCAGGAGAGATGCCACCGCAGAGCTAGGGAGGCCGGTGGTAACTTTAGGTGGCTCTTAGCAATTCTTATTTATCTGACAAACAGGAACCAGGCTGGATGGGTGATGAGAGAAGAGTGAGAGGATACCTTGCAGGCAGCAGATCCTAAGGCCTTCAGGTCAGGGTACAGATTCAGAATTACACCTAAGGGAAATTGGAAGATTGTGGAGTATTTCCAGTGATTGAGGAAAAAACATTTTTCAAGAAATTTCTGTGGAATATATTGGACATGTGATCATCGCCCTGTCAAGGTCACAGTGTCAACACTGACATTAATGATGGTGTTCAGAGGGAGTCCTGGCAGAGGTCAGTTGATGTTGATGATGGTACAGGGCATATGATGAGAGGGCAGTGAAGCTGGTGAGAAGTATAATTTGCTATACAAACTTAGCTTTATAGATGTGGTCCAGGCTTCCCTGAGGAAACCTGCAGTATTAGATAGGCTTACAGTCTCGTCCTTAAGCTTTCTTTGTGTCGCGGTTGGCATTTGCACTGCCAACATCCATGAATTGCCAGGGTGTTAAGGTCACTTTGAGTCTTGCCCCTAAGATGAAGCGCTATACCAGAGTTGTCTTTCCATGCCCATGGACAGAACCCTGGCATCTTCCTCCTAGCTTCCTTGAAAGCTTGGCCCTCAGAACTTACTAAGAGTAGTTCATCAGAACTTACTAAGAATAGTCCATCAGAACTTTTATAAGAATAGTTCTTCAGAAAACACCTGGAATTTGGAGTACAGAAGCTCAAGTTTTGGGCAGAAACAACATTTTCTGGCTTTAGTATAGTATGTATAGTTTTGTGTGTCTGTGCTGATCCTGGGATTTGAACTCAGAGATTGGGCTGCTTTGTTTGAAGCTGGCACTCTGCCACTTCACCTACAGTTCCAATTCCAGCTTTTTGGTGGTTAAGTCTCATAGACTTCCCTGTCTGGGCTGGCTTTGAACTCAGATCTCAGCCTTCTGAGGGTTACAAGTATGAGCCGCTAGCCCCAGCTATTATGTATAGTTTTTATTCAAGGATCATCCAAAGAGACAGAGCAATCTGAGCTCCATGCTTCTGAGACACCACATAATTTCCCGAAAGTGCTTTCTCTCCAACCTTATATCTCTGGATGAGCTTGTCATACAACAGCTGCTAGCTGCATACCTTATGAAGAGACATTAATGACTTAAGCATCCTAAGACATTTTCCATGTTGCAGCCCTTTCTTATTATTTATGCCATGTAGCATTAAATCTACCAGGCTGTTTGGTCTTCTCAGAGGGGACATAGATTATTGTAGATTATCCTCTCAGGAAGGTTAACTTACATGTCTAGATGGTGTTTGAGTATTTTTAAGATGCAAGCTTTTTTAAAATCATGTTTATCTTTACCCATAAACATGACCGTGAACTGTGACCCTAAGGCAAGCGTGAAGAAGTTTTTTCCTGCCAATGTCTGGGTCTTTTTATGTTCTTTTTTCAACCAGTTATACTCAACTTGAAGTATGCAAATATGGACCAGGTACAGTCACTGGTTTTCTAGATTAAGTAGTTACAGGTCTTTTAAAATGTTTTCTTAAAGCCGGAAGTGGCACTGTGGCTCAAGTGGTAGAGTGCTAGCCTTAAGCTGAAGAGCTGAGGGCCAGCGCCCAGGCCCAGAGTTCAGGCCCCACGAGCGGGACCCCCTCACCCCCCAAAAAATGTTTTCTTTCTTGAAAACAAAGTATTTTCTTATATGGAGGAGCCAGTGCCTTGAGTTCTTGCTCACGGCTGACAGTCTACCACTTGCGCCTCGCCAGCAGTCTAGCCATTTGGTTGGTTTACTGAAGATAGAGTCTTTTGGGCTTTTCTGCCAGAGCTGGTTTTGAATATTAGCTTTCTCCTGATGTAGGATCACAGTCATGAGTTATCAGCACTCAGTGAAAAACATTGCCTTGATACAGACATTTTGAATTAATTATAGATATTATATTACCATCACTGTAAGGGATTTTGTGACATGATATTTACGTGTTAGAATTTTTTGTGGTTATGGTTTTAATGTACATGTTTCTGAATTAATTTTAATGTAGAAGTCCCCAGGGCTGAAGCCAAACTGAGGGGAGCTTAATTCTATACATAGATATGTATTAATTTACTTGGAAATCTAAATTGTGTTTGGTTTTGCATTATCTGGTATAATCTGAGAATGTGTAATATCTTATTATCCTTGTGTGTGTCAGTTTAAAAACTGTTCTGTAATTTGTTTTAAAGACTGACATAGGCAAGTATATGGTCTCAGAACATTCTTAATTGTATAAAATGATAGATTTCGTTGTGACCTTTTCATGTATGTATACAATATATACTTTGAGTACAGTCATTATACCCTCACTCTGCATTTCTTTATGCAGGGTTTTTTTAGTCATTTAACCTGTAGTAGTCTATAAATACGTACGTTTTGTCCAAAAGAATGGAGAGTATCTCGTGAGTCCTGTACTAATTATAGCAATGTTAGCCAGACTCAGAACAGGAACACCCTTAATGTAATCATACTGGGTAGTCATTTAGTGACGTATCAATGGGAAAATAAGTATGAACATCTTCAGCACATGTTAATAGATGGAACAGCTGTAGAATCAAACTCATGTTAAATCTCATTATGTATACTGTGCTTCTGTTTAATTTTTCCGCTTCTTACACTTAATTTCGGAACTATAAATTGTATTATCAGCCTAGAATCGATATTGTTCCTTATCTACTTTGGCTTTGGGGACAGGGGTTTTGAGCTTGATAATTTTGATGACTTCTCTGAGACTTGTTGATTCTGCTACTATTAAAAAAAATTGGAGGGGCCGGGAAGGTGGCTCAGTGGTAGAGTGCTTACCTTGCATGCATGAGGTCCTGGGTTCGATTCATCAGCACCACATAAGCAAAAAGAAAAAAGCCCGAAGTGGCGCTGTGGCTCAAGTGGTAGAGCGCTAGCCTTGAGCTGAAGAGCTGAGGGACAGCGCCCAGGCCCAGAGTTCAGGCCCCATGACTAGAACCAAAAAAAATATATATATATATATACACACACGTATATACGTATATATACATATATATACGTATATATGCACATATACATATATACATACATATACATATATATACGTATATATGCACATATACATATATACA
>NW_012267307.1:4248919-4281572 GCF_000151885.1 Dipodomys ordii
GCTGTGGCTCAAGTGGTCGAGCGCTAGCCTTGAGCTGAAGAGCTGAGGGATAGCATCCAGGCCCAGAGTTCAGGCCCATGACTGACAAAAAAAAAAAAAAAGAGTTAAGAATATAAACTGGGAGTGGCTATATTTCTAGAGAGACCCATGCCATAGTTTTAATTTTGGCAGTCCAGATACGAGTGCCCTGACTTTTCCAACCTCTGGGCCAATCTAAGGGTACTTTGTCATTCTCATCAGTTTAAAATTACGTCGGTTTTACATGCAAAATGAGAAACCAAACTATCCCAAATATACAGAGATGATTATCTAAATAGGAATTCAAATGCTGTTTTTTACATTCAGATGTCATCTTGGTAATATGCGTCTGAAGCAGCCACAGAGGCCTTACTAGTTGTTCTGGTGAGCTCACTTTCAGTTAGAGTAGCCAGTTGTTTTTGTGTGTCAGTACACAGTCTCTCTAGGTAACATCAGCCATGAGTTAACTCTTTCAGTACCATTTCACTCCTATCGTCAGGAAGAATAGTGAATTTTCTCATGTTAACCTATAGGTAAATTTGTATTATTTGACAAATCATTTGACTTGTTCTAAAGTTATTTTAAAGGTTGAAATAAGATTTTCTTAATGCTGGGCGATGGTGGCTCATGCCTGTTGTCCTAGCTACTCACGAAGCTGAGATCTTAGGATCGTGGTTCAAATCCAGCCCGGGCAGGAAAGTCCGTGAGACTCTTATCTCCAATAAGCCACTAGAAAACTGGGAGTGGTGCTGTGGCTCAAGTGGTAGAGCATTTGCTTTGAGCTGAAGAGCTCAGGGACAGTGCCCAGGCCCAGAGTTCAAGACCCACAACCACCAAAAACAAACAACAAAACCCACCATCAACAACAAAGAAAAGATTTTCTTGAAGTAGCAAAATTACATGGATAAATGTATACAACTTTGTATAGTGTAATAAGCTTTCTGCTAAGACATTTAAATAGAAAGTGTTATCTCTTTGCTTTCCTTTAAAGTATTTCTACAAGGACCGCTTTCATGTTTTTTGCAGGTACTGTAATAGGTGTTGTCATTTATACTGGAAAAGAGACTCGAAGTGTAATGAACACATCCAATCCAAAAAATAAGGTAGGCTAGTTTAAGGAATGACTGCTTTAATGAACTTGATTTTTTTTTTTGTCATTAAGAAAGTCTATGTAGTGCTGAATAGCTCATCCAAGTACTTAATAGATAATAGGAAAACACTCAGAAATGCCAGTGATTAGGATATGAGTTATCTGTGTTTATAAATCAACATTTTCATAGTGATGAATTTCCAAATATATCTCCTCCAGCCTAATCACAGGTTTTTATGTGTCTTAAATTTGCATTGTTTGATGTATGATTTTCCTATAATTTGGCAGTTAATTGTAGGTCTCCAATTTCTCATCTTCCATTTATTTTATAATTTGCGTTCTTCATGTTGATGATTTATTTTTAAAATAAATTATTAATTTTTATAATACTTTCCTTGATAATATTATATTATTAACACAGTTTTATTTATTTCTCCTTTGTATAAGAACAAATTTAAATCTTAGAGATTATTTGACTATATTCTGGAGTTATGCAATCTGCATGAATTTATATGTTAAATGACAACAAAAGCTAATAGGAATATATATATGTATATTGCATATAACTACCACAGGAACATAGTGTATATATAAAACAAAGTCACAGTATGTTCTAATATAAGTTAATGAGAAGTTTCTTTACTACTTTATTCATTTTTATTTTATATATAAATATAATCTGTGTATTTAAGGACAGTATTCATATGGATTCACATCTCAGCAAGTAGGTACTTATAAAGATTTGACTTGTACTCAAAAGTTTGTTTCAAAACATTAGAAATGAAATAATCCTTTAAAAAGATAGGGATGGCATTATCTCCAGCTAAATCCTATTTTACAGTTAGCCCTTCAAAAATTAGGAAAACATCACCAGCCCTCTGCATTGGGTCTGTGGTACAGTAGAACAGCCCACACCTGCTGTCTGTCTGTGAAAGGGTACTGGCAGGCTCACTCACCCGTGCACACGGGCAGTGCACTTCACAAAACGTACACCTGAAGTGTGTTGCTGATTCTCAGATGAGCAAATAGAATATTCTGATGGACATGCAGATTCAAGGACTTTTGTATAATCAATACTTTTATGTTTATGACATTTTAGGGTAAATTTAATTTTAAACATTACATTTAAAATCTTAAAAGCTATATTGTTCCACCTTATTTTACAGCTTAACTGATTTCCTGTTGTTTTTCTTTTAGTTATTCTCCATGTATAGCCTTTATTTTTTGGTTCCTTGAGCTTTTTACATAGTTTTGGATCAGAAAAATTAAGTGTTCTCTTGTTTAAGGTCTTGGTTAAGAATTCTGGCACTTCGCTGGGTTCCAGTGGCTCACTCCTATAAGCCTAGTGACTCAAGAAGCTGAGATATGGAGGATTTGGGTTCTAAGCCAGCTTGAACAGAAAAGTTTTTGAGACTCTGTAATGAAACATACTGTAATTAAAACATACTGGTGGCATGGCTCAAATGGTAGAGCACTAGCCAAGCAAACAAGGCCATGAGTTCAAGGCCTAGTACTGTGGGGAAAAATCTGGCCCTTGGGTACTGCTGTCTGGATAGGAACCCAGGCTCTTCCCCCCCTCCCCCCACTATGTACTTTACAATGGCTTAATTCAAATTCTTAATCTCCTTATCTATAAAATGCCAACAGTACCCACATGTGATTGTTGAGAATAAGATCATATATTTGTATTTTCTGCTAACAGTCCCTGCACTGCCATTAGAACTTGTCGTATGACGCAATTCCCCCTCTCCATTCATCTACCCTTCTCCCCTTGACCCCCATCTCCTCTGCAAGTACTGGCTTCCTGGTGTTTATTTTGTTGGCTTGGGCATGAACTCTTCTAAGGAATTAGACCATCTGAGTTCTCCCCTGAATCATGTTTCAGTTAACATACTGAAGTATTTACTTATATATTGTGATTTTTAATATAGAGTCTTTCCTTTGGTCCATCCTCCTATTTATGCTTCCACAGTAGCTGGGTGAAAAGTATATGCTACTTTACCCAGCTTTTTTGTGGAGATAGGGTCTTAAAAGCGAGTGCACATTTTGAGGAGCTGCTTTCCTTTCTTGCAAAGTGTGTTTTTCTACCACCATTTCAAGGGTACAGCAACCCCTATGTAAGGGTTAAGCAGTTAAGTCATTTCATGTGTTCCAGTTTGTCTAGGAGTTTATCTTTCATACACTCCTCAACGACTACACATGCAGTTAGAGATGCTGTGTTAGTGTTCTTCTCTTTTCAAGCTTGTTCAGACTCGCTTCTTCTCCCCCGAGTTCACTGTTGTGGGCTCATCTCTGCTTGCTACCTCACGACAACCACAGTGTCATTTCACATGTCTCCTACGGTGCAGGCAGCCCTTCTTCAGGGAGTTACTAGCTAGGCTGTTAAATAATACAAGAATGGCTAAAGGAGCAGATACTCTCTAATATATTGGCATTCTGTAGATCTGCCTGAAACTTGAAACCCACCAGGCAGTTCCCAGCAAAGGCCAGGCCTAGTAGCTGATGAGACTGTTCTCAACCGAGCCCATCTGGGTGGACATGATGACAGCAAGTGGAAGTGTGTTCTCAGCACCCTACGTCTCCAGCCCCGGTGGCTCTCCCTGAAGCTCTCCACTCTCCTCGTGCTCACAAGTCCCACTAGCAACCCCAGGTCTTACTCGGAGGGACTCTTACCTTACTAAGGCTATTCCAGCATGCTCCTCTCACCTCTCCCTCCCTGGAAGACAGCGGACCCCCATTGGCCCCTTAGGTCAGGGTTGCCATTTTCCCCACTACACCAGAGGGTTCTTGAGGACTAGTGTTCATGGTTTTTAATCCTCTAGTGCTAAACAGATGAATAATAGATAATCATTTCATCAGTTGCTTTATACAGTAATTTTAAACTTTATTTGCTTTAGCTAATGTCTCCAGAAATCTTTTGGATAATTCACCTTTTTCTCTGCATTTTGGCTGCCTTGTTTTGGTCTAGAAGCTTTCTTAAAAAAATAGTTATTGTGATATATTGTTTTCAAACATGTAAGAACTAAGGAGAATCATGTGACCACTGGAAGGCCTAATAAGCTCTTGACTTGTCCTTTTCTGTGTGTGGCTATGGATTCATATTGCTCCCTAATTGTGCTTTTTAAAAGTTAAAAGAATTTTGTCTGGCTGCTAAGTGATGCCGAGCTTGGGTCTGTGACACTTGCTGTTGTTGGCCCTGACTGTAAAGTTGACTCCCTGGGCTGGCATTACCTGCATTGCAACTGTGTGATGACTGTGTATCTGCACAGGCCCTGGGCATCCTGAGTCAATACCTGGGACCACAACACACACTAAGTGGAGAAACTCTCTCTGCTCTTGTCACTATTAGCTAAGATGGAAAAAATTCTTGTGTATGTATGTTAGACTATAACTGGCTATTGTCATATTTTGACTCATTCTTGTAGATCGGTTCTTAAAAACTGCTTCTTGAAATTAAATAATTTCATTTTATTGGAAAAATACATCTTTATATCTTTTTCTGAGATTACTGGAATTTTTAAGTGTCACATGTTTTATTTAGACAGATTAAACATAAATCCTATAATTTTGTTGGATGGATGAAAATTCTATGATAAAAATAAAGTCTTAAAGCTCAGGATCAGATACTTTTCTCTCATCTTGGTGCTTACTGAGGGGTTGAGCTCTAATCAGAGTTGGAAGTTTTCTTTAAAAACTGTGAACAAATCAAAAGTTTTTATTGCTAAGCAATTTTACAGTGATATTTAGTGAAAGTTTAGATTACAAGGAGTGCAGCTTGAGTAATGGACTGCTTTATAAAACCTAGCTGAAGACATATTTAATAAGATGATACTTGATTACATTTAGGGAGGGAAAATTCTTACAGGAGTTTAAGAAAAATCAATTGTGACAGGTTGCCATTTTCACGCCGTTCATAATAATAAGTTGCTCAGAGCAAGAGCATCAAGGATAAAATGATAATACAAATTGCTTCAAGCAGTTATTGTAATCCCTGGAGCATATTGATTTGTGTTTTTAATAAAAAGATGCTTTCAAATGTCTCATTGATAGAGAGACAGGTGACATGTGCCATTACATGAATTAGAGCCACTTCTCACTACTTGAATTATTGCAAAGGCATTTTTAGACAATAGAATAGTAGTATACTTTGCATGTTGAAATATCAAGGCAGTTGAGGAGAATAGCTTTATTATTTTAAAAGAACCATTTATTAATATTTTAAGAGTTCTGTTTTTCTATATTAAAATGTTACAATAGAGTAGTTTACTTTTCTTGTGGTTTCATACAATCAGTATTATTTTTGTTTTCTGATATTTGCCCTCTTGGGTAATACACTTTCCATCTCAAGTGTATGTTCTTATGTTTCACAAAAGAGCTGCATGTTGTAGAATATAGTATGTAGTCAGTCTGCACAGGCAAAAGATTCTTAGAATGCCTTTTTGGATAACAGTTATGAATATTAACAAATCATAGTATTTCATGGCTCAGAAACCAATTAGCAATTAAACAAGCTGTCAGTGAAGTTTTCCTGCAACACATAGGCAAGATGCATCTTCGCCTTTTGGGTTACGCCCCGATGTGACTGCCTTTGATTGTGTGGCCACACTATAGCTACATTCAACTACAAAGTGTGTTTTTTCATCTTCAATGTGAGTGAAGACTGACTTGCCTCCTGTCTCAGTGAGCAGAGCCTTCAGTTTACACAGTGGAGTAAAAAGTAGTTGAAACCTTTTCTGTGGCCAGGTGGCCTGTGGAAAGAGCTTTGGACCTGGTTGCTGGGCTGCTGCCTGCCCTACCCCACCATAATGTCCCTCATAGATGCTACAGACACCTCCCTGCCACGTGGCTGAGAGAATTAAAATGAGGTGGTGTGCATGAGGAACACGACCTAGTTTGTTCTGCAGATGCTCAAAACCAGTTAGATGTGCCATCAGTTGGCAGCCTCCTTTCATTGGGTGTTAGGTGTTGTGAGAGTTTGGTTTGGGCATACAAATTAACCCTGAGGGTGCGGCTGGCCTGGATCTGCAGGCGGGGCACGAGGCTCCAGGCTCCTTCAGGGGCCCGGTGGTGTCTGCCTGCTAAGGACCTGGTACAGTTACCAAGCTCCCTGGGCTTGTGTTCTGTTCCAAGAGGGAAGACTCACAGAAAACCAAGGAGGGTGGTGTCTCAGGGCACTTGTGAATTTGCTCATTTACTCGTAAAACTCCTAAATTTTTAAATCAGAGAACTGTTACCATCATTTTTTGCCTAGGTTTTTGAAGCAAATAGAGCTCAAGCATATTTGCTTGTTTTGAAACAAGGAGAATTTTATTAAAAGGACTTAAATTCACAGTTTAAGGATTTAAACTGACATCATATAGATGCTTTCCATAGAACTTTGAGAATGCATATGCAGCTTACAATGTCAGTCCCTTTTTTGGCAGTAGCATCTTCAATAGGAAGTAACAACTTTAAATTTTTAAATGCAAGCCAAGTTTAAAATGCCAGTTTTTGCCTGGTGGTTCACACCTGTAATCCTAGCTACTCAGGAGGTTGAAATCTGAGCATCATAGTTCAAAGTCAGCCTGGGCAGGAAAGTCCATAAGACTCCTTACAACTAACCACCAAAAAGAGAGTAGTCGGTCCACGGAGTGGCTCAAGTGGTCGATTGCTAGCTTTAAGCAGAAATGCTCCAGGACAGTACCCAGGTACCAAGTGCAAGTCCCAGTGCTGGCACATACACAAGAAGAATGTTAATCTCAATAAATACTTGCTAAATGAATATGTTCCATGAGTGGCCAGCACAGCTGGTCTCAGTTTACCTGGGTGTTCATTCTCTTTGTCCTCCAGTTGGTAACATCCAACATTGGGCAGTCACTGGACTACATGTGTCTCCTCCTTGTTCCACTGTAGGGGCTTTTGCTCTCTGGACCTGTGTCTGGGGCTGTCTTCTCTTTCTTCTCCCCCTCCTTTTCTACTGAAACCATTTGACCTTGTATTTCTTCACCTTGAAAACACTTTTGCAGAACCTTTTGTGGAATCACTGACTGTCCTCAGTTCCTCCATACTGCCCCTGCTTCTCCCTGTGGTAGCACAAATCACACATCCCTTTCATACACATCAACTCCTTCCCTTCTTCCTGGTAGCCTCATCTGAGTCCATGTTCCTAACTTGGGCTGTAGAATCTCCTACCCAAACAGCAGAACAGATTTGTGCTTGCCTCTCACTTTGTTCTCCACATTCCAACCAGAGTCATGGTTTGGAAATACAGATTAATGACTTTTTTTTTTGTTCCTACCTGAAACTGTTCTAAAATTGCTGTTGATAAATAGTAGCATCATCATTGTGTTCCACAAGCCCTGTTCTTCCTTCCCACTTTCCCTCCACTCCTTCTTCCCTTCCTCTCGCTTCCTTTCCCCTTAATTCCCCTCCTTCTTCTCCCCCCTTCGTCCCAAGACAGGTGATAGTAAATACTGCCTGAAAACATGAGGCAGCTCTTACCAACTGTTTCATTGATTGTCACTGCCTCCCACCAAAGTTTTAAATGCCCCAAAGACAGGAACTCATTCTTGTCTTCCACACTGCTCACACAGTAGATGTTTAAGAGCTGCACAAAGAGTTAAAAGAAGACATAACAGGAAGTTAGTTCACTTGGTGTGTGGAGAAGGTAGACATACCTTTATAAAAGTTAGAAACTGGAACTGCCATGCAGGATTGTGGGGTCTCCAAGGAGGTGGTTGTTTACAGAGTGCCTGCTCTGTTCCAGGTACCAGTTGTGTACAGACTCTGCCCGTACTGCCTTGGGGGTGGCTTGTAGTTTACTCTTTGTTCAGAGACTTGCAAAGTCTGCTACTTTATTGATGCTCATATTGTCTCTTCTTTGGCTTGTAGGAACTCTGTGCAGCTGGCTTTTTGTCCCGTTACAATGAATTATTATTCTTAATACTTTGTTCATCAATTGGTGTACCAGACTCATCTTGTAGTTTCTTTGCACTAGCCCTGGGATCAGACTAGGTTCCTTTCAGCAAAGAATGATATGTAGAATTCAGGTTCTGGAAGTTGAATGTGCTCATTGCTGTTGAGATGTCTTGTTTCCAGGCTTTAGAAGCAGACAAAGTGAATGAATATACAGATGGATGGATGGATGGATGGATGGATACATGCATGGATGGATGGATACATGCATGGATACATGCATGGATATACGTATAAGGAGGAAAATGATACACAGACAGGTGAATAAGTAGATGGTTGATTGAGTGGATGGGTAGGTGGGTAGGTAGATGTATAGATGTACAGGCACACGTTTAGTCTACTCTGTCAGATCTTAGCCTCCTAAATAACTGGGATTATAGACATGAACCACCTGCACCCTGCTCTCTCTCATTTTTTTTTATTGCAATAATGTTAATTTATCACACTGTATTACATAGACTTTTGTCATTACTAATCTGTGTCAGGGATTCTTCTACCACTTCAAAATAAAGATATAAAAGTTAGAAATGGGAAGATCACAATATAGCATTGCTACATGAAGTTCATTAACCTGTGGAAATGAGCAAGTTGTACATGCTACAGTTTAGTGAGAGATGTTTTGTGTTGCTTGAATATTTAGTCATTCAAGCAACTTAAGTTTTCTTAAGTTAAAGCCAATAATTTGTTTCGTTATTACAATTACAAAAATTGTTCTATAGCCTTAAGATACAGACATGATCTGAAGCACAATATAGAGAACAGAATTTTCATAATGGATCAATTTAATATGTTTTTAATTTCAGACAATATAATGAAAAATGACTGCTCTGAAATTAATCTGGGTCTCAGATGATGCATTTTCTCTCCTTCGGATGAAGGCAGATGCTGGTGCTCATCTCTTTCCTGCAGGCCAAGTGAGCAGTGCCACGTTGGCTGGCAGGCAGCCACTGCTGATGCCTCTAGATGCCAGGAAGAGGCTAGGCCAAAGCATCCTTACACTCTAGTCAGTGCCAGGCCTCTTCCAAGACACTCCTGAACTGTGGCTTTTTGTGTAAAGAATCATAGCCGTTTTAAAGGCAATTTATGGGTGTTCATTCACTGAAACAAAGACAAATGGATTCCTAGACATTTTTCAGTGTCTGTGTTACTTGTATAATTTCATTGGAATGATATGCTATAACTGCCTATTCAGTTGTTTTATTGTTTTTGTAATGTTGAAAGTTAAATCTAGCATCTCATACAGTATGCTACGCATGTATTCTGCCACTGAACCACACCCTAGGTCCCTGTTTTTGTTTTAAAGCTAAATTTAGTACATTAGTGAAAAGAAAAAAAGGACTCAGAATGTGTACCTTTTTAGTAAAGTAAAATTTACATTGCTCAAAACATCTTTGTATAAGTTCTAGGAGTGAATAAGAAGTGGTTATTTCCCCATTAACATGAATACAGTTTACGAGTATAAAAAGTGTGTCCATTTGCTATTTGGTTCATGTTGTAATATTGCTTTTCAAACCAAACTGTACTTCTTTCTTGTCTGTTATTCTTGGAGGATGGAGCCTTTGCTTGTCCTTGGCCTGCCTGCTTCTGACTATTGTTTGATGTTATCTGTGTAGATCAAGCTGTATTGTTAGCCAATTAATAATGCAGGTGTCCTGCATGTTAAATATTTCTCACTATCACTTTACTGGATAAAACTAGAATGAGTTACGTTTTTATAGTACATTTTATCTTGTTGGTGATTTTGGAGTTAGACTCAGGGCATTGCGCTTTCTTAGCTGGTGATCTACCACTTAGGCCAGTTTTCCAGATCTCAGCCTCCTTAGGTTAGAATTACAGGTGTAATCCTAATATCTAGCTATAAGCTAAGTTTATTTTAGTAAATTGAATATAAACCAGCATTAGTCTCTTGTGATTGTCTTCTTTTCTGAGACATGGAATTCTCCTCACTTTGCTGATATGTAGGTATGATTCTGATGGTTCCACCGAAAGGAGAGAGTTTAGAAGAAAGAACAGTGAGACCTCTTCACATGGCTTTGGATCCTAGCTCCAGCTCAGTAGAGCCCTTTGAACCGTTAGTGAATTACTTAGTCAACTTTTACGATATATCAGTGATATTATAGCACTCTGTATTTTACATGTAGAAAATTTAGAAGACCACATTGCCTGAATGTCTTAAATGCTCAGAAGCAGAGAGCTAGCAATTTTAAAACATTAATTAAAAAAAAAAATCACTGCATTAGAGGCTGGTAGCTCACACCTGTAATCCTACTTATATAATAAGTTGAGAATTGAGGGTCGCAGTTTGAAGCCAGCTAAGGCAGGAGATTCAGTCATGCTCTTAGTTCTTATTAATCACTAAGAAGCCAGAAGTGAAGTTGTGTCTCAAGTGGTAACGTATCAGCCTTCAATGTCAAGGGAGAGTACCCAGGTCCTGAGTCAAGTCTCAATACCAGTATCAAGGGAAGAAAACTGGAGGCTGGTGGTGCTCAGATTTTTGAGTTTCCAAGTAGATTTTTTAAAGGAATCTTGATAGTAATCATTTTTATTTTTTCTTTTATTAATTATCTTTAAGTAGTTGTACAAAGCAGTTGCCATTTAACGAAGCAGTTTATGAATACAACGCATCTTGATCAATGTCACCCTTTCAGCATCCTGTTCCCCTACCACCTTTTAAAACATTTTGTACTGTGTACATTGCATTCTTGACTGCATTCTCCCCTTCCCTTCATTTGTCTACCCCCTCTCCTTGTAAGTACTCATTTTCTGGTGTTCGTTTTGTTGAGCATTGACTTTTTGTCATCAATTAGTTGTACTAGAGGGTTCAGTTTGCCATATCCATACATGAATGCAATAAACTTTGCACAGATTCAGCCTTTCTGTCTCTATCACTCAATCCTCTCGTTTCCCTTTCCCAAACCAATCTCAGCAAGCTTCTTTGTTCCATTTTCATACATGTCTGTAACGTATGTTGACTATATTCATCTTCCTTCGCCTTCTCTCTTTGTCCTTCCACAGTACCAACACATTGGGGACCTGTTAGTTGTTCATTGTTTAAAGTATGTTAGTTGTTCAAAGGAATTTTGCTGTGGCAATACTTTAAGCAATTGACTCTTTGCTTTTTCTCACTTTCCACATCTCTAATTCTCCTTATTATTCAAGAGCTTTCGGTGAGTTTTGTTTTTATATCATTCTCCCATGGTGTAAATTGGTATTACCATCTAACATCTCTTCCTCCCCACCCAGTCTCCTCAAACATTACCACAATAACAAAAATTGTGTGTGTGTGTGTGTGTGTGTGTGTGTGTGTGTGTGTAACTTGCAAAATGATTTGAAGTGTTTAGATAGGACTTTGTAATGGGAGCAATTCGTGCGTGTTCTTCCTAGACCAGGGATAGCTCTGAATGCAGACTTACTCGGTTACCAGGATGGATTTCCCAGCACCACTATGGATGAGAATTAACTGGAATCTTCTATTTTCTTTTGTATGGATTGGTGTGATATGTGAGTTGAAGGTAGCGTGAGCAAGGCTTAGCCACTTTGGTGCTGCTTTCACCTGATCAGCTTCCTTTATGTTCTAGAAGCCACTACTGATCATCCAGTGCTTTTTAGTCTGTGGAGAAGCAAGTTTTTAATTGCTCTACAGGGTTTACTCGTTTCTGTCTTTGCCGCAGCCCAGAGTAAGTTTGGGGCCGTGTGCCTGATAGCAAGGTGAACAAATGGCACGTCGAGTTCTGTACCAGTGGCAGAGAGCTGAGGAGCTCAGGTTCCCTGTCTGCAGGTCTCCTTCTTCCAGATGGCATGTCGTGTTTCACCCCTGTGACAAGTGTGAGGTGAGAGGTGCTTGCTCAAAGCGCTCAGCCACAGTGATCGTCAGGAACCAGAAAGGTGGTCACTGAACTCCTCCTTTCTCCCTGATCATCTGCCCCATGCCCTCAGCCCTCCCAAGTCAGAATTCCAGTCTCCCTGTGCTCTGCTGGCAGTCCTTCCCTCAAACCCTGCGGGTGGCTGAGTGCTTCCTGGGTTTCTGGGTTGGCATTTGAGAAGCCTGGGTGGCTCAGTAGTAGAGTCTGTCTGTTTGCAGGCAGCTTGAAAGCTACTAAAATGACCTGATTTTTTTTTTTTTTTAAGTCGGGGGCAGCTCTTATAATCAAGGCCCCTACCCAGATGACAGCTACTTGCAAGCAGCTGAATGTGACCTGACTGACCACCTGGCAACTTCTTTAGGCTGAGCTCTCTCCCAGCAGGGGTCAAGGACTGTGTGTTTATTTCCTAAGCAAGGTGAAACCTGCTGGGCTCTATGTGATCTCTATCAATTGGTCAAAGTCAGGTGCTTCTTCTTCATTGGGTTTTCAGACCCTAGGCCTAAACCCTGTAGTCCCATGTTTGGTCCAACCGCTCTTCCCCCAAATACAGAATAGAGGCCAGTGAAGAATAGAGACAGGAGACTGGAAAGAGGGTAGTTAAGTATATCTTCAGCCATCTTTTGAGGCACAGACATTGGCCTCAGGTTATGTAGGGAGAATTCAGGGAAGGGATGAGAAAACTATGCTACACAGTCTCAAGTCACAGGTATGGGCGGGTTGCCCATTAGCTACCTCTTGTCTTCTGAGGCTTGGTGGTGGGTCATCTGTGGCTCTTGGCTGTTTCTTCATGGTGGTAAGAAGGCATTCCTGTCTGAGAAGCAGTTTGTCTTTTGTCAGATGCTTTTTTTTAGAGGCAGGGAGGCAGTGCGTGACTGTCTTATTCACAAGCCCAGTAAAACCACCTTTTGAGTTGCATCTTACAGTAGGACTTACCCCAAACTTCTCCCACTCCATGGCCCCCCTGCTGAGAGGTCTTCCACCTACATGCTATGGGTGGGTGACATGGAATCCCCTGGGCTGCAGCTGGTTTACATCTTTGAGTGCAGCGTGGTTTTAGGCTACATGCACACAACTAATGTAACCTCAGTCTCAAGCAGGAGGTCCTCCCCAAGGGAGCACTCGCCTTCCACTCCGGTCTGGTCCAATGCTGACTTGTCATGGTAGACTTGCCTTTCCCTCCCCCTAGGACACACAGTGCCTGGGCTGAAACCTGTTTTCCTAATATTTCCCTGTCAGCTTTCTGGCTTGCCACACTTCTCAGTTATCCCTCTGTTGTGGGTCTCAGTTCTCACTTTTGCCCTCTAAATACAATCTCTCCTTTGTTTCTCAGACAGTGTCAGCTGGAGAACAACTTCTTAGTTTCCACACAAAACCACAGGTCCTTGAGATGTGAAAAGAATTTCAAGATCTGTCTCAAAAAAGGAGAGTCTCTCAAGGTGAAAGTTCAGCAAGGATGTATTTTAGTAAAATAGTCCAAGTAGGGAGAAATGGAGAAGATCCATCTCAACCCACTCCATGTTGACAATAGTCTTGAAAACTGGAATTTTTTATTTGAGAGATCTGGGTATGGGAGTGCTCTTGTTAGTGCCCAGTCCTGATGTGGTGAGGTTGTGTTTACTGGCCTGCTGTCTGGGTGGCTTAGCTTGATTATTACCTATACTGTATTTAGTACGTTTATCTGTGAAATGTTAGTTTTTTTGCCTGCTGTTCTGTAGGGGTTCCATGTACATCTGAGTATAAATACTTTGCTGGCTTATATGTATAATTAATTCCTATTCTTTTGCTAGCCTTCTTTTCTTCATGGTGATTTTTTTTACCCCCTGGTACCTGGGTTTTGGCTTGTTTGGCTTGCTTCCTTGGTTGGTGTTTACCATGAGAGCCTTGCCTACAGTCCAGCTTTTTGCTGATTATTTTGGAGACAGAGTTTCTCAGACTTTTTCCTCCTGGTAGGCTTCAAACTGTAATCCTCCAGATCTTAGCCTCCTGAGTAGCTAGAATTACAGGTGTGAGCTACCTCTCTTCATGGTATTCATGAGCAGCAGTCCTTTCTTGGCTCTGATGTGATTCAGTATGGCAGTCTTCTTTTCCTGTTGTGATTTAAGAAAATGTCTCTACCCTCAGGTCATGAAGATAATATGCTTTTATGTGCTCCAAGTTTTTATGTTTACTTGTCTGTCGAGTTGTTTTTACCCGTGGTTTGAACAGCGGTCACACGTGCCCTCTTCCCCAGTGGTTAGTTCATCTCTCCCGCCTCTGCAGAGCCTGCTGGGCAGAGGCCCCAGGCCCAGTGCAGCTCTGCAGGTCACGTGCTCATGCACAGTGGGTGTGCCTCGGACCCTCTTCTTGCATTGGTCTATTAATCCTTTTCTGTGCTAAGACTTTGATTTCTGTGGACAGTTTGATTTGGATTGCATTTAATCGCTATAGAACTTTGGAGAGGATTAACTCTTATAATCTGCAATCAATGAATATTATGTGTCCTTTTCATTAGTGTTTTGTGATTTTTCTCTGTAAAAGTTTCATACAACTTTGGTTTATTTGTAGACTGAATTTAGTTTGGCTTATTTGAAAATTTTTAATGCTCTTTCACTTTTAATACTTTGATTTTTTTGTTTGCTGCTAAAAATCCCATTTGTTTGGGGGATACATTTTTTTTTTAGTGGCAGGAGAGCTTTTCATTTCCAGACAGGTTGTCCTGTAAGAGATTAGGTTCCTGTCCTTTGTGTTGTAACCACAGATCCGGGAGTGTTCAGGTACCAAACATTTGTCATCTCAAGACTCACTTTTGTCTGGCTAGCTGTTTTCTACTTTTTAGTAAAGTTAGCAGCCAACTCCAAAGTAATCTCACACACACTCTTAGTCAGAGTGGTGTGTGTTGTGTTGTCAACCTCCTGTGTGGGGCGGTTACTGCTTGAGTCTTGTGCAACCAGACCAGGGTCCCAGTAACGAAGGAGTCTAGTGCCTGGCCCTTGCTTGCCATGGTTCGCATTGCTGCTGTTTCCTGAAGGATGCAGCTGACCCTGAGCACTGGGACTCAGTTGGTGCTTTGTTCTTCCAGACCATGGTGGAAACAACTTGTTAGACAGACACAGTCCAGTCTAGACAGGACTCTCTCCCCATCCTACTACAGAGTTGGAACAGCAGGAAGGATGTTTCCCTCCTCTTCTTTCTACTAAGGACCAATATGTCCTGGTGATGAAGCTGTCTTTACAATTGAATGGCCATCAAAAGGGGAAATACCTGCAGTGTCATAAGATGCAGAGGCAGTTTTCATAGCTTTAAACAAAAAGCAAAGGTAAAAGACCAAAGGAGAAAGGTGCACTTTTCCCTACCTAATAAGAATAAAAATGCAGCAGTTGACATTTAAAGTAGCAGTTATTATGAGTATATTGCACGCCTAGAATAGGAAAGAGACCTCTGGAGAAGGGCTCCTGATCACCTCCTGAATTGTAAAAACCATGTATCAGATGTGAGGAAGGGCCTGTGTTGCTAATTGGCCCGACTTTTGAGGGTGTTTTATGTGAAAGTGTCTAGAGTTGCGGTGGCCCTTGAGGGCACAGGCAGAGGCTGGCTGGTGCAGCCCAGCTGTCCTTTCACACCACCACGCCCCCGTGCCAGCACACACTAAAGCGAGTCATGGATTTAAAGACACATCAGCCTATGCTGAGTGCCCCCAGTTGGTGCTGGGGCTCAGGCCTGTCTCCTGTCACCAGGCTACTGGGGATGTGGCCCGAGGGTGACTTGTCATGGTGACAGAGTGGTAGGAAGATTGTATGGCTCTGTATGCTACAGGGACTCCGGTGGTCTTTGAGGAATTAATTCATTTAGATTTTAGTCATGGTGCCATTTCTTATACTTGTTTTGAGAGGATATTAAAGAAAAAGATTACCTGCAGTGCATCATTGTTTAATAGGGCCAGAGCTTATTCAAACATATTCCTTCACTTTTTTTATCATTTAGAATTTTTGTCCTGTACATTATATGGTTATCCTTTAGGGGGATGTATTTCTAACCTTGCTGTTTGCTTGAGAGCACTGTGTTATGAGGCAGTTGATCTTCTAGTGCATGCTGTAACAGAAATGTGAGGCAGACAGCCTCTTCTGAAAGCCTAGAACGTCTGCATGGTTTCCCGGCCATGCCAGTACACTGCTGTGGCCTCTTACAGGGCCAGCTGAGTGGCCCTTGGTCCCTAGATCTCAGTCCTTCTCAGACATGGTGTGCAGTGGGGCGTGTTCTGGTCAGAGTCTGCTGGCTCTCCTCAAGTGGAAGGGAGCCAGGAGAGGAGGAGAGGTTTTGCTAGTTGCCTCTTCCTGTAGCCCACTGGATTGCAACACAAAGTCACTTTATTTAGTCTGGTCTTTTTTTTTTTTGCCACATTTAAGTAGTAAATAAGATTCATATAGCCTTTGTCTCATGAGCCTACTGAAAACCTGGGTAGTTAATAATGTGATGATCATCACATCTGATAATGAGAGTAAAACTAGTATCAGTCCTAATGCGTGTCTGTGTTGGCTGACTTTTAGCAATGGGTAAGGAAATGGAGCTAGAGGAGGTGGTGGGAGCTGCTAGGAGCCACGTCTCTGTCACACCCCAGGCCCTGAGACGTTGGTCAGAAACAATAAGCTGGAATGAAGCCAGGAAGGCTAAGTAACAGATGTGTGAGGGCGCTTTGCAAACTGTGATGGGCTATTGGGTTGTAAGTTGCTAAGGTCATAAAGGGAAAACAAGTGAATCATCTAAATTTGTTAAGCAATGTAAACCAAAAATTAAGTGATATGTGCTAATTATTAGTTATTTGGGTGGAATAATCTTGTCGAAGTGAGTTACCCATTTCCTGTTTTTGTTTTCTCAAGCATTTTTGCCTCTGTATAAAACAAAAATGGGTGAAATCAATACTGAACTAGCCCGTCTGCATCCCCATAGGAAGGCTGCAGTCTTCCTGTAAATCTTACCAGTTCTCCTCTTCTCTGTTGAAGCCTAACTACAATATCATAACACTTCACTTCTGAGCTGGAAGCGTTGGCAAACCCCTCTCAGATTCTAAGGCCTTTTCCTAGGTTGCTGTGGCTGGAAGAGTGAGCTGTGCCTTGTCTGCCCTTGGTCCTGGCAGGTCTTGATGGTCCTGTCGTGTTCCGGCCTACCCTTCCAGCCCGGCTGCTTATGAGGTTTCCGAGCAGGTTCCTGCCGGGAAGAGGCCTGCTTCTAGGGTCAGGACATGATAACCTGTTGACTCTATTTTGGTGTAAGACAATTTGCTAATTACTAGGATTTTCGCTCTTTCGGGTTAGGGCAAGCTTTTCGTCATGTGGCATGCTCATTTTTAACAGCTACTATGTGTAATTACATTTAAAATAAGTGCGCTTTCAGTGCCTTAACAGCATTTGGATATTAGTGCTGTGACCTAGCAGTTGTCTTCTAGTGGGTGAATAATTAATTTGTTTCTAAGAGCTTTTGAGTTTGATGGTTGCCTAACACAACAGTTTCCTTGTGGAAGGTTTGCTGGCTTCCAGTGACCCTTCGCTGCCATCTGGTACAAATTCAAAGTGCCTCTGTCATCTGCTGCTAATTGCTGTCACCTGCACATTTCAGCCTCTCTCATAACTGAGCCTGTTGGGGGCAAGACACATACTGCCTTTTGGAGGTGCTTCTTGGGAGCCTGCCGTGCACCCTGCGGAAGGGGTACAAGGACAGAGGGGAGTCACCAACAGAAGTGATTTAATACCTGAAGTGTAAAAATAGCAACTGTTTTGTGAAGGTGATTGATTCACTGAAGCCAAGTGGCTTGTCTCTTTTATGATTTGCTTTAATGGCTCTGGTGCTTAGTAGCCTATTTAGGCTGGTGAGATTGTTTCGGAGACATTTTGCAGAAGACTTCTTTAATCCTCTTTCCTAAGCTGATAAGCTTTTGTCGGGGCACTGCCTGTAGCACTATGTTATATTAATGTATTTTACTTGTAATTTAGAGAACAGGAAGAATACCCTGATTTGAAGCCTAACTGTTCCCTGTGGCACTGGCACAGCTGATAATCGTGAACGAGAAAGATGTGTATATCAAATAGTTTACAAAATGAAGCCAGCTGTGTTTCCCTACATACTGTGGCTTCCTGACATGCATCATTAAACCTTATTAGCTACTTCCTTTACAAAGATTCTTGTAGTCTTGAACATCGCATATTAACATTTTCTGCCCCTCCAACTGGAAATTATTTGCTTTATTGTAGAGTGTCAACTTGCTCTAGTTTCTGATGCGTTCTAATTGGTACTTTAGAGTATAATCATCGTGAGATACCACGCCATGCATTTCTTTATTTGGAAATTAATACAGACCTTTTCACTTTATCTGTCAATCTGAGCAACTTTTCATACAATCCCCAACTCTTGGGATTGCTTACAAGCCATTAAGTATGAAATGGTTCATAAAATGTCTCTGAAGACATAAAGTGAGACAAAAATTTTAGATGGTTTAAAATAGTGTTACATTTTGCCAAGATACCAATAATGCAGCTCTCAGACAGTTTAATAATAAAAGAGTGATTAAGCAAGATGAAAAGTTTATTTAACCATATTGCCGTATCATTTAAATTTTTCAGCAAATTTTCTGAATTACGCTTTCCTTACAAAATAATGAAAATCAGAGTTCTCAGCCTCTGAAAATTAAGATACCAATTCAAAGTTAAGTATTAAAAGAATATACTAAGTTTCATTCTTTTTTTCTCTTTCTTTGCTATTTGCGTCTGACGTTCTAATGTACTGTCTTAAAAATTAAAATGTTTACCTCCTATTAACTTGTTGTTAATCGCTAGTTAAGCTGATGTGGGGGTGGGGCAGAAACTGGGCTGAACCTAGTGACTTCGGTCTAGATGATGGTAATTCTGAGGGGCCTCAACTGCTGGCCGCTTTTTTTTTTATATCTTATCATGTCTTTAATGTAATTATAAACAGTACATATGAATTCAATTGCCGGGAACTTGATGAACTAAATAAAACAGTCCTAGCTTGGGTTCCAGTAAACATTTTAGTCATACATCTATGAGTCAGAAAATGGCTTTTGATTTAAAAGCACTCTTGATCATTTTAACCTAGTGATAGGTGCCTGGTACCTGGAAAATGGGAAAGAAATCTCCAATGGTCTATGTATCACACAGGTGGACACAGCCTGCAGGGAACATGGGAGGCAGTGTGGACATGCTCTTTGACGTGATGGCTACCTTTGGGTCATTTCACCTCATCCTGTGCATTTCCTCTTTTATACACTTTGTAGTTCATTTTGTTGTTATTTCCAAAGGCACTGTTACTCAGAAGGATTAGCTACTTTGAGAGCTATGCTTAGTGTCAAACCAGACTTTTAGGAAACTATTACATAAAACCTTTTACAATGGTGTGCTTAGTAAGTTTCCTTGCACAGCTACTAGATATGTTGTACTTGTCAATATGTCAGAAAAATATAGATGTCCATGTTTTGAAAGTGACCACTATAAAACTGATTATATTACAAAGACTTCCTCTTATGAAGTTAATGTTCTTTTTACTCACAAAGATGTAACCACTCTCTTTCCTAACAAGTGTATGAGGAAAATAATCAGGTAGAAAGGCACCTTCTCCAACCGCGCAGTTTCCTAAGTGGGCACTGATGAGAGAGATCTCGCCTGGATGTCTGCTCAGGCTGCTTAATCGTCTGCACTTGGATGGGCAGATGATGACTTGACCCCGGGGAAGAAGCAGTTCCACGTGTCTTTTGTGAATCCAACCTCTCCTGAGCACTTGCAGTCCAAAACAGGAATAATTCTTTCAGTGTCGCATATTCTGACCATTCCAAAAGTACCAACTAGTTATTTTAGCTGATTGAAGAGTCCAGTGTTCTCTCAAAGGAAGACAGACATTGTACTTGAGGATTTCAGGATGCTGTGGCATTAGAAGGCTAACTATACCCAAGACTATTTCCTATTAGGTAATATTTAAAATATATTTAAACGGACATCTAAGAGTATATTTTAAGGATGTGTCATCCTTCCACCCACCTCATCCAACCCCACTGCAATCTCTAAGGTATTTAAAATAAAGGACTTGCAACATTCAGGGGTAATAAGGAGAGACATAAACACACCTTCCAAAATTAAAAACGTGTCCAATAGCATAATTTCTTCAGTTGGGCTATTTTAAAAAGGTGAAATAATTTAAATAACTTTAAAGAAAGCCATGGTCTTTTCTTACTGCGTCTCTGAAGCTCCTGGTAAGAACCTTTCTTTTACCAGGTGCCAGTGGCTCACGCCTGTAATCCCAGCTACTCAGGAGGCTGAGTTCTGAGGACCACGGTTCAAAGCCAGCCAGGCAGGAAAGGCTGTGAGACTCATCTCCAATTAACCACTAGAAAACTGGAAGTGGCACTGTGACTCAAGTGGTAGAGCGCTGTCCTTGAGCTGAAGAGCCCAGGGACAGCGCCCAAGCCCAGAGTTCAAGCCCCATGACCACCCCCTCCCCCCCACAAAGAGAGCCTTTCTTTTATAGTATCAGGACCATTTAGAGTTACATATGTGTGTGTACACGTATATACATTTGTGTATATATACAAATACACATTATGTAAATACTTGTACACATATAGATATATAGTGTTTCTGAGGAAGAGAAAGAATTCCCAAGAATGTGGGCCCCCTCTGTGTGTATGAGACAGAATTATCAATCAAAGCCTGGGAGCAGGGAGGAGACAGAAAATCTGGAAACCAGGCCAGCAGCAGGAACTGTACCTTCTTGGGTGACCCAGAAATTTCTTGTTTCAATGATAACATTGCTGCCTGAACTTCGGGTATTCTGTTTTCAGACAAAAAGGATTAAAGAGTAGAGTTAAATACTATTTGTAAAATGTCTGTTGAAATAAATACAGTATTACCAAAATAAACTGCTTATTAAACTAAATTATAAACCTAATGCTTGTTCTCAAATTCTGTTTATTTCTATTCTATTAATTTTTTCTGGTATTGGTGAGTAATATAGGCATTTGAAGTAATTATTTTAAATTAGAGAGTGGGGGGCTGGGAAGGTGGCTCAGTAGGTAGAGTACTTGACTTGCATGCATGAGGCCCTGGGTTTGATTCCCCAGCACCACATAAGCAAAAAGGAAAAAAGCTGGAAGTGGCACTGTGGCTTAAGTGGTAGGGCGCTAGCCTTGAGCTGAAGAGCTGAGACCCAGAGTTCAGGCCCCACTACTGGAACCCCCCCAAAAAAAAAATAAATAAGAAAGTGGCCTTTGTAAAACCAGTTAAAATTGACAGCTTTTATTCAGGACATTCAAATCATTTACCAAGCTATGGTTGCAATTTTATAGACTTAAGTCTAAATCTTCAAAAAGTCTTGGTAGTACAGTGTTACTGTGCTGACTCCTACAACATCTTAAATTCCTTCTTATCCAAGATGCTAAGGACTGTAAATGTTGTCCAGAATTCTGTGCGACAAAAAAAGCTATCGTGGTAGCTCTCTGGCACAAACAAATCTCTTTTAATTTAAGGTACTGAATTGTCTGAATTAGGTGGAGCTGGTTCTCTTCAGGAAGACAATGCATCAGCCTGGAGCTCCCTCTGCTGGCGAGGCCTTAGGTCTACATCACACCATGCCATGCCGTGCCATACATGCCACACTCCAGGTTCTTTCTTCCACATCTAGAGCATGGGGCTGGCCCAGGAAGACTGTGCTTCAGCCTGGAGCTCCCTCTGCTGGTCACGCCACACGCCGGCTCCAGGTTCTAGAGCGTGGGGTACCCATGAGACCTCAGCGAGAGAGGTGCTCAGCTTATCAGAGCACACTTGTGGAACAAGAGCCATTCTTTGGTTGAGCCCCCTCTTATCTTTTATTCCAAATAAACTATGTGGAATATTATAATCTAGATCTGGGATGACATGCTTTAGAACATTACGGGCTTATTTTAGCAGTCAGTGGTGGATTTTATTAGCATATGTTAATTATGTATAGTAAGATTTCACTATAATATTTTCATACATGAATATAATGTATTTTTTCATATTCATTCCTCCTATCATAATAATGGATTTTAATATTGTTTGTATAAAGTAAAACTCAAATTTCCCAATAGTATATGATCTCTTTTTATACTTTCCCTTCATTCCTTTTTGTTGTTGTTGTTGTTGCCCATGGGGCTTGAACTCTGGGCCTGGGCACTGCCCCTCAGCTCTTCAGCTCAAGGCAAGTGCTCTACCACTTGAGACACAGCGCCACTTCCAATTTTCTGGTGGTTTATTGGAGATAAGAGTCTCATGGAGGTTCCTGCCCGGGTTGGCTTTGAACCACAATCCTCAGATCTCAGCCTCCTGAGTAGCTGGGATTACAGGTATGAGCCACAGGCTCCTGGCTCATTTTTGTTTTAAGTATAGTTTTGATATGTCACAGATGAGAATATTTGAATGAATTATAATTATTAAATTTCAGCTTACCAGTGTTCTTAGCCACTTTATTACCTTATATCTGGTGGGTTTTGATTAGTAATCATATTGTAATAAAAGTCTTGACATCAGTAAGGGCTGTCAGAAGTTGGCAGCACCAGGTTATCCAACATGAACAAAGTTGGCACACATTTTGAAAAGGCATGCACACATGTGTATGACTTGTGCACTTACAATGTGCTGGCAAGTGGATATGTCTCAGGTGATTCTAGAGCTAGCACCTCTGAGCCAGCGGGGAATGTGTCTGCAGGTTCCAGCAGTCATCCCCCGGACAGTGCTGTCTGTATGCCTGGGGCTGCGCAGAGCTTTGTCTGTGTCGCCTCGTGTGAGGCTGTCAGAAGCTCCTCTTGTCCTGTGTGCTCCGCCTTTGGTATGGAGAGTAGCTTTACTCCTTTGTTTCATAGCTGATCCTTGTGCTGATACTTTATAGCTTATATAAAAAATAGGATGTGGCGTGCCAGTGGCTCACCCCTGTAATCCTAGCTAGTCGGGAGGCTGAGGTGGGGAATCACAGTTTGAAACCAGCCCAGGCAGGAAAGTCTCACAGACTCTTATCTCCAGTTAAATCACAGAAAAAGCCAGAGAATGCTAGCCTTAAGCAAAAGGAGCTCAGTGATGGCACCCAAGCCCAGAGTTCAAACCTCAGGACCCCATTTTCTTTGTAAATGTGAAATAGTCAAGAAAATTCATTGTATATAATAACTATAGCAAGACAGGAAGGAAAATCCATAAATTCTAAGTGAAGAATTATCAAGCAAAATTTGTTGGTCAGTGAAGAATGTAGATGATGAAGTATTCTTTCATAATATATTTTAAAATGTGTATTGTTTAAATACAGATTTTTGGTTTTTAAATTTTTAGTTAATATGTTGTAACTTAAGCCTAGTCATGCTAAGTCCCTAACTTAGGGAGCTTTTAAAGCACAGAATATTGAACTGGTTGAGTATAATGGCCAAAGAAACTTTTCTTCCTCTATCAGTGATGTGGTAGCAAGCACTAGTGGGCACATCTTGAATATGCAGCCAGCTGCCTTGCTGTGGACAGTTAAGACTTAGTAGCTCATATCCAGAATGACTATATGAATACACCAAAGAAGAAGGAAAAAGGTTATGTGGTATTAAAACTTCCTTTAAAGTTATTCGTGTAAGACTTAGACGTACTGTACTTGTTTTTTAACTGTATTTGTTTTTTAAAATTTTAACAAGGATTTAGTTTTGTAAAACAGGATTTTCAAATACTAAAATAAATGGAGAAAGTGAAAAAGGCTTTTCCTACTCCCTCTGAAGGAAATGAAAGATCTGAAAATCATTTTTTTCTTATTTCTTAGGATTGTTCTAAGTGAAAATACAGAACTGAGTTCTTCAATGATATTGAAAAGGAATATATGCTTTTTGTAAGAATCTCGTGTTGTTATCCCAATATCAGTGTTCCTCATTCTGAATGAAGAACTTTAGCGTTGACCCATGAACAGTTCATCTGGGAAAAGATAAACAGACATTAACAATGATGGTTCCTTCCCTAAGCAGTCTGTCATGCAACAACCGCCTTTTGATGTGGAGGAATCTTGCGTGGGTTGATTGGGTTTAAGGGCTTCTCTCTTGTTCATATTGTGTTGTGTCCACAGGGAGATACAGTACATTTTAAAATAATATTTAGAATTAGCTCTTTGTAATATTGTATCTTGTCATTTTGCTATTCTAAAATGCTTCCATGTAAGAGTAAGTACTGAGAGACCTAGGAGACAGGTAAGAGTATTTTAAAGTGTACATCCTTTTAATCCAAGAATGACATAATCACTAGTGATATTTATGCTTCGTATTTTATGGGCCAAAGGTTTTATAACATCAGACTTTTGTTTCAGTTAGGTGAGTACATTGATTTCTTAGGAACTTTGGTAGTATGCAGAGAGTTTTAAGTTTGAGATGGATGAGAGTGGTACTATGTTACAGAGATAAGGTCCCATTCTCATTTGTCCATGAGTTCATTTAAAAAGAAGAAGGGGAACCCTGACTGATCTTTTCTTGATTAAGCAGGAGAACACCGTATTTACCCTTTATTGTTGGTATAAACCATTATTTTACTGAGAACCATTAGCTATTTAAAACTTGGTACATAAATTAAAGAGGAGCTAAATGGATTTGTGATCGTTGCCATTAGTAGCATTTTAGATTATACAGGCAATTATTGTGTTCATTATCCTAGAACAGCCCCTTTACAGAGCCATTGTGGTTGTCTTAGACATTATGCACAAATTTTCCCTTGGAGATTAAAATTTCCAGTAGCGTATTTAATTTTGTTATCACAGTTGTTTCAAATAAAACAAATATTATGACAAGTAGAAGAAAATTTGCTTTACTAATATAGGAAATTACAATAAATGTTGAAAATTGCTTCCTAGTGTATTTATCTTTTCTTAGGCAATCATAATTACTTCAAGTGATTAATAATATATTTTATCTCTGAAATCATAGTGAATTGTTTGTGGTCTGTTTATGTCTTTAAGAAACTCTTAAAAGAATGCAGAGATTCATGTCAAAACTTGCCACTTTATGAGATCTGCTACTTTGTATTGTTAACTAGAAATGGTTAAAAAAAAAAAAAAGACTAGCAAATGTTGAAATGCAGTTTCTCCTCACCATGCTTTGTCAGAATTGACCACAGCGTCCTGATTGTATTATATACAATATAGCCTGCGTACCCTTCCGTTGGGGGAAGAGCAGCCATCATGCAGCACAGGCCACCTGGAAGAACACCAGGAACAGTTCATCGCTAAAAAGTTGTCATCACTGGCTTCGAGTTAAAAGGGATGAGAAAAATCATTTTACTTGGCTTCAGAATTGTGGTACTCACTGGTCCACAGTTGACTACATCCATCTTAGTCAATTAGAAAGGTATTAATGCCTTGAATTATCTGAATATCCATGTGCAGTGGGCTGCTTTTAATGTTTCCATTCTCTGATGTGGCATTTTTTTTCAAAGGAAACTTTGTATTCATTTCCGAGTGGATTTGTCCCAGCTTTGGGTCTTTTGCTGCTATGATGCAGAGTATAAAAGTGTGAGGTAGTTGTTATGCGTTTTGCAAGACAGTAATTCTTTTATTTTATTACAAAAAAAAAGACCAACTCTGGAAGGCCAGATTAAATCATTCCTTTCACTTTTTAATGGGATTTGGATGAATAGAGTAAAATATGCACTTTGCATTCATTGATAGCATCTTTAGGTTGAGGTAATTGAGTCCCTTCTCCCTGACTGAATGAATAATGACTTCATCTGATCCTCAGTGGGGCCTGAAACTTAGACTGCTTTTGTCACAGCAGAAAGATCGGGGCTTTGAAACATGCTCTACTTCCCTGGCTTAATTTTTCTTCATTTTAATCCAGAACCTATTTTTCACAATAATTCAAGCATAAACCATGTGGTAGTGAAGTGGCGGAGCTTGTACGATATTTGTCCTCCTTGTGCTGCTGTTTAAATGGAGCTGATAAATCAGCGCCGGGCCGGGGCTGCGCTGCTCTCCGGGGAGGCACAGTCTCGGCACAGGAGAGGAATTTTCAGAACGGGTTGAATAGAGTTTCTTTCTCTAGGGAAGTGGAAGGTTTACTGTTGAGGTGCAAGACCTGGAGGTAGACAAGGGTGAGGGAGGGAGTCCAGTGATGGGGCTGGGCCTGTAGACGTTCCTGAGGGGGACAAAGCAGTCAGGACAGGGCTGAGGATTAGAAAGCAACTTGTGCTTTGGAAGAAAGGCAGGCTTGAAAGGGTTTCGGTTGGAAACGAGCTATTGTAAGTGCTGCTCTGTGCCTGGGCAGAGTAGTAGCTGTGTCCTGCTTATGGTCACACTAGAGACAAGGAGATATTCTGGATAAAACCCATGCTTAGTTTGAAGTCTTAGGAGTCTTGAGTGGTAATGAGAGGACATAAAGTGGACAGTGAGAATACACATGGATGGGCTGGACAAGGTCTGGCCGGGGAGCCCTGCGCTCCCAGCCCTCGCTGACCCAGCAGTGTCCCCGTGGAACCCACACTGTACACACACCAGCTGACAAGGGGTCCTTGTTAAGATGACTTGTTTCTATGGTGTTTTGAAGCCACGGTGTGCTTATAGTTACCAGCTTCAAGACGAGATTTGAAACAGCCTGGTCAACAAAGAAAACTTTCATTGTGTAATTCATGCTCTCTCTCTCTCTCTCTCTCTCTCTCTCTCTCTCTCTCTCTCTCGATGTATATTACTTGTGTTCATTTTATTTTTCCTTCTTCTCTGACTTTCTTGCAGGTAAAAGAATTTAATATAAACATTGTAAAAATCTTAAAAAGAGAATTTAATATTAACTCATTGTTGTAACTTTACAATTTAGCACAAAATATCATAGCCATGTAATGTTGCTTTATTTTACAGTTAAAATTTTACAGTTTTAAAATTACAGTTTAATTTTTGTTACAAACTCTAGGAAACATTTTGTTTTCCTTTCTAACTCAAGCTTGTCATGGTTTCTCGAGAGTTCATGGCAAATAGTCATCAGAACAGATAGAAAAGAAAATTATGAGTTGTGGGAAAGGCAGCTTTCTGTTGTTCAAAGTTAGGTTTTCAGAAGGCACTATAAATACTGGATATTAGCTTCGCTAATAGCTTTTTAAATTGATGAGTTAAGAGTATAATTACCTCAAGTTTTTTCAAGGGTTTGAAATTCATGTCTTGGATTATTATTGTTATTAATTATTTTTGTCTGTAGTAGGGTTTGAACTTGGCCTATTTGAGTCACACCTCCAGCCCTGATGTATGAGTGTGTTCTCTGGTGTGTTCTCTCCCAATAAGTTGTACCAGATGAGGGCAAGCGGAGGTTCAGGGAGATGCCTTGCTTGACAGGACTCAGTCTGTGGTTGGTGTTTCCTAATCAGGACACACCCTGTTCCCAGGCCATGCTGTACCAATGGCTGCAGCCACCACCTCCCCCCAGCCACTCTTGCTCAGGATTAGTACATTTGACAGACCTGGACAGCAAGGCTTGGGGTCATATAACTAGTCACCAGAGAAATGGGATCCCAATGCATGTGACCACAACAGCACTACCACGTACTTCTGCCTCCAGAGTCCTGTGAGGAAGAAATTGCTGTGATCCCTCTTTGACATTAAGGAGATTGAGGCCCAGCCAGTCCAGGATCACACAGCCAGGAAGCAGAGCCCACACAAGAGTGAGTGACTCAGGGACCCAGGAGCCCCAGTGCTCTGAGCTGAACTTGCAGATTTCAGCTTCCCGCAGCTCTCGGCCTCCCACACATCTCCACCCCACACATTATGTGGCACTGGGGGCTTTCGGTGTGAAACAGCAGTCGGGACCGTCCGCAGAGACTGCCGGAGCCCCGCTGGAGTTGCGTGCGTGAGGAGAGCCTGTTCTCATAAAGCAAGGGCTGTGTGTGCGGCCAATGCTCACTCTAAAAAGAATAACCAAAAATGAGCTGCTGCTTACTGACATGATTTCCCCTGCATCTTTTCAACCACAGGGTGACTCTGAGCGTAGTGTGTTGTTCCCGGAGAACCTGATGAGGAGAGGGTTATGAAATCAAGCATGCCTTTATCAGAAGTTTACCATTCTGTGTGGTCTCTTTGCTCATCAGAAATCCTTACAAAGACTCCGGCAGGAGAGGCTAGCATGCATTCTGTCCTGGTGTTTGGGAACCTCAGTCTGAATTAAACTTGAGGGGGGATGTGCAGAGAAATACCAGTGACAACAGGACGCTGGTCTGACATGGCGCTTTGCTCCTGAAAGAGCCGTTTCTGGGCAAGGCCCTCAAGAAACAGTGCACATCCCACTGTGGGCCTGCTACTCTTAATCTTGGGTTCCAGGTGGCAGTGACAGCATCATGAATCTACTTCAGCTCAAGTAGTGAATTGTGTGTTCTTACTGAAGACGTTCTAGAAATTCTGCCTAAGTCTATAAGAAGTTTCTCAGGAGAAAAATACAGTTTTGCATTTCGTTATAATAAAGGTTAATATAGTCCTTAAGAATTATCGTGTAATAGTATTTGTAACATTAGAGACAGCCAGCTTGGATGTATAATACTGTATTTCTATTTTGTTTTCTTTTTTAGGTTGGTTTGTTGGACCTTGAGCTCAATCAGCTGACGAAGGCACTGTTTCTGGCTTTAGTTGTTCTCTCTGTTGTTATGGTAACCTTGCAGGGATTTGCAGGCCCGTGGTACCGCAATCTCTTCCGGTTCCTCCTCCTCTTTTCCTACATCATTCCTATAAGGTAAGTTTAAGAAATAGATTTTAAAAAACCCTCTGGATTCATAGTGAATGGTTTTGTTGAAACGTTGCTTTCTGAGTTGTGAAAGAAGTGTTCAGAAGGGCTCTGAGTGTGAGGACCCGTTCTTTAGAAAGGTTGATGGGTTACACTCAACTTTATTAGAGACACCAGGCTTCGCCTGGAAGGGTGAAGATGCACTAGCACTGTCATCGCCAACAAGTGGGGGTACTTCTTGTTAAAACATAAATTGAATCTGAAAAAGTAATTTTAATTGGTTGCTGATGTTTCTAGGGCTTTAGAATCTCTGTGTGTGTTATTATAAAAGTTAGAACATTTGAAGTTAGCAATATTTAAAAGCTGGGTGTGTTGCTAGGATTGTACCCAGGAGGATGAATCCAGAGGATCTAGAGTTCAAAAACAGCCTAGGCTGTTGCTTCAAAAATCAAAAACAACAGAAATTACTTATATTAAAAGGAAGATCTAATACATCTTTCAAGTTACATAAAATACTGAATAAGGCAGTCTTTAAATATGAACCACTTTTCAAAATTATGCCCTCTATAACTAGAAGTTAGAACATAGTTATTAGATGTCTTTTAGTAACTGACTTAACATGTAAACATCCAAAAATCCATTGCATGTGTTTTTAGGAATGATAGTTTTAAATGAAATACTTCAGTACATGATGAAAATGTTCATAAAAATGATGAAAACCTCAGGAGTCCTGAGTAAAGTCTGAATCTAGAATACCCACCATCTGTAATGCTAGTTAAGGTAACAGTGTTGCTGGGGTCCTTGCTGTTTCTGAGTCACTGCTATGTGACCTTTGTCACTTCTTTACACCGCCCTCGGAGTGCTGTTCTTACTAGCGGCAGGCTTTACCTGATGGTCTGGCCCGGGATGCCTCTTTTCTTCTCTCCTGGAACACTGACTGCTTCTTGACTAGATTCTAGGCACCCATAATTAGTCCCTTCCTGTCACTCTGAGTTCATCTGAGTACCTCCTCAGAGAGGCTATTAGAGCCCACCAGGCAGCACCAGGCTGCTGTCCTATCAGCCTTTGTAGTTGTCTGTGATCCATGCACTGTCTCTGTTGACCACTTCTTCCCTCCGTTAGGCCCCAAGACTGTGGGGTCTCGTTGGCCTATTGGCTTCAAGCATGAGTGCCAGGGTCAGATGGTATGGTATGCAGAGACGCTCCAGGGCCTGCCTGCTTTGGAAAAGTAAGAGTATGCAGATTTTTGTAATTGTCACACAAGCACATCTGTGAGTGCCACAAGTGAGCTCTGTAGCATAGTCTTTGTCCCCAAAAGTCTCTCAGTCTCTCTCTCTCTCTCTTTTTTTTTTTGGGTCCGGTCATGGGGCCTGAACTCTGGGCCTGGGCGCTGTCCCTCAGCTCTTCAGCTCAAGGCTAGCGTTTTACCACTTAAGCCACAGTGCCACTTCCAGCTTTTTTCTTTTTGCTTATGTGGTGCTGAGGAATCGAACTCAGGGCCTCAGGCATGCAAGGCAAGCGCTCTACCTCTGAGCCACCTTCCCAGCCCTCTCTAAGTCTCCTGAGTCCTGGGATTACAGCAGTATACTACCACACTTGGCTTCTAACTTTTTAATTATAGTTTTTTCTATTAACCTGAACTAGTCCCTGTATTTCTATTCTGATCGTTTCCCTAAAAATTTTATTAAGTTTAAAGTTATCTTTATCTTGGCTTTTCTTTCAGGCAATGTCAGGACCTTAAAATATTTTAACTCTGGCCTGTTCTGTTTCCCATTCTGCGTACATACTGCTCAGCCTTTTACTTTCATTTTCCCTCCTATTTGTAGTTAAGGCTTGCAGCCAGCCGCCTCTGGGCCCTGGACCTCTCCCATCGTCCATGTAGCAGAGAGTACTCGTAGCAAGGCTTCCTCCTGCACATCCAGGAGAGTCTGTGTCCAAGACAAGAGGGGCTTTGAGCAACGCAAGTGTCACACACAGAACCATCATCTCACAGATTATTGTTTGAAATAAGACTTAGGATGTAGTATTATTCCTTTTTGTCCGGGGGGTGGGGGTGGGGGAGAGGGAGATCTGGTTGTGGGGCCTGAACTCTGGGCCTGGGCGCTGTCCCTCAGCTCAAGGCTAGCGCTCTACCACTTGAGCCACAGCGCCACTTCGGACTTTTTTCTTTTTGCTTATGTGGTGCTGAGGAATCGAACCCAGGGCCTCATGCATGCAAGGCAAGCGCTCTACCACTGAGCCACCTTCCCAGCTCCATAGTATTATTCCTGTTCAGTCTTAACTACTTTTTATTTGTACATAAGCAACATAAGTAACGCAGGTAGCATATGGTGAGTGCTATGGTCAGAGAATAGTCAGCAGCTGGTGCTCTGGGCACTGCTGGTGTAAGGAAAATGCACACGCAGAGCCGTGAAGTACGTATGCCTGGGTGAGCCCTGCTATTCAGAGAAGCCATGGGGCTCAGGAGAAAGGGATTTTGTAGATTGGCAATGGTTTAGCTGTGAGCTTGGGAATGAAGGCCACCAGAGGAGATGTGAGGAACATGTTCTGGGCAGAGGAAGAGAGAGAGGGTCATGCCAGCTCCAGCTGCGCACTGCCTGGTGCTGTGCACCCCTCTGGCCCTTCCTCCGTCTACTGTACAAGGTGCCAGCGCCCACCTCTGTTGAGAGGGTCATCTCCTTGTCCTGTCCCTTTTTTTTTGGTAAATCACAATTACTTCTCTCCTGCTTTTATTAATTATGTTCTTTTAGTTTATTCTTTTCAGTTATGGAGTATTCTGTTATGTTATTTTCTTGAAGGCTTCTGAACCTTACTCTTTCTGATTTCTACACTGCTTCCATTAGGGTTTTTACTATAGTTTATTGACTTTTTCCAGTCATCTCTTCTGTAGTAAAATAATAATATGAAGAGACCCTTTTTCCTTTATCCATTTAGTAGGGAAACTTAATTAGTTATAAAAGTAAATCCATGATACCAATTTTGCTAAATCTGATTTCCATTGTTTTCATAGATATGTTTGTAATAAATATGGAAAATACCTGATACAAGAAAATAAGTCATGGGCTGGGAAGGTGGCTCAGTGGTAGAGCGCTTGCCTTGCATGCCAGAGGCCCTGGGTTTGATTCCTCAGCACCACATAAGAAAAAAACCGGAAGTGGCGCTGTGGCTCAAGTGGTAGAGAGCTAGCCTTGAGCTGAAGAGCTGAGGGACAGCACCCAGGCCCAGAGTTCAGGCTCCATGACTAGAACCAAAAAAAAACAAAAAAACAAAAAGAAGAAAATATGTCCTTACAAAATGAAGAAGATAAGGGGCTATGTATAAGTCTGTCTTATTCAGGTTTTTCAGTGAGAATTTTATATGTAGCACACTTAGTCGAGTGCAGAGTTACTAGACAGAATTACGTAGCTCTTCTACTTAGCTCCCACACATCTCCTGTTGTTTCAGTGTAACTACCTTGTTTTTTCACTGAGAATGCAGTTATACAGATGTAGCAGAAGGAATGAGAACTGGAAAATGTGAAAAGTATAGGATACTGATTTAGTGAATTGAGGTTTACATTGCATTGTTTTCCTTCTTGCAAGTCAACATAAAATAAGGAGAACCATACATCTCAGCATTTCCTAAATACACTTTTGAAAGTATGCAATCTAGAAAGTAAAATATTTTCCCCTGTTCTAACACTGTTAAAAACTTCAAGTTTACGAAAATTAAGCTATTTAATAAAAATTTCTGTATATTAATATAATTTTGAGTTTCATATAATTTTGTTAAACTACTTTATTATATTTTCCTTGAGGTTAAATCACTTTTGTTGTTCTAAAATGACCATATAGTCTCTAAGTTCTGTGCATGGTTTTTTAACCAGAGCACCAAGGGCGTTCATTCTGCAGAGCGCACCTGCGGAGCAGTCGCGTGGGGCGCTGGTAGCCTGCAGAGCGCACCTGCGGTGCAGTGGCGTGGGGCGCTGGTAGCCTGCAGAGCGCACCTGCGGAGCAGTGGCGTGGGGCGCTGGTAGCCTGCAGAGCGCACCTGCGGAGCAGT
>NW_012267307.1:4282077-4289971 GCF_000151885.1 Dipodomys ordii
GGTAGCCTGCAGAGCGCACCTGCGGAGCAGTCGCGTGGGGCGCTGGTAGCCTGCAGAGCGCACCTGCGGAGCAGTCGCGTGGGGCGCTGGTAGCCCTCGTCTCTGTAGCATCACCTCTTTGGTGCACATTCCGTATTTTAGTCGATATCTAAAAATGGTCTTATCAGTGCGGGACCAAATAGATTTTTCACTTCAAATGAGGCATATGCAAGCAATAGTGGCAAAAATGTGTTTGGCAAAGATAATGGTGCCCATTCTGAGACACATTTTTTTAGTATGTCAGGCGCTAGAGCATGCCTGTGGGAGGCTTGACTGTGGCATGCCCAGACCCCTGGCTTGAGAAACAGTCAGCAGGCATCCTGCTCAGAGCCTCCTCGAGGAGGCCAGGCTGTCGAGAAACAAACTTCTGAAGGTTGATTGCAGAACGTTCTTAGGAATTTCCTCCTGTTACTTTCAGGTCCCGTGAACTTTTATGGGTTCTGAAGACAAGCATCTTCACTACATCATCTTCCACGTAGAATGCTAAGTGAAAATAGTATTTTCAACTTTCTTACACCTAGGAGTGGTATTCAGAATTGATTGTTTTGGGGAAATTTGGAAATGTTAAGAGATACTAAAGGGATACTCACTATTTGGAAAGTATGGACATATATTAGAGAGAAGGCATGGAATATGGCTGCACAACATTTTAATGAAGAGGAGATAGAGTAGGTCCATTAATCAAAGATCCGCTCAGCCTTCTCAGAGAACACAGCTGTCTCATGTTGACTTAACTTTGCAGCGAGAGTTAATCCTTAGACGTAGTGAACAGTTGACTGTTAGAGGAACACATTCTGTTGCATGCACTGGTATCTGATGGTATGTTCTTAGAAAGGCCTTGAGCTGTCACTGGTCAGGAGGGTATTTGATTGTCTTCTAGATGTGAGGCGTGGCGTGCCATTCTGTGGACTTTGTTGCATACTGCAACATGAGCTGTCATGGTTCCTGCAGTTCAATAAGACAGTCTGATTTTTATCCTTCTGCTTTGGGGCAGTCATCTCATCTCATTTTTTTCCCTTGCTCCTTCTCTCTCTTCACAGGAAGGACAAAATATCTAAAATAGTGTTATTTCTGACCTACTCAAACCCTTCCCCCAAAAGAAACATACAAAGTCAAAATCATTAAGAAGTTTATGCTGCTTTTTTTTTCCATGCATGCTAGGCCCACACTCAACCACTGAGCTATGTAACTTTTTTTTCCCTATGAGATGTGTTCGTTATTTTCAGATATCTCAATATATACATTATAGCTATATATGTGAAGATACACATGTATAGTGTTTTCTCTCTAGGAAATAAAATATCCATTTAATCTGTTTGAGAGGGAAAAAAATGGCATTCAATAGCAGGTTGGCTAAGGTACTCCTTTTTCCGTCCTTTTGAACCCCGATAAATTAGAACTTTCTAAGATTATGTAGGGAACCCATATGAGAGATTTCTGTGATAAAGCATCTTTTCTAGGTTTTAAACACATTGGAAATGTTATGACAGAGAGAGAAAGGACTGAGCAATCTGGTTTTATTATACCATTCTCTATCCCTCTCTAAAGCTACATATAACAGCCATCCAGCATGGAAGCCCTAATGTTCAACGTCAGTACGCGCTCTTATGTTGCAGAGTTAAGTTGGAACACGTGCTTAAGAGGGTTCCTTTAAACTTTTTCTGTCATTTATATTGTCTGTTTTTATATGAAGAAAATCTTTTTGTTATCCATTATCAGTTCCCTTTTTATTTAAAAAAATGAGGTTTTGTGACTCCTAGAGCTTCTCTCTAGGCCACATGAAGATTGTCTTCTGTTTATCTTTTACAAAATATTTTTTCCATTTTCTCTTTGTACTTTCTAATTAATCCTCAGCTCTTCACATATTAATTCTAAATAAATTTAGAATAAATCCAGATTTTAGAATAACTTAAACTTTTAGTTAGTGATGTGAAAGTTTTTTTAATGTGATATGTGGTTAGAGTTTCCAGACCCCATTTTCCCCCTATATTTATTATCTCAGCATCCTTCATAGAAAGACTCTTCCCTAGGGAATTGTTGTCACCTCTGTCACCTGAGGCCTGTCTGGAGAACTTGATTTTGTTTCTGTGGCCTGCTTGTCTATTCCTGACCAAATGGCAGCCTGTCATAAACATATCTTTGTGATAAGTCATTATTTGACACAAGGCTTTCCTTGTATTCTTCAAGAGTGCTTGGACCCTTCTTGGTCATGAATTTGGCATAGTTCTTAATTTAATTTAGGTCCTTAATTAACATTTCCCCACAGAAATGAATGATCATTCTTATTAGAGCAATTCTTAAATACTTGATATTTTTAAATACCATTGTAAGTATTTTAAAGTCCTATTTAATATCTCTTTATTGCTGGAATAAAGAAAATATTTTTTTTTAATTTTTAATTTTTTTTTGTGCCTGTCCTTGGGCTTGAACTCATGGCCTGGGTGCTGTCCCAGAGCTTTTGTGCTCAAGGCTACCGCTCTCCTACTTGAACTACTTCCTGCTTTTTGCTGGTTAATTGGAGATAAGTCTCCCAGACTTTCCTGCCCAGGCTAGTGGCCAACTGTAGTTCTCGGCACTCAGCTTTCTGAAGTAGCTAGGTTTACAGCCATAGTGCTTAGCAAAAAATATTTTATTAAATATTGGCACTTAATCAGAGTATGTTGAATTTTCCCTGTATAATTGTGTCATAGGAAACAATGACAGCAATAGGTTTGAACTCAGAGCCAAATGCGTTGATACTCTACTACTTGAATCATACCCACAAGCCCTCAGATCTTACATTAGGGTCTTTAATTCATTTTGAATTGACTTTTGCACAGGGTGAGAGAGAGGACTATGGTCTCAGTCACCTGCATGTGGGCATCTAGGTTTCCCAGCACCATTTATTAAGGAGACTATCTTTTCTCCATTGTGTTTTTGACATCTTTATCAAGAATCAGATAACTATAGTTATGTGATTTTATTTCTGGGTCTCACATTCTAATCCTTAGTCTATGTATCTTGTTTTTGTTCAGTACGAGGGTGATTTTTGTTACGATGGTCTTGTAATATAATTTGAAGTCAGGTATTAGGATACCTCTAGCATTGTTCTTTTTATTCATGATTGTTTGGGCTATTCAGGGTTGTTTTGTGTGTGTGTGTGTGCTTCCATGTGTATTTTAGGATTTTTTAAAATTTCTGTGAAAAATGTCATTGCAATGGTGATGGGAATTATAATGGTTCTGTAGATCACTATCAGTAATATAGCCTTTTGACAATATTAATTCTGCCAGTCTGTAAAAAGTGGATGATCTTTCCATCTTGTAATGTCTTCTTTAATTTCTTTCTTCAGTGTTTTCTACTTTTTTTTTACCATAGAAGTCTTTCACTTCCTTAGTTTGGTTTATTCTTCGATGTTTTATTCTTTTTGAACTGTATGAGTGGGATTATTTTCCTGATGTCTTCCTCTGCATGTTCACTGTTGGTGTTTTTTTTTAAGCTATTGATTTTTGTATATTGCACTTGTATCTGCTGAAAGTGTTTATCAAATATAAAGATTTCTGGTAGAGTCCTTAGGGTCTTGTAAGTATGGAATCATTTCCTCTGCAAATAGGAGTAGTTTGACTTCTTCCTTTCTATTGGTACTTCTTTTATTTCTTCCTCTTGCCTTACTGCTCGGCCTAAGAATTTAAGCACCAAACTGGATTAGACTAGAAAGAATGATGAGAAGAATAGATGTTGTTTGTTTGCCCTGTAAGGCAAGGGAGTGAGCGTGTTGTCCTCCACTGTTCGGTTTGTTAAAGGCATTTGTTCCACTGACGGTCATCTACCCAACAGGCAGCAGGACCTGTTAGTTCTGGAGATGCGGTGCCCCTCTATGCCGTGCAGGCGTGGCTCACACGGGGAAATGACATAATGTGTGCCACCACCCAACAACACTAAGAAGACTTCTTATAAAGTAGCATATCTGTATCCATTTGGCTCTGTAATTTACAAGAAAAGGTTTTGATGACTTGTGATAAAAGTTCTGATGAAAATTACTTCTGTTTTCTTTTGCTCAGATCAGACTCTGCATGTGCATTATTTCGGTAGATTCATTCCCTGAGGAAAATTGTGTGCATATCTTATGCTGGAGGGGGGACTGGCTCACCTGGCAGTGATCAGTGGTGAGGTTTAATTGTACAAATTAGAGCTTGAATATAGCCAGCATCCTGGGGCCTAAATGGGATCATATTGTGTATTTTAGGTAACTGCACTTCAGATTTATTTGGCTCAAATTACTTCCTCAGTCCTTTTTGTAACTATAGGATTAAAATATTTAGACAGGAAACTACCATTAAGGCAATCATATGTCCTAAAATTTAGTTCATGTCTTCCCATAGCGAAAACTGGATTTTTAATGTTCTTATTGATAACATCCATGAGCACACTGTTGGCCCAAGATGATTCATTTTCCTATTTACTAGCAGTAAAGGTCATAAATGTTCATTTAATCATCAGAAATAGCCTCCATTTACCTGGAATGGGTGGGTCAACAACAGTTTCACAATTCCTGAATAAGCAGTAGATGAACTTCAAGAGCCCTCATGTTTATTCCCCACTAACCTGTTTGCACAAACCTTTAAATGTGAGACTTGAATATATTTTGTGGAATCACAGATCGTGACTCAGTTGATATTTAACAGTTGCATAGAGGTCTAGGTTTTGAAATTCTTCAAAATTAGGGCATTGTATCTGGTGCCAGTGGCTTATGCCTGTAATTCTAGCTACTCAGGATGCTGAAATTTGAAGGTCACAGTTTGCAAGCCAACCCAGATAGGAAAGTCCATGAGACCCTTTTCTCCAATAAACTTCTCAGAAAAAGCTGGAAGTAGCACTGTGGCTCAACTGATAGAGTGCTAGCCTTGCGCCCAAAGAGGTTCAGGGAGAGTGCCAAGGCCCTGAGTTCAAGCCCCAGGACAGGCCAAAAAATAAAATAAAATAAATTAGGGCATTGCTAAGAAGGAAGTTAAGCATAGTGATAAAAATTATTCTATTAGCTTAGTATTTGAAATAAGCATCTTACAGACTTTTTGCATGAAAAAGCAGATTACTTCATTAATACTTGATCAAAATATACTATATGACTCCCAGTACATCTCTGTATAGGATTATTATCTTAGTGAAGGAAATACACGTTACTGTTTTTTACCTTTCTGTGGGTGCTTGTTCTATTTATTTTTGTACCCTAATGATGCTTTCTTTAACAACAGAAATTATTTTATTAAGCAAAAAATTGCTCATGGTTGAGTATAAAGGGACCTTGAAGATGTTTCTTTAATTGCTACTAACACCCAGAGCCTCTTGCTTTCACTCTGTTTTTGAATTTGACTTTTGCACAGGGTGAGAGAGGGGCTCTACTCACCTACATGTGGACATTTAGTTTTCCCAGCACCATTTATTCAGAAGACTGTCTTTTCTCCACTGTATGTTTTTGACATCTTTGTCAAGAATCAGATAACTAGTTGTGTGGTTTTGTTTCGGGGTCTTGCATTCTACTCCATTGGTCTACCAGTCTGTTTTTGTTCAGTGCCAGGCTGGTTTCTGTTACTGTGGCCTTGTGATATAGTTTGAGGTCATTGTTCTTTTTGTTCATGATGGTTAGGGCTATTTAGGGTTTTTTGTGCTCCCATGTGCATTTTAGGGTTGTTGTCACTGGAATTGGGCTGGTGCTCTACCATCTGATCTGTGCTTCAACTTCCATCTTTTTGCTAGTCAGTAGGAGATAAGGGCCTCTCTCTGCCCTGGCTGGCTTCAAACTGCACTGTTTACATCTCAGCCTCCTACGTAGCTAGGATTACAGGTATAAGCCACTGTCTTTAATAAAGACTTTAGTTTTTATGTTTTTTTAAAGATGTAAATTCTGGACAGGTAAGGCACAAGTTATAAATATTTAATGCTCTTTAACATATATACTTCACTGATTATGATTTCTAAAGATTTTTTACACATGTATTTATTAATAGACTAAGCCATATCAGTAGGTCCCAAAATTTGATTCTCAGCAAATCCTCTCAGTGGTGTACGTATCTGCTGGTTTTTATAGCATTAAACTAGAGACAGTATTTTCCAAATGATATGTAGGGAAGAACTGTACCAGGCTCACTTGCAGGATGATACAATTTTGGTATGTGGTGCCATGTCGCTGCCTTTTAGTAGGCCTGGAAAATTCTCCTGGAGGTCATCTATTTCATTCCATACTTTAGGTGGGATTATTTCAGAGTTGTCTCAGGTACAATGATCCATTCTGTGTTTTAAATTACAGTCTTATCATACAGCATAAAAGATGAATATTAAAGATAACTAGAAAGCAGAGACACGGCTCTGCATTGATCCTGTCACATCCTACTTGTTTCTGGGTATAGACATTCAACTCACATGAGACATTCAAAATAAATAAACTTTAAGACCCATTTTTTGTATTTATTTGCCATAACCCTTACTTTATTTCCTTAATCATGTTTATTCCACTGTCCTTTGAGCTTATAGTCCTTTGGGGCTTAAGGGGGAACTTAGAATCTTACTTCCTCTGGTTCTATAACACATGCAGGGGGAAGGAGCTCACACTTTTCTGTCACCTTAAAATATCTGGGATGTAAAACCATTTGTTAAATACCCACAAATTTAAGTATCTTAAAAGTCTGAAATCACCAGGTGCTAGTGCTCACGCATGTAATCCTAGCTATTCAAGAGACTGGGATCTGAAGATCTCAGTTTATATCCAGCTTGGGCAGGAAAGAGAAAACTCGAAGTGGAGCTGTGGCTCAGCAAAGCTCAGGGATGGTGCGTAGGCCCTGAGTTCAGTCCCTACATCCAACAACATCAACAACAACAAAGGTCTGAAATCAAACTTCCTAATTTGCATGAAACTTAAGAATGCATATAAGATATGGTTGTTTACATGATACTATAAGTGTGCTTATATCATATGGATTAGAAGCACTAATGATAAGCAATGTTCTTACTTGGCAGTCTGCGTGTGAACTTGGACATGGGCAAGGCAGCATACGGATGGATGATTATGAAAGACGAGAGTATCCCTGGCACAGTTGTTCGTACCAGCACCATACCAGAGGAGCTGGGACGTCTGGTCTACTTACTGACAGACAAAACAGGTAGTGCTCTCGTTTGCTTGCCAAATGACACCCAATCAAAAATACTCTAGTTGCACTTGCCCACACATGGATGTGGGTGTCATCATAAACTGTTGAGTTCACACTTACAGTTTGAAAACGAAACTGTAAAGCTGTCTTTGACAACTGCTCATATAACTTCATCTTCTAATGTGTGTAATATCCTCAGAGTTAGCAAAATGTTACGCTCCTGGAACTTGGCTGTTTACCTTTGTATTTTGAATGTTCTATAATCCAACAGGTATTTTCTAACTCTCCTGTCCAGGCTGGTTTTGAACTGCAATTCTCAGATCTCAGCCTCCTGAGTAGCTAATATTACAGGCATGAGCCAACCAGTGCCCAGCTTAAAGGATGATCCTTGTAACCATTAAAAGACATGCAGATTTAACAATCACATTCTTCTAAAGAGCTTTGCTTCAACCATCCTACCCTACAGCTTTGTGCTCAAAATACTTGTCCTTATATTGTATTTTTTCTTTCAGTCAAATAATTCTTACAAGTTATGAACATACCAAATATAGGACAAATAAAAAGAATCTACTACTCTAATAAAAGCCATAGGCAAAAGTTAAAATTCCTCATTGATTTATTGATATGTGACTTAAATTCCTTTGTTAAGTAACTAGAAATGAAAAAATATGTATATAACATGATTAAGTAAATATATCTCAAAACAAGATTCAATATAATTTTTTTTTTTTTTT
>NW_012267307.1:4290716-4311117 GCF_000151885.1 Dipodomys ordii
AAGTGGTAGAGCGCTAGCCTTGAGCTGAAGAGCTGAGGGACAGCGCCCAGGCCCAGAGTTCAGGCCCCACGACTGGACCCCAAAAAAAAAAAAAGGAATTTTTGTTCAGATTTCCTTACAGTTTGTCTTCTTCAGCAAATAGAGAAACCTGATCAAAAAAAGAAGGTCCTCAGGAATCGAAGTGTAACAGCATATCTGAAATGAATAAAAGAGCAAAAGGAAAACAACTTTACCTAGTGAACAGTATACATGGAAAATCTAATAAGTGATTTTAATACAAATGAATATTAGGTCATTTTAACAAAACCAGTAGAGTAAGCCACTTTATTCACAGATTTATTACATGTGATTTTTGACCAAGTGTGGTAAAAAAATAATCATTTTTAATTTTTTAAAAAATTTAAGAAGTTTCAATTCCCACCTGTGTATCACACTAAGCTGTTGCTGTGAAACTCTATCCATTCCACATGATCGGCAGATGTTTAAATCATCGTGTGACCTGCTGAGTATTTTTCTGCCCTTAATGAAAGGATGTCTCCCAGAAGTCAAATGATGTCCAAAATAAAGTAAAAGTTAATGTGAGTAAGTTAAGTGATGAAGTGAAAAGTGTAGATTTATCGAAAGGCCACGTCTTAGTGGGACTTGGGCAGGATTGTGGGAAAAATGAATCAAGTATCTTTAGTACAATACTGAATTCTAAGCACCCAACTCAAGGTTTTCCTCAACAGTGGTCTCCTTACCAGCCACATGTTTATGGTTACCAATGATCTATTGTATAGAAAAATCTAATGCATTTCTAAGTACAAACAGAGCAGAAGTACAGCAGCAGCATACAGTAGCATAAATAGATAAAACTTAGGAGCCCGGTAATTGCATTGCATCATAAGTAGAGAGCAGGCACTCTGTCGCATCAAGGAAGCACTTGGTGTGTGTGATGGCATGAATCTGTCCTAAGTATGTTTTCATGTGTACTGGATGTGGGGTTTGACAGGTTTTTTTCTTTTCAGTTCTTGGACATATATCTCCTCTGGCTTCATGGTTCAGATTGGAAAGCTGTCACTCTGTCCCCTCTGAGAATGTACCACTTGACCGGCTGCCTTCAAGAGCTGCTCTTTCTGTTAGCTTTTCAAAATTCAGTTATGATGTGTCTGAGCCTTGCTCGCTGGAGATTTTTCCAATTTTGGATTAGCTAAGTTGTTGGGCTGTAAATGTGGTTATTTTGTTTTTGTTTTTAAAACAGATTTGGAGGCTTTCAACCATCATTTCTCTGAACACATTTGTTTTCAAGCCACCATCCTCCACTTCTCAGACTCCAGTGCTAGTGTGCTGGGTCTTTATTGCCAGGCCCTATGGTTCTACAGTTCTACTTGTTGTTGCTGACTTCTCTTCTTGTGGATCAGCCTGGGGCCTACAGTTGGTTTATTCTGAATCTACTGACCCTTAAACTACTGTCTCCCTTTTACCATTAAGCCTGTGCATTAAGGCGTTTGTCTCAGCCTATCATTTCCATTTGGTTTCATTTCAATTTGCTGAAATTTTCTATATTTTCATTTGTTTTAAGAAAATTTGTAGTTTTTTAATTAAAATGTTCTCTGGTGGTTTTTTCAAAATCTTTGTCTGATAATTCCAACCCCAGCTCACTGTTGAACATCAGTGACCCTCTACCATCACTACCAGTGGTCTGAGACCCTCCTGATAAATCGGAGGAGAGGCTAAGGCCTCTGTCCTGTTGTGGGCTGGAGCTCAGGAGCCCAGCTCCAGCATTGCTCTTTCTGAAGGCACAGGCCCTGTGCTATGTGGGCCCCAAGTACAGATGTCACACCAGGGACTGGCTGACCACCATATCCTCTTATGGGATGGACACAATGCATCCAGGGTACTTACTCAAGGCCCTGGTGAGGCAGCATCCACAGTTGCATTTCGACTATGGTGCTGACCTGTTCTTTTATCTTCATTTCAAATAAGTGTGTACTAAGAGCTATAGAGAGCCCAAGTAGTTAGTTCTTTCTCTTTCTGTGTCTCTGTCTAATGTCATTTAGAAGTAAACATTTCATGACAGTATTCACCCTCAGAATGTTTAATTAGTTTGCATTTTAAACAATAATGGGATTCTCCTTAATTAGTTTCCTCTTGTTTGCTGGAGCATTTTGAGTTCCATCAGGGTAGAGTAGGTAGTCTTTGCCTAGGATCATGAGGCAAAATGTGCTTCCTGAACCAAGTAATTGGTAAGTGAGATTTGAGAAGAGTTATACAAAACTGTACAGTAGATACTGATAAGAACCTGATGTGCGTCATTGCTTTTCTAAAGACAGACTGTGGGGGGTTTCTAAATTGTTTGGACTGGAATATTGTGTGGGACTTTTTTCAGTAATCACAGGGTGGACCATGTGTCAACCCATGCACATTTAGACATGCTGGCTATAGCCTTTCTCTGTGGCTCTGGTATGTCTCCCAGGGAACTCTAGATTTACCACCTGGTCTCAGAGCTGGACCTTCCACTACTCTTGCCAGAGAAAGGATCTGGACCGGCTCTTTAGGACCACAGAGGTGGTAGCAGTGCCACAGCCTCTCCTGAAGCCCACACTGACCAAATCATATAACCATCCTCTTACTGCAAATGGCTAACACTTTCTTATTTTGTTCTATGAAAACACAGATGTTTCGCAGTGTCTGACTTTTTGACATCAGATAGACATAGAATTGAGTCCTGACTGCCCCTTGAACTACTTATGATCTCGGTAAGATCCCTCAGCAGTACAAAGAGTTTCTTCCATTTGAGATCTAGATAATGGGGCATCAGAAACATAGAAATAGAAATCTCAGAAAAATCACACAGCCTGCCTTACCCCTTTTGTGTCCAGTTGAGACAGTACACGCTTGTTATTGACGGCATGATACTACATTCCAGAACCATAAATCATTACTTCTTTCCACCTAATATGTCATATTTTAATTGCATAGTTAAATTTGCTCTTTACATGCCTCTGAGTGTATATCTCAGAGGCCTGTCAGGTGTTAGCCATCCCCTGGCGTCCCTAGTCCAGACAGGTTCTAGTCGTGGCTGGCTGGCTGTCAGCATGAAGAATTCTGACTCTGGGGATCAGAAGGGGAACCAGGAACCTAGCAGTTTTCATGCTTCTCCTGAGTGGCCTGAGTTCTCAGAGAAGTGATCCAGAATGAGCTGTTGTCTGAGGAGCCTTACATTACCAACATAATTGTAAGGTGGTCCTTCATATGATTGTAAATTGGGTTTGTGCTTCATTAATAAGCTTTTTGACATGAAGCGTCCATCACAGTGGCCCTCTCATTTGCCACAGCAGAATAGAAAATGAAATGTCCCAATAATTGCATTATGGTTTCCTTCTTGTGGACAAGAAAGCTATGTGGTATAATTAGGTTTGATTGGAGTGCACGTTTCCGGTAAGATCTGAAATTAATGATGTTGCTATAGTGACACATCTGCGGCCAGCAGTGCGTGAAACATAAAGCAATTCATTCGACAAGAGTAGACATCTGTTAGCTGCAAGGATGCAGAGCGTATTGACACTGACCAGGAATGCTAGACGTTATGTGATAAATGAACAAATGATGCTGAAACAGGAGGACAGATAATTTGTACTTAATCTGCTGGGAGAACTTTAATCTTCTCATGGTTGCATTTGACAGTGCCATTGTTTAAAGAACAATGCTGCAGAGAACTCATAAATTTTAAAACTTAACTCAGGTGCAGCTTATTAAAGCAATACATTAATTCCTTTGTTAGGGAGTTTTTGTCTTCATGTAGAACAAAGCTATTATTACAAACACCCACTAAACAACAGGTATTTTTAGGACCTACATTTTATTTATAGCATTTCCTACCCAAATGCCCTATTGTTCAGACTTGAATTATATGTGAATTTCATAGGACAGCATCATCTGAGGGAAATAATATTTTCGTAGTTGTAAGGGTAGCAGAGTAGGGTGTATGTGTTAGATGGTGCATCCGTGGCCTGCAGATCTCACAGGTAAGATTTAGAAAGGTTCATTAATATTTTCAATACCACAGGACCACTGTAGTTTCTCCTGCATGGGTATGATGTCTGGGGTATTTAGTTATAGCAAGGCTGAGCAGTGTTACTGGAGCCGTCGTTCTTTACAGTGTGTACTTAGATGTGAGTGGTATAATTAACATTTTGATGTATTTGGACTGATAGGAATACTTCACACATGTGGTAACTGAACACATACAGTACTGAGAATTAAAATCTTTCGGGCAAGCTGCTTTATAGGAAGTATTATATATGACTCCACAATAACAAATGTCCATTTTTTAAATTTTATTGTAAAGATGCTGTACAGAGGGTTACAGTTACATGAGTAAGACAATGAGTACCTTATTTGTTGATCATTGTTACCCCTTCCCTTGTTGTTGTCCCACTATCCCTTCCCTCTCCCACCTCCCACACTCCTCCCCACCCTACCCCCACCCAAAGTTGTAAAGTTCGTTTCCTGTGGGTCTCAGTTGTAATGACCAATACTTAAAGTTTGGCAAAAACTGAAGGCTTATTACTTGGATAGTTTTGTTTGCATTTGTTGTGATGAAGCCTAAGGAAGTTTGGTCTTCATGTAAGCATTGATTATTCAGCACAGCTACTGCTTTCCTCATAGAGTCCTCATAAGCAATGGTGCTGTTCTAAGCAAGCAGGCCGTGTTGCCTTTGTTTACATTTAGAAATCACCTGCCTGCTCTTTTATTATGGCTGGTGGAGTTTGGGAGGAAGGCCAAATACAGCCCCGTAGCATCTGTTCAGAGGCTGTTCTTCGGCTTCCCAGTGTCTCTTCCACTCAGCCCCAGTCCACTTATCGGTTACATCACTGCCACCTTGAGAGTGATCCCTGTAGGACTTTCCCCTTAGAAACCCATGTCCTCCTTGTCTTCTTCACCCAGCCCTTCTGAAGACCTGCTGTTTCATAAATACCACAGCATTGTTTTCCATAAACATCATAAGTGACCCTTTTGTCACAAGAGATGCATGCTGTGAACAACTTCATATCATTCTCTGATTTGATGGCTCCTTTTTAATCTAGTTCTCAAGTTCCTCTGGTTCTTACAGCTTCTCGTTGAGGTGTGTTAATTCTGTCATACTACAATGACAAAAGCTGTAGAAATCATTAACTGGCTGAACTCATGAAAAATACTGGAAAATAACTTTCTGTTATCATTTTTTTGGCAGTTGTGGAGTTTGAAGTCAAGGCCTTAGACTTACTTGCTAGGCAAGCACTCTACCACTGAGCCACCCATTAGTTACTGCTTCATAATAACTAATTCAATAATTAGGTTTGTGGCTTCTTTCATTTAATAGAATGTTTTTAAGGTAGATCCAAATTATAACATATGTCAGTGCTTCATATATATATATATATATATCTGTCAAATACCATTCCATCCAACCACCAGGGTCTTCCACCCACCTGCCATCCCAGCTACTCAGGAAGCTGTGATCTGAGGACCATGGTTTGAAGTCAGGCCAGGCAAGAAATTCCATGAGATTCTTTATTTCTATTAAACACCAAAAAAGCTGGAAGAGGAGCTGTGGCTCAGGTGATAGACTGCTAGACTTGAGCACAAAAGCTTCAGGACAGCACCAGGCCCAGAGTTCAAGCTATAGGATCAACAAAAATATATACATACATACATACACACACATATTCCTTACACACACAGACACACACACACACACACCAAACTTTATCCATGTATGATTCAATGGACATTTGGATTGTCTTCTTTTGGAGTTCTAGCCAGGACAGTTAGATATGACACAGGAGGTGGCATGCCTGTTGTGTAGAAAATATAGCTGTTCTATGAGGCGTGGTCCTGAGATCTCTCTTAAAAATGTAGTAAGCAAGGTTACTAAGAAAGCAAGATCCACATACAAAAATAACGCATTTCTGTGTATAACAAGGAACTAAAAGAAGGCAACAATTCCATTTATAATGGTGTCATAAAATATTTTTTATTGTTAAGACAGCAAGAAAGCTCCCCAAATGTATCTACAGGTTATAAATGATACCTAGTAAAATCCTGGTTACCTTCTTTGCAAAAATTGGCCTCCTGTAAATCACATAGAGATACTGGGAGGGACCCAGAACAATTAAAACCATCCTGTAAAAAAATAAAACTAAAAGAATTACATTTCTCCACGTTTAAACTGACTACTAAACATATTCATTAAGAATAGTGTGGAATCATATAAAGATAGACACAGATTGATAGAATACAATTAGAGGCCATAAACAAATCCTAATATTGATGGTCAACTTATCTTTCAACAAGGATGCCAAGAGAGTTTTGTGGGAAAGGGACAGACTTTAAAAAGAAATGGTGCTGGACTAACTGGATATCTATGTATTAAAAAAAAATGAGCATCTTACATAAAAATTAACTCAGACCTAAATTTAACAACCAAAATTATAGCCTTTTAAATTGCTCATTCTTAAGAAACTGTTCTGAATTGTCTTTGTAATCTCTCTGGCTTCAACTTAGTAACCGAATAAAGGGTTTTTAAGGATCTAAAAACAGAGCTCTATAAAAATATATGATCAGAAAGGAGGATGAAATAGTTCAGACCTAAGCTTCATATATCATTTAAAGTATTTTCAACTAACTGTATATATACAACAATATAACTGGTGCTTTAGCATCTTCCAGGGGTCTTTGTGCATGTGTAAAATTATTTCCAAGATTTCTCCAAAGATCAAAATATAATGACAATGTAAAGTTAGGAAACTCATATCTTAAATACAATTCTAATGACAACTCAGGCTAGCTCCAAATAAAAGGACAGTTAGCTAAAGTGGTGTACGGTAGAACTCTCAATTTACTATTTAGAAATTATCTGAATGGAATGATTATAAGGAAGTATCTTTGATTTTAGAAAATATATGTTGACTATGAACTTATTGCATTTGGAAATATCAGGTGTTTCTCCAGTAATCTCTGGAAAAAATGATGCCCCAGATAAATGATATAATTACTATATGAACCAAAACTGCATAGCTGTGTAAAGCAGGCGTGTAGCATCTTCTGCCCTTGTCCCGGCCTGTTATCTTTTCCTCCATGTATCTGAGATATCTTTGTTTTAAGTTGCCTTTAATGAGGCAGATAGTACACGGAATTCATGTTTACTATGCCATTTTCTCGTGTGACGCAGGGATAGATAATCTAACATCCAGGTAAAAAATTTCCATCATTTGATTTTTTCCCTTGGTAATTTCCTTTACAACCGGCTGTGTTTATTTAGTGTATTTTTTGTTGTAACAGTGATGTACAAAGGGATTACAGTTACATAAGTCAGGTTTTTATAGCACCATAAATTTTTGTAATAAAGCAATGTGTCTGTCCTACTTTGGATATGCTCCGTTATAGGTAGTTTAATGGGGGGTGAAATGTGGCTAAGGATTAGGAGTTCCTGTTTTGCCTTCAGATGACTTGAAACTACTTGCAATAATTAGATTGAGCCCTGGCTTGATTCTGTGAAGAGGAATGAGATACTGATGGCCTCGACAGCGTAGGTTAGTGGATGAAAAGCTAGAAGGGAAGGAAGCCCGAGGTCAGAGGCTGGAGCCCAGTGGGAGTGGTCCAACAGTCCTGAGCTTATTTATCAACAGTGTTTACAGTACACAGTCTCTGCACATGTCAGCCTGTGCTGCACACACGAATGGCTCACCTCAGTGAATAATTCATCTCTCACAAAAGCTCACAGTAACAGGAAAACATAGTGTCAGAACAATTGCAGCATTACTCAGGTCTGTACCCTTGTGCTAAATTTCTTCTTTCTTGTATTACCTCAATTTTGTTTGTGTAAAGTATCTATCAAAAATAAATTCTGGGAAGTTTCTTCAGATGACTCGGTTATATACTATACAGTGCTTCTGGTTGTTCCGCCATAAATTCCTTTTGAACCCTTCATCTTCAGGTTGCCCGGGTTTTGTGCATGGGCATGGTTACCATGTCTTTGCACCGCTCTGCTGCTGGAGTCCTCTAAGTTTGACGTGCTCATCTCAGCTAATGGACCTGACCAGCTGACGGCTGTGCAGAGCTCTGTCTTGTTTTTTTTTTTTCCTTGCTTTGCCTCATTTTTGGCCCTGAGTATTTGCTCTCTTGCCTTTATGGTAGAAACAACATTCCTGTACTTAAAAATCCATTTTCTTTTAATTTATAAATGATTGGAAAATGTAAAAAAATGAATGTGCTTGTGTTTCTAACAATAAATGTAGCTCTCCAAATTTAATGCTGTTGAGAAATTATGGATGTAAATTGGAAGTAATTGGGTCAGGACAAAGCGGCCGTCAGTCTGGCTTTCATTTTTGAATCTAATCCATTTGACATTGTATTCAGTTTTATAGGAAAAGAATCTACAGGAAACATTAACTACCAGAAGTAGTGAGCACCAGTGTGTCTAGAAGTGTGAATAAGAGTGTGGATTAGTTCTCTCAAACTGACCCTTCCTTCACTTGACCCCTGGAGCGTAACCAGCAGCAGCTTTATTATACTCCACAGACTTTCTATAGGACACCGGCTGTGATGCCCCAAAGTTCATATATTGAAGAATTAGTCCTTAGCTGGTAGTGCTGCTTTGATAGGTTTACATATAAAATGGCTCATTAATAAAATGTTAAGTTGGTCAGGCACTGGTGGCTCATGCCTATAATCCTAGCTACTCAAGAGGCTGAAATCTGAGGATTGAAGCCATTTGGGACAAGTAAGTTGTGAGACTCTTATCTCCAGTTAACCACCAAAAAACCCAGAAGTAGAGCTGTGACTGTGAATCAAGAGGTAGAGTGCTATCCTTTAACAAAGAAAAAGCTCAGAAACAATACCCTCTGGCCTTGACTTCAAGCCCCAGGACAAAAAAAACCCCAAAAAAACAAAGTTAGGTTGACACAAGTAGTATTAATGAGAGCCCTACTTCAGACTGACGTAGAATTTACTACTAACCTGCCTGTCATGAGCTGCCCTGCTTCATGCTCAGCATATGAAGTCTTAAAAAGAATTGCAAGTTAGACCAAGTAATCTAAAAAGAAAAATATTTTATTATGTGTAATATATTTGTTAAGTGGATTTTAGGAAAAGGTTTCACTGGGTGAAACCTTCACACCCAGAGGTGAATGCTTTATTTTCCTACAATTTAATGTATGATTTTAGATAATAGAATGCTCATTTTTTCATCTCAGCTCTTTGTTATATAAACTCCTTATTTTTATAAGTATTCCCTATTTTATTTGGAAGCTAGATAGTTGCTAACTAAAGTTAATTCACCTTTATTTAACTACAGTGGCATAAACCAGTCCTTACATAATTGTGATTGTTTCATTTCTGCTTCTTTGAAACTTAAGGGTCCTCTACTTAAGGTTTCGTCACTTTGAAGGGGCTGCATAGAACTCTGTAAAAGTAAAATTTATAAAACTAATGAGCAATAGCTACTTTTAGGGATTTGTAATACTATAATGTATCATATCCATTGTAAAAGCATTTACAGAAGGGTGTCAAATTATAATTACATAATATAGACCCCCTTTTTTTTTAAGAGGATTGTGTTCTAGTGGAAAGTTCCTGGCCAATGGCCTGTTTTCACTCTCACACAAATCCTAACTGACCTATATATGGGCTTAGTTGTGTATGTTTTCCATATCACATATGTCAAAGAAAATAGAGATTAGTGTAGTAATGGGCATTTTGTGACCATGTAAAAATCCTGGCCTTCATTAAAATTATTATACTGTTGTGTATATTCACACTTAGTAGTCATCACACATACCACTATATCAGTGTCAGTAGAATCTTTGTTATCTATTCTCTTAGTCAAGTGCAGGAGCTCCAAGGGGGGACAGGGGCGGGCAAGATTCAAGCAGTACCTTACGCTCATATGCATGGGCAATGAACTGTTTCTGTGTTGTCCTGTATTTGTATATGTACAGTAAGTTAGATAGCTTTACCTGCCCATCCTTGTGTTGCTCAGGAGCAAACCTTCAACAGCACACCCCCATAGCTCTCTTTTTAGAAACTCACCCAAGAAAACTATCTCCTATTTGGTAGATTGATTTCCTGTTGTTCCAAATGGTACAAATGCACACTAAGGGTTGGGTACATTTGGAACATCTGTTTCTTCTACTAAAACTCCTGTTTCCAAACTACAATTTCTAAAACAGATAGGTCATGTTAATTTGCTGCTACTTACTATCTTTCTCTTACAGTGTGCTATACCATGATTATGAAGTTATAGTGGCTGTTTTCTGTTTTATGCCTCTCTTTCATAGCAGGCAGAAGTTACATTTGTGCCAAATAGTAAGTCTGGCTGCCAAGCCAAGTCCAGGCTGTCTTTGTGTAACTAGAGCTGGCCTGTTAAGGAGCTAGGCACTAGTGGCTCATGCTTTGTACTACTACTCAAAAGGCTGAGATTTGAGGATCACATTGGAAGCAAACCCCAGCAAGAAAGCCCACTAGACCCTTCTCTCCAAAAAACTACTGAAAAAAAGCTGGAAGTGGTACTGTGGGCCAAGTGGTAGAAAAATAGTCTTGAGCAAAAGAAGGGACAGTGCCCAGGCCTAGTTCAAGCCCCAGGACCAGGAAGAAAGGGGGAAGAAAAAGACTGTTATGGGGGAATGGGCTGTACCAGGCAGAAAACTTCTTGTCCTCAGGACCCAAATGGGCATGATAGCGTTCTATGAGCACTCCGTCTTCCATCAGGGACCCCAGCTTCCTGGTTGCACACACACTGCACACATGTAAGCAGTGGCCAGCATTGCTCACGCTGCCCGTTCACTGTTGTTGTTGACTCTCACAGGCACCCTCACTCGGAATGAGATGGTATTCAAGCGGCTACATCTGGGCACCGTCTCCTATGGAACTGACACCATGGATGAGATCCAGAGCCATGTCCTGAATTCCTATTCCCAGGTACATGAATGTGCTTCTGAGCCGAGCATGTGTGCAGTAGCAATCTCCTCTGATAACGTTAGCTGTTACTATGCTTCCTTGAGTGATCATTACTAACATCTCAATCAAGAAACAGCATTGCCTAAACATTTCTACATTAGTGTGGTTATAGAAGACATGCTGGACATATATTATTCGTAAACATTTGCTTAGTGAATTGTTTAAACAATAAAAACAATCCTTTCGCTTTTCTCTGTAATAACACTTTCTTCAACTTTCCAACAGTGCATTCTCTCTTCTTTTTCAGTAACATAAGTAGATGCTGTGCTGCTGTGCTGTGAGCAGTCGTGGAATTTTCACTCAGCTCCAGCAGAGTTGCTGGAGTGTGCATGGCGCATGGCAGGCAGCTTGCTTCATGGCCAGTCTCTCTCTGCCTAGGTTATTTTAACGTAAATCACAAATACTCCATTATTTTACCTGTAAATAATTACATGTTCTTAGTAAGTAGAACTTTTAAAAAAAAAGGCATTACCATCTTACTATAGCTGTTTGAGATTACAAGACCAAGGATTATTTGTTTTGCTTTAAACATTAGGATACAGCTTAGAGTTCATCTGCAGAAGTTTACAAACAGACATGCTGCATGAGTGATTCACTCCTAACTGTCCATGTTCCTGACAGGGCGGGAACTATGTTTAGATCCAGTTGATAATTGATATGGTCCTGGCCACAAATAGTGGAGTTTTCCCCCCTCATTTATTTGACTTCTTTTAGCAAACGGTCATAATTTAGATCTGTGTCAGAATCATTAAGCCCAGCAATTTAATAGCATTTTAAACCTGTATAAAATGCCAAGTCCAGCATTGTAATCTGTCAGGAATTGTTCACCTTCTCAGGCTGCTTCTCTGCCTTTTTGCTAGTCTGCTTGGAATATGGTACTCCCCACTGCTTTAGTGAAGATCCACCTGGCCTCAGTGTGCCATAGCTTACCCTGGTGCCAGGCCAGCACTTCAGCCCCAGGCCCGTGATGGCAGCTACACACGTTACAGTAATCTCTTTCAGATTTGATGCTGCTTCAACTAAAATATACTTTCCCAGTGTAGAAAGTTGTAATAATGTATTCAATTTCTTAATGACTTTCTCTTCTATGTTTGATACTATTCTGTCATATACTTTATTTTTGAGATGTTGCCACATGAAATCATTCTTTTATGTGTTTATATATTTTATTATACGTCATGTTTGTTCTTGTATAAGCGTATATCTATATGCACCAACACCACTGAGTATCTCATGTGGATGTGATTCATTAAGGTATGGAGTTTTTTTTTATAATATAGAATATTTATGTATATTTTTTGTAGTGCAGGGGTTCAGACCCAGTGCCCCACACATACATACTTGGTAAGCATTGACTTACATCCCCAGCCTTAAAATATTTATTAATAGAAGAAAAAACTAAAAAGTAGAACAAATAAAGTCTCCCTTCTCTTAGGAATCTTTGTCAAGTTTGAAATAGTACCAGATAATAACTGTTTTTAAAGTTAATTTATATTATCTATGAATATGATTTTAATAGCTATAAGTAAATTATTATTTTACCAGGAAAAAATTAAAAGCAGAAAAAAATTATTATATAGAGACAACAAATACTTAATACTTATACCTTAAGAAAAATTTAAAGCTCATCCTTACTAAATGCTGTCTATAGGCTAATCATAGAGTGCTTTAGATATGAAATTGATGTTTTTCCTTATTTGTATTCTGTTTATTATTAGAATGGATGTCTAGTAGGTCTGCTATAAGGTAGCACAGATTTTTTTTCCTTTTTTTTTTTTTTTTGTTCCATCCGTAGGACTTGAACTTGTGTGCCTGGGTGCTATTACTCAACTTTCATTCAAGTCTAGTACTCTACCACTTGAGCCAAGGTCCACTTCCAGCTTTTTTGGTGTTTAATTGGAGATAAGAGTGTTACAGACTTTCTTGCCCTGCTGGCTTCAAACAGTGATCCTCAGATCTCAGCCTCTTGAGTAGTTAGGATTATAAGTGTGAGCCACTGGCTCCCAGCTTCACACAAAACTTTTCTAACCTGATTATATTTCCCCACTAGACACATTTGGTAGTAGAATGCATCATCTTTAGTGGCATTTGTGTGAAATTTACTTGCATGAGTGAATGCAACAGGATGCAGAAGAGGAGATGGCTGAGCCCCTCTTCTGCTGGGTGGGCATCATGTGAGCCAATACAACTGAACACCAAGCTGACCCCTCCCAGACTTACTGGCTCTGGCCCTAGTCTGCTTTCTAAGGACTGTTGTGAGTCTCAGAAGTGGGAAGTGCTGTCTGACACCTGCTTAGGTAGGACGTAAAGAAGAGAAAGCCACCACTGGAGGGTGACAGTTCACCCACACAGCCAGCTGAGCCCAGTGGGGCCAGATGCACGCGTGCGTCATAAACAGGTCTTTACCTAAACATAACTGAAATAGGACAAGTTTTCCTCAGAAAACACTGCCGCTGGATCTGGGTATTGTTAGCTACAAACTAGATCATTTAAGTTCAGAAATTATTACAAGTTGGATTTATTTATGATATTATTGGAATATTTAAAATTCTGTCCTGCTTTTAGTTTCATTTTACCTGTAGCAGTTTTCTTATCTCTAGCTACCTAGTAATCTTGCACTGACCACCTTGTTTTGCCTGGCCTCTAATTACATCATGCTCTGTTTTAAAGGTGCATCCTCCAGCAGGCAGTAGCAACCCTAGTTCAGCTCCACTGAGAAGAACCCAGGCTTCAACCCCCAAAGTTAGGAAAAGTGTCAGCAGTCGAATCCATGAAGCAGTGAAAGCCATTGCCCTTTGCCACAATGTGACCCCTGTCTATGAGGCTCGGGCTGGTGTCACCGAGGAGACAGAGTTTGCCGAAGCTGATCAAGACTTCAGTGATGAGAACCGAACCTACCAGGCATCCAGCCCCGATGAGGTCAGTTGGCCTTGCTTAAGGGATCTTGTTTCAGGTTATTTTCATAGCGCAAACTGTGTGATCTCTATGGAGTTCAGTTCAGCTTAAGAGCCACAAGGATTGCTTTTCTCTGGAGTGAGGACACAGGGCAGTGTCCCAGCTTCTAGCTGAGCCTTAGCTGAGGGCTAAGGCTCATGAAAGTTGCATATGACTGTCCTCTAAGAACAGAGGCTGCAAGGATGATGATGGGAGACCAGAATCCCTTCCTAGGGAAGACAGACCCACCGACCAGCATGGAAGGAGGGAGGGAGAGGGGGAGGAAAGTGGAAAGGTAACATTAATCATGACCGGGGAGCAGGCAGACACCGGCCCTCTGACACTAGCCACCAAACAAACCTTTCCTCTTTTAAGTTGTTTCTGTCTGGTATCTCCTCTATCATGTTGTATTTGATATGTCAGAGTAACTATTTCCTGACCTCATGGATCTCAGGCTGCAGGAGAAATGGAGCTACTGATCTTCTGGTAGAAAGGAAGTGAATGTGTGATCATCTAAAAACAGGCTTAGAGGAAGAAGGGGCCACTAAGAATTACTTCAAGTAGGACCTGGTTCTTCTGCTGTGGCAAGGCTATTCCCACAGTGTAGAAGGAGTTTGCCTTGATGCTGTTCCTTCTTTTGAGTCACACTTACACTCCTCTCTTTTCAGAAAACAGAATCTGAAAATTAGGATTAGTTAAACTATTGGCCGTTTTCATGAATCCTACAATAGAACTTGTTTCTAGTAAAACAGGCAATGCAGAAGGTAGAGCTCCATTTTTGGCTCAAGTACTCATTGTAGTACTCTTTGTCTCCATCATTTAGTTGCTGGGTTTTATCTTTAGGCTCCCTACACCACCATCACCAACAGATTTTGCTGGCTGGTAAATATGTACACATCTCTCATAGCCATGCTGGTATGACTGGTAGAATCAGAGTGTGTCAAAAATTTTTATGTATTGGTAAGGAACTTATAATACACAATTCAACAATCTAAAACTTACAAGATGTGTAGTTAAGATTGGCATGACTAGCCAGGCGCCAGTGGCTCATGCCTGTAATCCTAGCTACTCAGGAGGCTGAGATCTGAGGATCACGGTTCAAAGCCAACCCCGGCAAGGAAAGTCCGTGAGGCTTTTAGTTCCAATAAACCACTAAAAAACCGAAAGTGGCACTGTGGCTCAAGTGGTAGAGCCCTCGCCTTGAGCTGAAGAGCTGAGGGACAGCGCTCAAGCCCCACGACCGACCAAAAAAAAGAAAGATTGGCATGACTTACAAACTACCAACTTCTTGGCTTTCCAAACATTGACACAGATGCATACAGGGCATTGGTAGCTGCTTCTTGGAAGGAAAAGGAGGTACTTTTCTTTTTCTCTTATAGAAAGGCTGAGATACACTGTTTCTTCTATTGTACTATGCATTCCAGAAATCCTCAACCTTCCATATGATTACATGTTGAAAAGGAAGTACTTGCTACTTCTGAATATGCCAAAAGAAGTGTGAATTTTGTTTAAAGTCTCCAGGGTTTTTACAGTTTTTTCATGATGTTTCTTAAATTTTCACACAAGGATTCATAGCAGAGAGATTTCATTGATTCAAAGATAGCTAAGGTTTTAGAGAAATTATAACAGAAAAACTGTTAATCTTATATTTGACTTTTGGACTTGTTTGGAAATTGGAGCAATTAAAGGTAGCAAACAGTAGATACCTGCGCAGAATCATAACACATAGTTTACGTTTAAGGATGAAAACTATTGACTTTATCATAATTTTTAAAGAACAATATCGATGTGATGTGTTCAGACCCAGGGCCTCAGGAAAATCATCAGAATGGCCCATTGCTGAGCATATTGAACTTTGCCGCTGTTGGGTTGACAGATGATAGCAGTGCTTCCCAATCACCAAAGTACCATTCTAAAGCATTTTTTATTGAATAAAGTGCTCAGAATATTGCACCCTAGAGCTTTATTTAGGGAAATGGTTCAATTGATGTTCCCTGTTTAACCTCAGCTTTGACCTATCACAACATACATGGTTAATAAGCAGCATTATCATTTAAGAGTCTTTAGTTTTATGTAATCCTCATCAGCGCCATTCTTATCACCCTCCTAGCTACGTGGCTCTGCGTTATGCAGCTCCATTCAAAGAATGTGATTTGAGGGCCCTGGTTTTGTACATTGTGCAACCACACTACCCCATGGCCTCCATTGGTCTGAGGCACCTGTACCATCTCACTCTGAGGAAGAGTGTAATTTGCTAAGTGGAGTGCCCTGGTTTTTGAGTCTGTAATGTCACAGTTGCTGCTCTCCCTTATGTGAGCAGCTTTGATTCTCATTTTCTTCCAAGCAAAAGGACCTTTTCTCTTACCTACACGTGTGCACAGCTGAGTTTTATTATACAAGTATTGGAACTCTGAGGTAATTAATTTTGAATAGAGTCCTATGAGATACAAGCACTAAATACTTCCAGTGGTCTGTTACCTGTGCTATATTTGAGATATTCGAAGGTAGAGAAAGTGGTGGTGATGATGTCCAAGTGTAAAAATCACTGATTCTGTATTCATGAAGTAGAACCTACTTATGCCCTGGTCATTGTTTCTTATGATAAGTGATCAATATTTCATTTTCTCTAAGAGAGTAGAAAGTTCTGCTACCCTGTCAATTTATCTCTACAAGCTCAGCATAGTAAACTCCAGCTGAGCAAATGTTAACTGTCCTCTGGAAATTCCTTCACAGAATTAAAAGCCACTCTTTTTCACTGTTTTAAGTACATGTCCAGTGCATTTACAGAAAGCCCATGCTAAAACTCGGATGATGAGCAACCGTAAAAGAACATAAACTCATAACCTCAGAATACAGAAGTCATCAATGCAGGCGATCAAGGCAAAGGATGACCTCTGCTACTTGTGGTGCGAAAAGATTGATTGTCCACGATTATTAATGACTGTTTACTCCCATAAACTAGCCATTCATTAGTAGCATTCTCTCCCTCTCTTTGGCTACATTTTCTCATCAGTAAATTCTGTATTAAATAATATTCTAAGATGTAGCTATTACTGGCCTTATTCCAGCATTTGTATGCAAAGAATCAACTGAAAATAATGACAAACCACAAGTGGATTTTTTTTTAAGAACAGAAGAATGTTAGTTAAATGGTTGACAGCACTGTTTTCAGATTTACAGACATAAGCACTGGTGGTTGTAGTGTGCTCTATCTTTTATTAGTGTATATTAAGTTTTATTGTGATATTTCCTTACGTGCATATAGTGGTCTTTGGTTATAGTCACCCCTTCTACTATTTTGTGTGCTTTATTTTTAAATTCATTTTATTGTGTGTATCTATTGAAGCAAGACTAATTGTGAGGTTTTGTCAATATATTTGTGAGGAGCAAATCATTGTCATGACATGAAGCCTTCACTCTGTGACCTTCAAGACCAATAGGGAATAAATACTACATTGCCTGTCTGTGAATATTGATTAGCAGTTTTTCCAGATGATCAAATTGCATTTTAAGTTAATAATTCTATTAAATTATAATGATGATTGTAATAACCACAATCAAAAATGATGAGATGTCATTGACTAGGTTATGATTTGTAAAGTACATGGTAAAAAAAAAAGTATCCTTAGAGGATTTCTGTCAAGCTTTTCAAGACTAGTCGTAGCACAGAAATTTCTGATAATGAAATTATAGAGAAAAAGTAATCATCTTCCCCTGGATCTCATTTCCCCTGTAAGATAGAACTCTGGGATATGCTTTCCTGCCTGGTTATACAGCATGGAAAAGTGTGACAGGCAAATGGAGTGCCTGTGACAGAAAAGCTACTTAGTGGTGGCTAAGTGACCTATAAGAGGTAGGGAGGAACCAAAGGAGGGAAGGAAGAAAGGGAAAGAAAAAAGAAAAGAGCCCATGCACCTGTGGCTCACGCCTGTAATCCTGGCTATTCAGGAGGCCGAGATCTAAGGATTGTGGTTCGAAGCCAGCCCGGCAGACAACATAGTAAGACTTACCTCTCCAGTTAATCAGAAAAGCTTAAAGTGATAGAACACTACTAGTCGTAGAGCACAGAGGCTTGGGGGCAGTGCCCAGTCCCTGATTTCAAGCCCCAGGACCAGCACAAAACCAAACAAAACCCAACCAGTGATCCTTACCCAAGCATGCAAAGGAACTCTATAGCCACCTGTGACTCTGCAGACTCGGGAAATTCCTTCAGGCTGTATGTGGCATTCCCAATGCTTTTAACAGGAGTCAAAATACACTAGAAAGGAGAATGAACTTCTGCTTTTAAGGAGTATCTCTGAAGAGTTGAGGTTAACATGATTTTCTTCTAGTGAGTGAAACAAGTCAAGGAAGGAAAAAATAACAGCCTCATCAATTGAAAAAGAAGCAAGACTTAAAATGTGAGATTTCTAAGACTATACAGGACAGTATCAACAGTACTGCCAAGTAAATGATCAGAATTTCTCTAAAGCACTGTGTTCTTTTTTCACAGTTACTTTACAGTAGTGGTCTAAGTGGTTCTCTCTGACATTTGGCAGTTAGTCTGGTGTTCAGTCTAGCAGCTGTCGTGGTGAAGGATGCCAGAGTTGTCACGCACAGCAGGTGATACGGATCTCATTGTGGACCGTTCAGTAGCACCTTGTTGGTAGAACTAGGTAGGAGTCCCTAAGGTTGTGGTCTTTTAACTTCTCACCTTTGATAGCTGTGGTACAGGCTTTATCCCAGCCAGCCGTGCAGAGTCAAGGTCCTGAACTCCTGTTTTGTTCAGACCTGGTAGACAATTTCCTGTCGTATTCTCCACCATCTTATCTTTTCACCATAGGAAGTCTGGCTTCTGTTTGACTGGCAGAAAAGTGGTGATTAATCACTGAGACTAGAAGATGAGACTAGACACAGACCTTCCTTAGCACTATGAAGTATTGAGGTCTTTTTCTAGATGTGTGAACTTAAAAGTGTGAAACATTTTTATCTATAGGGACTTCAAATGTGAATTAAGAAAGGGGAAACACCAGAACTCATTGGCATAGGCAGGAACTTCTGGATAGAAGTCCAGGGGCTCCACACGTAGTAGAACAGATTCACAAATGGGACCAAGTCAAGCTTAAAAGTAGAAGTGACTTAATGAAAACCCGCAGCTTCAGGCTTGGAAAGTCAAATCACATGGCCCCTTCCGCCCCGCCCTCGCCACCCGTCCTCTGTTTTTCTCGTGTGTAGACAGCATAGAAAGATTTTTTAAAATGTACCTAGCGTGTTTGGGCAGTACCTCAACTTGTTGCGGGAAGTTGGGCTTTGAGTTAGTTAGCGTTAAGCTGCTTGTGGATCTGATCTGTGTAGGTGATGCGCCATGTAGGTGAATCTACAAGGCCACCTCAAAGCCAGCGCCATCCTCATCCCCCCGTGCACAGGCCCTGTCAGCAGCCAGTGGTTTAATATGCAAACACATTTCTACTTCTTTCAGTTGATATAAATTTGCATTTGAAAAAATGCAAAGGCAGACTAGCAACATTCAGGGAGAAAGCCTCCTTCGCCCTAGACCCAGAGTGAATCCAGCATTTAGAAGTCCCCACCCACATCAGGACCTGCTGAGAACACTTGCCATGGGCACTTGTGCTCCTGACGTGAGAATCCTACTAGCCTCCTACCTTAAAAGCACTGGAAACAGGAACTCTTCTGATTTATCTGAGAGTTGCCGCACCCCGCTTCCTCTGACTGCTGCTGCGTGCGAGTGTACCCTGGGCTGCTCCTGATGTTCGTTATTCTGCTTTCTGCCCTGCATAGTGGGCGTGAGGCCAGAAGGGGCCGCTCTAGGGTGGCTGGGCTTTCCTGGATCTGTGTGGGGCTCCTGTTTGCTGCACATATGGCTGGAAGAACCATCATCTGTTTGGTAATGATGTTGGCCTCTTTGTCAGGAGCTGATATGTTTTAGAAAGTATGTGTACTTCATTATTTTTATTTTACTCCTTAAGGGAAAGGTTTAACACAGGATCTTGAACACATTAGGCATATATTATACTAATGAGTTTCATTGCTAGCCCTGAAAGTATGTATACATTTTGTAATTGCCTGACCTTCTTGGAGGAAAACAGAATCAGACTTTGGATGCCACTAAAATTTTCTTTGCTTTCGTTGCTGTATTTACTGTTCCTCCATGTAAGTTATTTGTAGGAGTCTTCTCAAAGAATAGTACAACCATTTTCAAATCACCAGAAAAGTCTTTGAGGGGTTTCCTTCACTACTCACCCTCCCACTACCTCCACCCCAGACCATGAGATAGGACTTCCGAGCTCCATCAGTCCAGACTTGGAGAGCTGCTGGCAACAGGTGTCAGCTGTCCCTGGTGGGGCACCTAGTCTTGTTTGCCTGAATAAACACACAGGTAGGAATTAACAGCAGATGCAATGAAGGTAAGAACTCTGCCCAACACTAAGCAAGTTACCTCTGGATAGTAAGCATCTGTCTTTTGAAAATCTTTTTTTTTGGGGGGGGG
>NW_012267307.1:4313112-4323898 GCF_000151885.1 Dipodomys ordii
CACACACACACACACACACACCCTACCTCTCTCTCTTAAGCCAGTACACACACACACACACGCACGCACACACACACACACACACACACACACACCCTACCTCTCTCTCTCCCTCTCCCCATCCCCGTGCCCAAGTTGTAAAGTTCATTTTGGACCCATTGCCACAAAGAGATGTACTAGACTATCATTTTTAAGCCAGTGCACACACAAACACACACACCTCTCTCTCTCTCTCTCTCTCTCTCTCTCTCTCTCTCTCTTTCTCTCTCTTTCTCTCTCCCCATCCCCGTGCCCAAGTTGTAAAGTTCGTTTTGGACCCATTGCAACAAGGTGACGTACTAGACTATAATTTTTAAGCCAGTACTGTGATGTGTGGCTGTACTGTCCCATGGCCCATAGCCTGGAGTATGTGCAGATGCTGGGTAGGTACGTCTGGGTGCTCTGGCCTTACCTGCAGCACTAGGGAAGAAGATCACTGGGTTTCTAAATATGAAAGCTAATTATTTCACAGTGTTGTTCATGGCAAGATAATTATTCTTGACTTGGCATTCTGATATCTGATAGCTACAGTTTTATTTATTAATTTAAATGAAATTTGTATTTTGAAATAAGTTTGGGATGAAGAGAAATTCAGGCGCTGTACACGGTTACTGCTGCTTGAGAAAGCAGGTGTTTGAATTGTGTCCGGCAAGCAGGATTGCGGAATAAGCCAGTGGGGAGCAGGACCAGAGACAGCACAGAGGCTGATGAGGTGGCAGTGGAGATGCCCGTACTCGGCCCCGGCCCCTCGGTGGAGCACAGCTTGTGAGGGTTTCTGGTTCCGTTTCTGGTTCTGATTGGAGGCTTGGATCATCTGGTGGGTGAAGGCCCCTCTCATGTAGATCAGGGCTAGTTGTTTACTGCTCTGAAACTGCAAACAACACTTCATTTCACTTTCTGAGCACAGAGGAAGGACGTCGATTGAGGAAAGTTGTCTGAGTCCTTAATCCCTTATTCCTTCTTTTAAAGAAATACATTTCTGATTTTGTAACAAATGAAAATGTCAGGTCATTATAATTCCATTTTCAATTATGGTATTCTAGAACTGTTTTAGGTCACTTAGAGACAAACTGCAGTATGTCAACTTCTTTTTAAGTATCTGAAAATTATACATATAGGGGTTGGGAAGGTGGCTCAGTGGTAGAGCGCTTGCCTTGCATGCATGAGGCCCTGTGTTTGATTCCTCAGCACCACGTAAGCAAAAAGAAAAAAGCCGGAAGTGGGGCTGAGGCTCAAGTGGTAGAGCGCTAGCCTTGAGCTGAAGAGCTGAGGGACAGCGCCCAGGCCCAGAGTTCAGGCCCCACGACCGGACCCCCAAAAAAAAAATTATACATATAATTTGTAACTGTACTAACTTTAAACTGCCCTTTCTAAAACAATCCCCTCACTTACTGGAGTCCTCTTTACAAGACCCTGAGAGCTGTTTAGGAAGTGAAAGCCCGTAGGGAGCCAGCGTGGCATGTGAGGTGAGCACTGAGGGCCGTACCATTAGTAGCCTAGAGAAGGAAGCAGTGAGCTTCCCGGCCATAGCCCTGGACACCAGGCCCCACCTGTAGCCTGAGTGCCCTGGGAGGACCGGGGAGCTGCGCCCCACGGTGCCGCTCACCACGCACGCTGGGGACGCGGCGTTTAAGGTGAGAAAACAGCTATCTAGCCAAGATTCTGCAAGTCTTCTAGAAGCATTCTGCCCCTGAGTTTATGACTAGGTACTTAGAAAACTGACTTTAAAAGTGAATGCTGCTCTGTCTAGGAGTGCATGCAAAAGTGGCATCTATAGCAGGGTACACTCAGTGACAACTAGAAAGTGCTGGGCATCCCTCCAGGAGTCGACAGTGCTTTCTGTTTTTCTTGCAGGGGCCTGAAAGGTGTCCCCAGTCATGGTCTTTGTACAGGTGAAGAAACAGAGTTGAGTGCAGCTCTTTGAACTCACAATAGCGAGATAGAATTTAAATAGATTGAATTTACAATGTCCTTGAAATGGTTTGGATTACCGAAACTCAGGATAAAATATGAGTGTATAGATGGCGGTGAAACTTGAAGCAAAGATGAGCTCACCTGCTCACCTCGGAAAGGAAGGCTCTGCACTGACAGACAAGTCATATTCCTGGCAAGTGACAGATCCAGCCTCAGGACACCACGGAAGGAGGTTTGGATCTTGCTAGGCTGTGGTAACTTACACAGTCCCTGGTTCCCTGTGGGAGCTTTTTTTTTTTTTTTGATCATGGGGCCTGGGCGTTGTCCCTGAGCTCTTCAGTTTGAGGCAAGGGCTCTACCACATGAGCCACAGCTCCACTTCCAATTTTGTGTGTGGTTTATTGGAGATAAGAGTCTCATAGACTTCCCTGCCTCGGCTGGCTTTGGACCATGATCCTCACATGGTGCTCAGCCTCCTGAGTAGCTAGGAATTATAGGCGTGAGCCACTGGCGCCCAGCTTCTGTGGGTAGGTCACATAGGCACCTTGAGTGATGTTCTTTTACCTGATGACAGGTATTGTATATTATTATATCATGTTGTAACTAATGACCTGGAATGAAGTATCTTTTAAAAACCTTTTTTCCCTGAAAATGCTTATTGTCGTAAAATGTTATTAACTTAAAAATTATTCTAAAGAAGTAAGAATGGCAAATAAACACATGAGGAAATGCTCAACATCCCTGGCCATAAAGGAAATACAAATCAAAACAACTTTGAGCCAGGCACTGGTGGCCCACACCTGTAATCCTAGCTACTCAGGAGGCTGAGATCTGAAGATCTCAGTTGCACACCAGCCTAGACAAAAAAGTCCATGAGACTCTTGTCACCAATAAACTACTCAGAAAGAGCTGGAAGTGGGGCTGTGGCTCAAGTGTTAGAGTACTAGCCTTGAGCACAAAGAAGCTCAGGGACAGTGCCGTGGCCCTGAGTTTAAGCCCCAGGATCAAAAGAGAAAAAAAAAGAAGGAGGGAGGAAGGACGGAAGGAAGGAGGGAGGGGGGGAGGGAGGGAAGGAAGGGGAGGGGGAGGGGGGAGGGAGAAAATTGAGATTCCATCTCACCACAGTTAGATTGGCCAACATCAATAATTCAAACAACAGCAAATGCTGGGGTGATGTGGGGAGGGAAAAAACAAACAAACTTTTGAACTGCTGGTGGAAATGTAAACAAGAACAACCATACAGTTTGGAAGTTTCTGAAGAAACTAAACATACAGCTACCCCCAGTGACTCAGCCATACCACTCTTGGTCATCTACCCAGAACATCACTAGTCAGGATACAATAAAGACATACCTCCATATTGCACTTTTCACAATAGTCAAGTTATGGAAACAGTCTAGATGCCCTACAGTAGATGAGTGGATCCAAAAAATGTAGTACCTATACACAATGAACTTTTATATAGTCATTAGCATAGTATTTCCAGGGAAATGGATGGACCTAGAACAAACCAGGTTAAGTGAGGTAAACCAAGCTCAGAGAGACAAATGGCACATTTTCTCTCATGTGGAAGCTAAATAGAAAGTAGAACTGGATGTGATAACCTGTTTAGGTATGATAATGGATATGATAACCTGTACAGAACTGTAGGCATTCACACACAGACCATACTCTTATGGGGAGAATCCAAAGGTGTATCTCCTCTGAACATTTAAAATACTGTTTATCAAAATGAATTCCTAGAAATGGAAACTTTTTTTTTTATTAGTGGTGGTCATGAAGGTGTTTTTGATTTGGCTTCTTTGGAGGGAGGAAGTGGGGCCGTGATGGTGGGTGGGTGACTGAGTGCAGTCATGGTAGTCAGTAGACACTGTGGAACGTGAGTGATGTAACTTGTGGGCAGGGAGATGGAAACAGGGAAGGCAAAGAAAAGGGTGGTATTGTCCAAAATGACTTGAATCACTAGCTGAGTCATGAAATGGTAACCCTCTGCACAACACCTTAATAATAACAATGCAGCTACATTTTAAAATAAAAGTAAGTTATTCCTTCACTAATGATTAAGTTTCAATAACAAATGTAAATAAGAGTAGTTCCTGTTTCTTTGAGTATCTGTATTGCCAGGGAATTGGCTTACATCATCTCAGCTTTTAAGTGTGTTTTCCATTTCACAGAAGAGGAAAAGCAAATCTTGGCCAAGTCAATAGCTAGACACCAAGTTGCTGTTGTCAGACTCACAGCTCAGTGCTCAGAGCACAGCTGGATGTCTCTTTTGCTATATTGTCTCCTTTATATTTGCAGCTATTTTGTGTAGGTACATTAATGTAATGTCGATTAGTCAAACACTAATTTATCTCTTAGGAAAAATGTCAGGATAACAGATTCAAACTGTTGGCCTTTGACAGAACCTGTAGAATCCTGGAGTATCAACTGACGAGTGTAGGCTTCTGTGTGGATAGTGTGTGCTCCCTTCCTGGGATTAGCCTTCTGGTTCTGGGGAAATAGGCAACAGAAGGTCTGAGGCTCTATGCTTCTGTGTCCACCACACCTTGACGAGTTCTCTGTGTACTGGTGCGCTGTGTCACTGGATCCCCCCCACACACACACGTCCTAGGACATCAGGCCTCATGCACTGTGGTCTCCTCAGGTCGCGCTGGTACGCTGGACAGAGAGTGTCGGGCTCACTCTCATCAGCAGGGACCTCACATCTGTGCAGCTGAAGACACCTGGTGGCCAAGTCCTGACCTACTGCATCCTTCAGGTGTTCCCCTTCACCTCTGAGAGCAAGCGGATGGGCATCATTGTCAGGGTAGGCCTCCCGGACCATGTCAGTCAGGTCCTGCTCAGCCTTTTCACGTAGGAAAAAAAAAAAGGTGCTCAATTGGAGATAAGAGTCTCACAGACTTTCACAGGCATGTGAAAGGAAAGGAAAAGCTAGCTCTTGCTGCATGATGAATTTGCACATGAAGCATTTCACTGGGACTTAGATTTGAATGAAATGATAAGAATTCTTGAGGGAAAGTGAAATTATATGAAACCCTAAAAGAAAAGGGTTTCGAGCCTGGTGCTGGTGGTTCACACCTATAATCCTAGCTACTTAGGAAGCTGAGATCTGAGGATCACGGTTCAAAGCCGGCCCAGGCAGGAAAGTCTATGAGATTTTTATCTCCAGTTAAGCACCAGAAAACTGGAAGTGGGGTATGGCTCAACTGGTAGAGCACTCACCTTGAGCTGAAGAGCTCAGGGACAGCACCCAGGCCCAGAGTTCAAGCTCCATGAACAGCAAAAAAAAAAAAAAAATCTTAAGGAAAGCACTCCAGGAGCAGCACACACACACATGCACACGCACATACACATATACACACACACAAAGCATAGGAGTACACTGATCTTTATTATTATTATGCCATTCATACAGAAAAATATTCAAGTTACAGCAGAATCTACTCCCCAGGAATCCCTTTTTCCAGTTCCTTTTCTATTAGGCCAGCAGTTGCTTGTACAGAATGATGCATCCCAGCTGGTCCTGTGTTTATTTTCCCTCCACCACAGGACGAGTCCTCAGCAGAAATCACTTTTTATATGAAAGGTGCTGATGTTGCCATGTCCACCATCGTCCAGTACAATGATTGGCTAGAGGAGGAGGTAAGTGAGTTCTCAGCATTGTGCCAAATGTTTCACTGAAGTGTACTGAAGAGTGACAAAGTAGCATTTTTCCCCCATTTGTATATACTAGTATCTCTGGAGTAAGTTAAGACATTGAAATTTAATATCAGAAACTGATAGGCTATCCAGGTGCATTATTTTCCACTAAATTATGTTAAGTACTTAATAGTTCTTTTCATAAAGTAGGAAGTTTTAGTTAATTATAAACAGTTTGCTTCCTACAGAAATAACTGCCACTTTTCATGGCTGAATGTGTATGTCTGTATTTTATTAATACTGAAATAGCATTATCCATCATTTACTAGAGAATTCTACAATAAAACTATATGCATAAATAACCGAAGTTATACTTTACTTTCATATTGGCTTTGTAAACCCAATTAAAAACATTTTTAAGGTTTTAATTCAGGGCTAGGAAGGTGGCTCAGTGGTAGAGTGCTTGTCTTGCATGCATGAGGCCCTGAGTTCGATTCCTCACCACCACATAAACAGAAAAATTCAGAAGTGGCGCTGTGGCTCAAGTGGTCGAGCACTAGCCATGAGCTGAAGAGCTCAGAGATAACACCCAGGCCAAGAGTTCAAGACCCACAACTGACCAAAAAAAAAAAAAAAAGATTTTAATTCAAATATTAACTTAATAGTAATTTTTTTCTTTTTAGATCTAGAAATGTGGTACAAATACAAGCAATTCCTATATTAAGTACTCCCTAAATGAATGTGATTTCTGTTCAGCCTCGGGAGAGTCTATTTATTGTTGAGTTTTTGTGTCAATAGTTAGACTTAAGAATAAAACTAAGCTCAGTTGTAATTGTAAACATGTGCCCGAGTTACTACTGTGCTCTGAGCTCTGTCTCCACCTTAGACCTCAGTGATAACCTGTCAGCACGGTGGCCACGCTTGTTCAGGATGATGTCGGCATTAGAATCAATACCGCCCTCAAGGCATTTTGAATTCATCAGAGACAGGAATAAATTAAACTCCCTGCAGACCTAGTAAAATGCCATAAAATTACTTTTGGTCATAATGACATGGAATTAATTATAAAATACTTGTTTAATTTATTTATCTTTATGAGGTCAAATCAATAAATGTCTTGCAACAGACAGATAATGTCAGATTGTTTTCACAAAGATAGCTTCATTAAAAATCCTATGTATACGTATTTTCTCAGCTTTCTATTATTTTCCTTTCATAGATAATCCTTCTGACCCTTCACCAGTGTCTTTGTTATGATGCTGTCATAGTCTTTATTAAAAAACGTTGTAAAGCAGGTATAGGAGAACCACTTAAGTGGTTGTTCACGTGTGTCCCTTCAGGTTTCCTAAAACCTGGCCCATGTCTGTGAAGAGGCAGGGGTCAGCCCTGTAGGGATGTGTGGAAACATTTGCAAATGAAGGTCATGTGTTCAGCAGTGGAATGGGTCTCACTGGACAGTGCAAGTTAGATCTTGTAACAGGTTTCCAACTGCCCCAAGCAGGTTTACCCCAGTCTACAACCAGCCCTGTACCAGAGATAGCCCCTGCCTTCACACCATCACTCTCCTAAACTGTTGAGTTTTGCTTCTCTGGGGGGAGAATGTTATTACTGTCATCACTACAATGCATTCCCTTACGATGAATGTGATTAGCATTTTTCTTTCACACACCTACCAAATTCACTTCTGTTTTCTTACCACATGAATCAAGGCTCATCAGACTTGATTCTTCCTTCCCTGCCTAGTTAGTCCTGAACCACATAGCCAGATGCATGGGGCTCAGGGTCTGGCTGGGTCCCCCATGCCTCACCCCCAGTCTCACCTCTGCCCATACAAGGGTAGTGATGATCCCATATCGCATGAGCAGCCTGATTCCACAGACAGCAGAATACAGCAACAAGAGCAAAGTTGTGTGGCTCTTACTTTCTGCCAGACTCTGGTATTAGACAGCACACAAACCTGGTCCCTAAACAGCCCTGTTGGGGCAGTTTCTTGGTAAGTCTGGGGCAACAAGTTAAGTGTTTTACTCTGTAGGGGAATATAACTACATGCCAGCATGGTTCTCACATCCTCCATATTAGCTCACTGATCTACAGCCTGTGCCACCCCTTCTACTTCCTGATCTGTATATCCACAGACTTTCCGCCCTCTCCTGTGCCCACCTACCCATCCTCACCCACGCGGCTTCCAGGAGGCTTCCACATGCCACCTTCCTCCTGTCTCCTCACAGCTGCATCCCCCGGAAGGCATTTGCCAGCCCCGCCAGGCCTCTCTCCTACCCAGCTACTTTCAGTTTCCTTATTTTATCCAAATTCACAACTTCTTGTCACTCTCTGAAGCCCTTGGACTTCGTAAGCTTGTTGTGTGCTAGGCAGGTACTTGATCAAGTGTCCCAGCTCCAGAGAGTCTCCTTCCACTCAGCCCTACTGGGGCTGCGTGGTTGGCAAGATGGTCATGTTTCTGGAATAGCACTCTGCTAAAGGTGTATCTAACCGCTGTGTGCTCTGTGCTTTGCCTATGAATCCTTTTTTTCATGTATTTCATTTGTTATTGTTATAAAGTTGATATACAGTTACATAAGCCAGGTAAAGATTCTTTTTGGACAGTGTCACCCATTCCATCACTCTCTGTTTTTCCCTCTTCTCCTCCCCCACAAGTTGTATAGTTCATTTTCCACATAGTGTCCCGTGACTGTGCTTGCTCACCCTTTGTCCCTCCATCTCTGTGCTGGGTCTTCTCTCGAGGAGAGGTGACATGCAGCTGTGTTGTGCAGTCTGTTGTCTCATGGAGCCCAAGGGCCTCCAGGGAGATGAGGACAGGACAGCAGTGCTTGATAGGACTTGAAACTCCACCAGCATCTCCTGGATGATTGGTCCCTCCTCTTTCAGTGTGGGAACATGGCACGGGAGGGGCTTCGGACCCTTGTGGTGGCAAAAAGGACACTAACAGAAGAGCAGTATCAGGACTTTGAGGTAAGCAGCTTCCGCCAGCCATTCTCAGACTCACTTTCCCCACACAGAAGTGTGTCCTTCTCGTCCACCCTGCGGTTGTGGGGCTGCTGCCGCTGCTGCCACATGTAACTCTGTGGCCCCGCCCACTCCAGTTCCAGGGAAGGGAGTGTGTGTGTGTAGAAACCACCAGTTTTCATGCCCTTCGTGTGGGCCAAGCATCCTTCCTTCTCTCCTCAACATGCTTAGAGCAGAAATGGTTCACACTTGTCTGGTACATAGCTTGGGGGATATTTTCATAGACTAGTTTAGCACCCCTAGCCTCAAAATCTAAAATGCCCCAAATTATGAGACTTTTAGAGTTTCACGCCAGTGTGCCTGACATTGGAGCATTACAGATTTTCAGATGTAGTGATATTCAACCTGCATTGTGAATTGTCACCCAGGAAATGATTGTGCGCGCCCAGCAGAGTACATGCACAGTACATCCCTCTGTCCTAGAGCTGACACCATCCTCACGGTGTCTCCCTTCCCCCTAGAGCCGATACAGTCAAGCCAAACTGAGCATCCACGATCGGGCGCTGAAGGTGGCTGCAGTGGTGGAAAGCCTGGAGAGGGAGATGGAGCTGCTCTGCCTCACTGGGGTGGAGGACCAGCTGCAGGCCGATGTAAGACCCACGTTGGAGATGCTGCGGAACGCTGGAATCAAGGTAGTGCCTGGTGCTCCACCCTCAAAGCTGCAACCACTTGTTCTCATGACACTCCCGTAAGAAGTAAAGCTGAACAGAGCTTCGTAAGTGAAGCTGCATCCTACTCCCCACCTTCCCACCCTCTTTCCTAGTGCACCTCCAAGGGTGTCCCGTGGCCCTCCTTCAGACTTCCTTCTGCCTTCCTCTCCCACCCCCTGGGCCCTGTCCGCTCAGGGCAGCATTGTCTTTCTGAAGCAGGGCTCTGCTCCAGCCCTCCCAGGACACCTGCATCCCTGAGGCCTAGAGGCCCCTGGCTGGTGTGCCCAGGTTGTGGTTCAGCCACATGTTCTTTATTTTCTCCCAATCTCCATCAAGGTGGAGTATGAACGTTTTCCTATAGCAGTCCAGGCTGACCTGTGAGCTCTTTATCCTGTGTAGAGTAGGAGGACTCAGCCTCATGTGGGTGTTGAGCTTCGTTCACTGCTGGATCCTGCGTGTGCAGATTCACCTTGTACCCTGTGCTCCTGCTCATGGACAAAGGCAAATGTTAGGTCTTAAGGAAGTCAGGGTCCTGGTATGAAGCTGTAGGTATTTATAGTGATTGAGTATTAAATGGTGTCAGACTTCCATCTAAAGGACTAGACCTCATCTCTGCACCTCACAGAACTGACTGTAGATGCTGCTCTCAAGTAGAAGGTGAGCCAGATTTAATGTGCCTTAGTTTGCTCAGCAGTGACAGTGCTGTCTGGCTTTGCCATAGTGATGTCTGATTGTTTGGGGTGTGGTAATGCTGATTGGAATATGCTAATGACAACACAGAGTGGGAGTACTCAGATACGGAGCCCAGCCCAGCACGGCTGACTGTACCTGAGGGAATGATGAGTGTGACTGGGCTCTTCTGTCTCATGTCCCCAAAAGTGCATCCTTCCGTACAGTAGGTAAGGAGTCTGAGTCAAGTGATAATGAGAGTATTACTGGAAAAGTTTTGCTACTATATAACATAAATATTTTACTCTGTATTAAATGCTGTTTTATTCTTTTATGATGTAGGTATGTAAATGTGTGTATGTTCACATCTATTCAGGTTTTTTAATTTAATTTGGGTGATATACAGAGAAGTTATAGTTGCATACATAAAGTAGTGAGTACATTTCTTGTCGAGCTTGTTACCCCCCACCTCATTTTTCTCCCAGTTTCCCTCTCCCCGTCCCCCCTCAAGTTGTACAGTTCCATTCCAACATACTGTCTTGTGGGTATCACTGTTGCATTGGTTCCCCCTTTGTCCTTTGTCTCGCCATTTTGTTGTTCCCTTTCCCTTCCTTAATTCAAATACATGTATATACAACCCAGGGCACCAAAATCAAATACAGTGACAACAGGGGCTAAACTACAGGGGAAAAAACACAAAAGAAAAAAGAAATCACATAGTATATTAAAAACAACAGCTAAGAATAGCTGGGCACTGATGGCTCACACCTGTAATCCTATCTACTCAGGAGACTGAGATCTGAGGATCATGGTTCAAAGCCAGCCAGGGCAGGAACATCCTTGAGACT
>NW_012267307.1:4324298-4328741 GCF_000151885.1 Dipodomys ordii
AAAAAAAAAAAGAATAAGCCAGGCTTATTTAATTTTACAATTGAGCTTTAGTATAGGCTTGGATCTGTAATCCTAACTAATCAAGGGGCTGGGATCTACCATTTGAAGCCAGCATGGGCAGAAAAGTCTCAGATGTGAGGATCACAGTTCAAAGCAAGCCCTGGCAGGAAAGTCCATGAGACTCTTATCTCCAATAAACCACAAGAAAACCGGAAGTGGTACTGTGACTCAAGTGATAGAGTTCAAGCCCCACGACCGACAAAAAAAAAAGAAAAGAAAAAAACCTCTTCTTTCCATGTCTTGGAGTTCATTTCGCTTAGCATCATCTTATATGGTCATATGTACGTAGCTGTTGAGCTGTTCTGCTCATCTGCTTGGACTATCCTGGGTACATAGTAATTATTACAAATGAGGGAAACCTTAGGATCTATGTTTCTTTGGGTCTGGTTTACTTAATATGATTTTTTTCCAAGTCTTTCCATTTCCTTATGAATTGGGCGATGTCATTCTTTCTGATGGGAGCCTAGAATTCCATTGTGTATATACACCACATTTTCTTGATCCATTTTTCTACTGAGGGGCATCTAGGTTGATTTAATATCTTAGCTATGATATATTCAGTTTTTTAGTGTAAAAATAACATTATTTGACCTATTCATTATCAATAACTTTGGCTTAACTGTAGGCCATTGACACACTGGAACTCCATTTTCTACCTGTAACTCTACCAAGGTAAAACAGGCTTCTGATTCTCCCTGCTCCATGCTCTGCCTTCCAAAACCTGTGATTTGGACGGAGGGCTGAGTACACAGTGCCTTTTGGCATCTGCAGAGATTGATGTCAGACGTTGCCCAGCCGCTGCCTGGGCCTTGCTGTGAGCTGTGAGCCCAGCTCTAAGTGGCTGTGTCCACATGTCCCACTGTTCTTGTCTGTTTTCCCCAGATAAATCAGTATGGACACTCTTTATTGCAGTATGAAATGCAAAGCAAAACTTACTATTTTGTCCCGTTCAGGACACACTCACTGGTCTGCAGCCATCACTGCCACCCATCCCCAGAACTGTCCAGTTTTGCAAACCAAAACTGGCCCTGTGGAGCATCTACTTCCATGTTCCTCCTGGGTGCCCACCTCCCACTTTCTGTCCTTACAGTCTTGGCTTTCCTGGGTACCTCAGTTAAGTAGAGTTAGGTGGTCTTTCTGTGTCTGGGTGGTCTCACTGGCCTTCGTGGTCTTCAACATCCATCCCTGCCCTCCATGTATCAGGATCTCCTCCTTTTTTTGTTTGTTTGTTTGTTTTGGGGTCCGGTTGTGGGGCCTGAACTCTGGGCCTGGGCGCTGTCCCTCAGCTCTTCAGCTCAAGGCTAGCGCTCTACCACTTGAGCCACAGCGCCACTTCCAGCTTTTTTCTTTTTGCTTATGTGGTGCTGAGGAATCAAACCCAGGGCCTCAGGCATGCAAGGCAAGCGCTCTACCACTGAGCCACCTTCCCAGCCCGATCTCCTCCTTTCTTAAGAATGATTCGAGGTTTGCCATTTATGGATGGACAGCACTTGGTTTATCCGTGTGTCTGTGTGAACACGGGTATGCGAGTGTCTGTTCACAGGCAGACTCTTTTACACTGAAGAATAGTGCAGTTGTAGTGCTAAAGTTCATCGTTTAAATCCTCTCATAGATATGGATGCTAACAGGAGATAAACTGGAGACAGCTACTTGCATTGCCAAAAGTTCACATCTGGTGTCAAGAACACAGGACATTCATGTTTTCAGACCAGTAAGTATGTTTCTAAATCACTTGGACTTCCAAGTGTTTCATCTTAAATTAAAATGTGTGATTTTTCTATATACAACCATAGGTATAGTTGATACGATGTATATACAGCTATTTGTTAACTAGTAAATACTGTTTTTAAAAGTAGCACTGAAATTTTCTCAGAGTATAAGAGTACGTTCCAGTAATTGGTTCAGTTACATTAAATGTGGTTTTTATAGGCCTCTTTGATAGCATGAACAAACTTCAAATTGAATATTATTTGGCTTTTATGTATTAGTATTATTATTACTACTTGTTAAATAGATATGCTGTAAACATTTTCTATTCAATTTATAAAAATGTGTGTGCACTTGTTTTTTTTGGCAACACTGGAGTCTGAACTCAGAACCTCATGCTTGCTAGACAGGCTCCCTACCTACCCCTTGAGGTGTAACCATAGCCCTTCATTAGATAAGAGTCTCATGCTTTTGGCCTGAGATCAAGTCTTAGACTTAGATCCTCATATATAGGCCTCCCATAAGTCTGGAGTTATAGACTTGAACCACCATGTCTGGCTTGTTGGCTAACTTTTTTTCTTAAACTAGCCTTCCAATCTCTGTCTCCTGAATAGCTGGGATGGGTGTGTCTACTGTTTTTTAAGAATATATTTTGTCTTAGCTGTAAGATGAATGCAACAGAGCCAGAACCAGAGCATGGTTTTTATCTACTGGCATTCCAGATTAAACCATCTTCCTTAACTGGTGCAGAGACAGGGAGAGATGTGATCTAAAATCCTGTGCTTACTGTATGTATTAGCTCTGACTGGAGTTCCTTGAGTCTTGACTGATGGGTGAGCAGACGCCACATTTCTGTGCTGCAGGAAGGAAGCACTTGCACCTACAGCAGTGGTTATTGCAACACCATTTCCATGTAAATGTATTTATTTTAAACCATCAGAATCACTAATTAGGCCCTGAAGACTACTATTTGCAATTAAATTATTAATGCTTCTGATAAAACTTCCGATCAATTTTTGATGACTTTCAGAGTTATAGCACCACAAATTAAATTTATCACCATAAAACCTACCTATTTAAAGATGAGTCTGAAATTAATTGGACCACATGAAAATTTTAACTTCTTTCAGCTCCCATAGCATTTCTTTTATACCCCATAAAATCTCCACTGAAAGAATGTCAAAAACCAGCCATTGGGCTTTTGACATCATTTCATTTTAACACAACATTTCATTCAGTCTCCTGACCTTTTAGTATTCCAACTCAGTCATTCTCTCTTGAACTGCTTTGTCCTTCAAAACCAAACAAAACCAGTGGATAAAGTAGAAGCCATGTTCATGTGGCAGAAGCACGTCTATTGAATTGCTTTTTATAAAAGGGGTGTAACTAAAACCCTGTCTAACTCATGTGGTAAGAGAAACTCAATTTCCTTGGGCCCTGACATTCTGATTTACGAAGTAGAATGCTCTGGGGCTGTGGTCACAACTCTAGAGACCAATGATCCACCTACCCTGCCTATCACTTTAGTAAATCATTGTCTCACATAAAGCACAAGAAATGTCTTAGTCATTCTCTCTCAGTTATTTGTTTGGCTGGCAGTATTAGGGTTAGAACTGAGGACCTCGCACTTACTGTGCTGGCACTTCACTGGTTAGCCATGCCCCGGCCCTGATACTCTGTAGCTTTTTGTTTGTTTGTGTTTGTAGGATAGGGTCTCACTTTTTGCCAGGGCATGTACTTAACGTACTTAGGCTTCCTGTAGTTGCTGGGTTGTCTTGTCCAGCTCTCTTCTTGGGAGATGGAATTGAAGACTTTTCTGAACCCTACTGGCCTGCAACCCCAGTCTTCTCAGCTTGCCACCGCTCACTTTCCACATAGTTTGTGATGACAGTCTAGCTGTTGAGGGCTGAGTATGGGGTCTCCCTTTTCTGCCCAGGTTGACCTTGAACCCCAATCACCTAGGATTAAAGACCTAAGCCACCAGCACCAAGGCAATCTAGCTCTCTTTGAAGGGAATATACTTGTAACAGCAGTAACCCTCCCCGACTGTGCAACAGTGATTGCAAGTGCTCAAGTGCCTTTTCTATAAATTTCCTGTGTGTGGTGCCTGTGTATCCCACTTTGCTCTGTGAGTTTTCTGCTTCCTAGCATGCTGGAGATTGAGGAGCACTGAAGGAGAAATTTGAAAGGACCTTATTATAGGACTTCTCTTCCAGCAGCATCCTGTCCGTCTGTGCCACTCATTTAGAGGGGGTTTTAATTTGCACTGCTCTTCCCCCTGAAGGTGACCAGTCGGGGAGGGGCCCATTTAGAGCTGAATGCGTTTAGAAGGAAGCACGATTGTGCCCTGGTCATACCTGGGGACTCCTTGGAGGTAAGTGGGCTGCATGTGTATGTATCTGTTTGTCCATCTGTCCACGCCTCGGTCTGTCTCCTTTCTGGAGTGAGGCTGGTCGCCCACTGAGCATGTTTCTGCCTCCTGTGGTAAGGCTTATCTGTGTGTCTGTGTGTCTTTCTCTGTCTCTGTGTTTGTATGTCTGTCTCCTGAGGTAAGGCCAGTCCATAACATAGCAAGTGTCTGCCCATCTATCTTCTAAGACTTGTCTCTGCCCAATCATGTGTCTCCCTGTCTATCTTCCCATGCCAGAAGACCATGATTTTTTTTTTGGGGGGGGG
>NW_012267307.1:4328791-4337624 GCF_000151885.1 Dipodomys ordii
CTGTCCCTCAGCTCTTCAGCTCAAGGCTAGCGCTCTACCACTTGAGCCACAGTGCCACTTCCGGCTTTTTTCTTTTTGCTTATGTGGTACTAAGGAATCGAACCCAGGGCCTCAGGCATGCAAGGCAAGTGCTCTACCACTGAGCCACCTTCCCAGCCCCCAGGATTTTTTTTTAATTGGCTGTACTAGGATTTGAATTCAGGGCCCTAGTCAGGTATACTAGTATTTAAGCCATGCCCCCTGCCCTTTTTTATTTTCAAATATCCAGGCCAGCAGTCCTCCTGTTGATACTTCTCATGTAGCTGGGCATGACAAGTGCACACCACCAGCTTCTGTGGGTTGAAATAGGTTCTCACTAACTGTCTACCTGGCCTCACATCATAATCCTCCCGAAGTCTGTCTCCTAAGCAGCTTAGACCGTGGCTGTGAGCCTTCACACTGCAGCCAGTGTTTCTTGAGTGAAGCACATTTATCAGGCAGCCTGAGCTGTCCTCACTGTCTGGGAGGTTTCTCTACTCACTACTGACATGTGTGATTATGCTAGAAGGTAGGCCTGAGGAGGCGTCCTGGCCATGTCTGAGTGACCCTCTCTCTGCCCCTTCCTGTTCGGAGGTTGGTTGACTTCAATGATTCAGGGCCAGCACTGGTTCTGGGTCGCTGGTCCTTGTTAATAGCAGCCTCACCCTTTTTCAGTCCTTGGGGCTGTGGGACCACAGTCCTTGTTTCCATGCAGCAAGCATATCAGAGCTGCTGGGGGCAGGGAACAGTGCATTGCTGTAGTCAAATCTTTTGACTCTAGACACCTCGGAGCATGGAAGGTCCTAGAAGGACCACAAGAAACACAAGGTTGGAGGTCAGAGACTCTCCCAAGGCTTCCTTCTGGCTGTTGGAAGATTCTGGGTACAAATGCCCAGAGTAACTTCATTCTTTGTTTCAAATACTGGTAGAACACCCAATGGGGATGAAGGTGACAGGCTGCTAAGAATCCCCATCCACTGCTTCTGCACAGGACTCTGGCCTAATCATCACAGACCTTCCCCAGAGCCCCATACCAAGAAGCCTGGGCAGAGACTCAGGCTTCTTATGATGATGAGCTGTGTCTGTCCCAGAACTTGCACCCACTTCCACCCTGACCTACGTAAGCAAGTCACTGAGGCAGCCCAGACCCAGGAGGGAGCCAGAGGGCCTTAACTACCTCAGCATCTTAACTACCTCAGCATCCGTGACAAAATCACATTGGAGCTCAGCTTATGGAACATTCCATCTGGTATTTTGAGTGGGTACAAAGGTTGATTCCATGATGTTCAGAATTCCTTCCCATAAGGCTTCGTGAGTGGGGAAGTGTTTCATCAACACCTGTGAGGTTGTGACAGTAGAGTCCTTGACAGGGCCATCTAAGGGCACCTGCCTGGACTGGAGTGGGGTACCTTGTCACTGGTAACCACAGAGTGTCCGAGGCCCTGTGCTGCCTGTCTCTCCACAGCAGCCCACAGAAGGCTGTGAGGCATTGGGTCTCCTTCTCCAGGTAGGGGCATCTCCTTTGCTCCACCATTTCAGTTGGTATGACTTGTATTTGCTGCCTATCTGCGGCAAAGTTTTACCAGGATACAGTTTAAGCAGCCAGACTCCTCCTACCCTAGTTCCCTACTTCCCTTCTTCTTGTCCCTAACATCTGCTGAAGATCTTGAGGCTCATATTTTGATACTCATTACTGTGTCTCCGAATCATATCATTTGTAGTACTGCAGTTTGGTTCTTCAAAAGTCAGGTAGTATCTGTTTGGTTTCTGCTGTTCAGGGGAGGCGTTCATTCTCCGTCCTCAGCCATCATTCTTCTAGAAGATTCCAGTCATGATTTCATTGGATTGATGTTCAGTGATAAAGATAAATGGCACTTAGTTTGCTATAGTATATCTGTCAGGTTGCTCAAAAGGTTGAGGTAACTAGCAAAAAAAAATGTCTTTTAACATATATTATGGAGAATAAGAACTTTTCAAATTAAGTCAGGCACACTAGTGGCTCATGCTTGTAATCCTAGCTACTCAGGAGACAGAGATCTGAGGATCTCAGTTCCAAGGCAGCCCTAGAAGACAAACCCAAGAGACTCTTACCTCCAACTAGCCAGCAAAAACACTGGAAGTGAAGATGTAGTCAAGTGGTGGAGCACCAGCCTGAGCAAAAAAGCCAAGCCAGAGCAGAAGGCCTGAGTACAAAGCCACAGTACTGCCCCTTCCCTGTCCCTCACCCCCCAAAAAAGAACGTAACTGGGAAGGACCGTCAAGGCAAATGTGTGTGAGGTGGTCCTAAAGGGGACATGTAAACATGGCCTGGGAGTTCTTTGTCCCAGAAGCCAAAAGGAAAATAAAGAAGAACATAAGCAGCAGTGGCAGACCCTGGTCGGGTGCCAGCTATGGCTGGGGGGAAGTGTGGCACAGCTCCTAGTAAAGGGACCTCTACATGTAGGGGTCTAAAGGTACAGAGCTGACTGCTGGGGAAATAGCACTCTCCTACTGTCAGTAGCATGGCTGTTAGATTGTCTAAGAGTCTGAGAACCTGTCCTTATTAGCTAGGGCAGAAATCCCAGAGGTCTTGGGAAGCCGTCAGACTGTATACAGAGCTTTGGGATTTGGATTTCCCCAATCAGCTGGGGAATCAGGAGCTGCCCAGCCTCTTGAATTGTTGATGTCACAGATCAGACCAAGTGCTGAGAAGGAGAGGTGAGGTCATTCTAAGAACACAGTCTAGTTGGGGAGGTTTTGTGAAATGGCCTACACACTTGTTCCAGAGAGGAAGCCATGAATCTTCTCAGTCACGTTATCCTGGCCCCTGACTGGGCCCACCTAGCCTCTGTCTGAGCTGCTCTTTGCCTGGCACATGCCTTCCTTCCAGGGCTAAGCACAGCCGGCCTTGTTTTCCCATCCCACATTCCCCAGTGTGGGAATGAGCTTAGGATAGGAGAGTGGTGCCACAAGAGGGGAGGGAGAGGTCGCTGGTGGCACTCAGAAAAGGCCAGGGCAGCCTCTGCATGGCTGCCCCACCTCCGCTGCTGGATTCCAGAGCCCTGGGGTGATAGTAGACACAAGGCTTGTCTTCTAGGTCTGCCTGAAGTACTATGAGCACGAGTTTGTAGAGTTGGCTTGCCAGTGCCCTGCTGTGGTGTGCTGCCGCTGCTCGCCTACCCAGAAAGCCCACATCGTGACCCTGCTCCGTCAGCACACGGGGAGGCGTACCTGTGCCATTGGTGAGCCTACCCAGCCTTCCATGGGAGTGGGGTGTGCCCGCGCCACTGCTGAGCCTGCCTGGTCCCCTGCGGCGTCCCCCAGAGCTCAACGATAGCGAGTGAAATGTTAGGCATGCCCAGCCTCCTGCATATCATCTCTAAAAAAGATTCTTGTGTGTACATTACTGTGAGTTTTCTAAATAGCCCGTGGGTAGTAGAAAAGAAACATGTTTTCCTTCATTCCAACCTCTCTGCGTCTCAGGTGACGGAGGAAACGATGTGAGCATGATCCAGGCGGCCGACTGTGGAATTGGGATCGAAGGAAAGGTAGCGTTGGCCTTTGTCTATGCACATGACACACACACCCATGTAGCTGGTCAGCACCCAGGAAAGAACCCTACGCTGACGGGCCCTGAGCCCATAACTCTGGTGCAGCAGAGACATCAGAACGCTTGCCGAAGGCCTCACTCTGTGCCCCGTGGTCACCTATAAAATGTAAGAAATGTGCACTCATGCCTTAACCCCAGCCTCCCCTTGTTCTTGGAAGTCTTACGGTAGCTTCACATTCTCACCTGTGCTCGGGTCCCCAGCACACCCCTCTTTGCTTCCATAGCTCCTGAGCTCCTCTCCCTGCTTCCCATGCCCCATTCTCTGCCTCGGTGTCCCTGTCTCCTTCCAGCCAAGCTGTGGTGGAGGCTTCTATTCTTGCCAGCCTTGATTGTTATCTTTAGAGTCGCTCAAACCAAAAACAATACTACAAGACCTGGGAAAGTAGCCCAACTAGAGTTTGGCATTTCCTTGTTCTCTGGGGCCTTACAGCAACTGTGAGAAACAGGAGGACAGTTGTGAGCTTACTGAGGTTTGTGGAGATGGTTCTGAAGAAGCCTGGGCTCTCAGGTAGGAGTGAGCAGCCCTGTGGTCAGTACCACACTATTTCGCTACTTAATCCTTGTGTTGCTAGTAGAATGCTAGAGTCATTCTTCTCTAGAGCATTTGTGAGAAATGACTGATGTCCATGTTCAGACACCCTTGGACAAGTGCATGAGTTCCAGTGCAGGCTCCTCCACCTTCCTTGTTTGTGCCACTGTGGTGGATGAGCCCTCTGAAGCTTCCAGTGTTGTGCAGAAAGAGCAGCCTGCCCTTCTAATTCAGACCAAGCTCTGACACAGCTTTGGAGTGTGAGGCTCTCAGCATGCAGTGTTTTGTAGAGGTCTCTGCATTGTTCTGTTGCAGGAGGGGAAGCAGGCCTCGCTGGCGGCAGACTTCTCCATCACGCAGTTCAGACACATTGGCAGGCTGCTCATGGTACATGGGCGGAACAGCTACAAGAGGTCTGCAGCACTTGGCCAGTTTGTCATGCACAGGGGCCTCATCATCTCCACCATGCAGGTACCCAGCTTGTGCCCCATATCCCAGTAAAGGTAATGGTCTCACTCCTGTAACCCTGGCTACTCAGGAAGCTGAGGTCTGAGGATCATGGTTTGAAGTCAGCTCAGGCAGGAAAGTCCACGCGACTCTTTAATCTCCACTTAACTACCAAAAAGCCAAAAATGGAGCCATGACTCAAGTAGTAGAATGCTAGCCTTGAGCAAAAAAAGGGTGAGGGACAGCACCCAGCCCTGAGTACAAGCTCCAGGACCAGAGCAAAGAGAGATGATCTCTACTGCAGACTGAGACAGTGGGGGAGAATCTGTGTCTACGTGGCTTACTGGTACAGCCAGGCTGGCATAAGTGTCAGCACCAGGGACTTGGGAGAGGCTGTATGCAGAGGGGTATGAGTGTGACTGACAGCACTTGGTTTTTAATCTCCGGTGTTCTTTCTTCTAAGGCTGTGTTTTCTTCAGTCTTCTACTTTGCATCTGTCCCCCTATACCAGGGATTCCTCATGGTGGGGTAAGTCAAGTGTGGCACTTGGGGTGCCTTGCAGCATCATATACAAGAGGATTTTATTTTGGAAAAACGTGTAGAATATTAAGTAATATTCGAATAATTCTCAGCAGATTTTGTTTCATGGAGAGACCATGCTTTGTGTCGGGAACTGCATCAGGTCTGACTGTGATTTGGTAAAAGGGTCATATGGCATAATAAGCAGGGGCCAGAGGCCAGTTGGTGCTGAGGCTGCCACCTGCAGGCCCCAGCTGCAAGCCGCCTGAGCCCACACAGCTTCATAGGGGGTGGGACAGCCACCTCGATCCCCGAGATGACCTAGTCGCAGCTCACGAGGAGCGTGACACCTGTTCACAGGCAGTAAGTGAAGCGTGAGGCAGGAGCCGTGACCACAGCTGAGGCAGTCCTGCCCACCAAGTCTGCAAAAGAGGAATTTCTTCCAAACAATGAATAACGTGGAATCTCCCTTTCCTTATCCTCTGTGGTTTTGCCTAGAGTTACAGTCAGTATTAATGGTTTGGCATGAATAAAAGCTGCTCTCCACCACTCTTCTTCCAAGTTCTGTAAAGCTTGTTCACTCACCTCAAACCGAAGAAAATAACGGCCACAACCACTGAGTGTTGCCTGCTCTGCTCAGAGCATCGGTCTCCCCTTCCCCTTGCCCCATTCTGCATGTGAGAAGAGGGTTCAGGGCAGTTTACAAGAGCAGTAGCCCAGGCCTCAGCCAGGTAGACTTACCAGGGTGCTGCCATCCACACTTCCACACAACCCCTTCCTCTCTCCAGGCCAGCTGAGAACAGGCAGGCAGGTGCCTCCTGAGTCTTCCTCTGCCACATCCAGCCTTGCTCCAGGCAGGTAAATGCATCCTAAATGCTCTCTTCCTGCAGCTCCCTGAATCCCCAGAATCCCCCCAAACTGTAGCAAAAGACAGAGTATCGCATGTCCCGCTTTCAGGACAGAGGAGGTCCCAATTCAGAACCAGTGATGGATGCTGCAGGTCCTCCCTGGAGCTTCTACCTCCTCCCACCTCCACCCCCCTTCTCAGAGCACAAGCTGCATATCTGTTATTCTTCCATGGTGGCATTTCCCTCTCTTAAAAGCCCATGTAGTCAGGTCAGGCTCATCCAAGTAAGCCGCGGTAACCTCTCATCGCAGCTTAGTCATGATACGGAATCATACTGCGGGAAGACCGTAGGTATCTGGGAAGCCATTATTCTGCTAACTGCATTATAGTACAGTGAAGAAAAAGAGAGCCTCATGTCCCAGACTCAGGTGTACACTGCCTCCCATAGTCACTGGACACACGCAGCCTGAGCCCTGGTTTCCTCCTCTAATAGGAAAATGTAATATGAAGCTTGGAGAGGCACTGTGTGGACTACAAGTGTCAAGTTGTTAGTACAGAACTCAACAAATCATAGATACTAAGGGGAAAAAAGAAATTAAACATGTCCCTACCATATTGTCCCATTTGGCATTCCTGGCCAGAATAAGTGTTAAGCTATCTTCACAGTAAATTCTGGATAATGAAGGTTTAATTTGTAATAACATGGTCCAACCGCTTAGGCTGCCCCACAGATAGAGGAGGGCATCCTCACTACACCCACAGCCTGCATGATCTCTAGGGACCTGCATTAAGTTGAAAGCCAGTCCCCAAAGGTTACTGGCACAGTAACCCTAAGATGACAGAGGTGGAGGGGAGGCCCGTGGCAGGCCAGTGGGGAGGCGGGCGTGGCTGTGGAGAGTACTGGAGGGCTCACTGTTGGACTGACAGCTGTCTGTGCGTCCACAGCGATCTAGGTGTGGAAAGTGTCACAAGGAAAATCGATTTCTGAATGGATTTTTTTCCCTATAGCATCTGTACCTTATAGAAAATAAAATAAGTGTGGTGGTATTTACACCACTGTGCTGTTAGTATAAATATCTGATTTTCCTACTTGGTTGCCGACATGTTTTTGTTTTTATGAGATTTTGTTTTGATTTTCGAAACTTTGACATGCCTGTGATTCTAGTGTTATTTGTATATTCATGGTGGTGCTCTAGGCACTTACCAGGCTTGACCTAACTGAGTCTTCTTGATTTCTAAGGTATGCAACTATCTACACCATGTTCCCAGTGTTCTCTTTAGTATTGGACCAAGATGTGAAGCCGGAAATGGCAATGCTATACCCAGAACTCTACAAAGACCTCACCAAGGTATGACCCCGGGACTGTCCTCTGGGTTAGGCAAGAATGAGAAAACATGTGCATTTTGAATAAGTCTGGTCTCTCCTCATTTCTTCTTCCAGTTAATTTTGAAATTTCCATTTTGAGCTAAACCTCAAAGAAGGAAGTGTTGCAGAAAACAAAATTACTCTCAAATGTTTTGCAGTAGAATGCTCATATCATGCATAAATTCAGTATTTTAAAGGATACACGGAACCATTGTGGAATATTTATGATATAATATTTTAGCAAACAGACTTCCAGTCTTCCCGGGTACCTAGAAGAGCCCAAGCCTTGATTTCCTATCAAGGGTGCTGGCCAACTGTAGATGTACCTGGCTAGTTATGTCCCTTCTGAAGGGACAGCTTTTCTTCCGCTCACTGCAGAGTGCAGTGCTTCTAAAATAGGAGTCCATTGAGTTACTGACTCAGTACTTCCTTTCCACCTCAGTCTCTGGTTGTGGATTCAGAATCACATGTGAAAAGTGGCTGACAATCAGTCTTCTGCTGAGACACACAGCTTGTGCAGATATTTTGAAGAAGAATCTTTTCCCATAACTCTGCCAAGCCAACCCTGCCCACTCAGCTTGAAACTATACTGTATTAAGAGTAGAAGATTCTGCTGGGGCTTTTAAGTGTATCATGTCTTTATGTGGAAGCATATTTTTAAAAGCATACAACCTTAGTTGTAAACAAAAATCTTAGTTCTCCCAGTACAAACTGTGGCTAGTATTCACTGAGTCAGCACTGAGAACAAAATCTTCTAACCCTCAATTCAATGCAGGTTTATAATTGATCACCTGAAGTATCAATCAGATTTTTAAAGCTGTGAGAATATGGTGAGGTGAAAAAAAAAATTAGATGAGGTATTAAAACTTGATGCCAATCCAGCTGATCACTAACTACCAGACTATACTTTGTCCAGATGACTACTAACAGCCTTCTGTGTACTCAGCTGGCCATTAAGATTAGCGTACTGCCCCAGCTGACCTCTAATCTAACCATACTGGAGTCCAGCTGACCAATACCAGACTGTACTCTAGCCCACCTGTCCACTAACTAGCCAAAGAGTTGCTGGATGTTTCATGTTACCTTTTAGATTTCATGGCGTTATTGAAGAATCTGATGAAATAAGACCTTTAAATTTCTTATAAGAAGTTCAAAATGTCCACACACTTCTCTTGGGACCAAAATAGCAATAGAGCATAAGACAGATTATAAATGTCAAGTGTTATTATCATACTGATATATCATTTTGACTTCCAGGAAAGATTATTACACATATTACAGCTATAAGACATACTTTTGACCTAGTTCCTAAAACGATGCAACCATATGGAGTTCATGGAATGTAAAAAAAAAAAAAAACTGCAGGAAGTTATTGAAGATAATTGCAGTAGTTTATGCCTTTCCTCCTTCCCAGTCCTCTGCAAATGTGGCTTAATCCCACCTCATAAGTAGCAGATGGAAACAAGCTTTCCATGTCAGAATCCAAGGATCAGTGTCACTGCCCATGTGCTGCCCCAG
>NW_012267307.1:4343159-4365916 GCF_000151885.1 Dipodomys ordii
TTTTTTCTTTTTGCTTATGTGGTGCTGAGGAATCGAACCCAGGGCCTCAGGCATGCAAGGCAAGCGCTCTACCACTGAGCCACCTTCCCAGCCCAGTAAGTCCATTTTAATATAAAGTTCTTCCTTACTGAAGAATTACAGTGATAAGTGTGAAGGAATGAGATGAACAAAGAGGCAGCTAAAAACTCCCACCAATTTCGATCATTAGTTACAAACAACCGCAGCTTCATAGTGGAGACTCCAGCAGATGCTACCTCAGCAGACGAATCAGTTCACATTATCAGTGCAACAGAGCTCTGTAGAGAAATGATGTCAATCCCACAGTGTCTTTTCCAACTGTCCTTTTGTTAGAAGGCAGCCCAAGACTAAGGAACAGTCCACAAGCCCCACTGACTGGTGGTTTTAAGGAGTGTCCAGTCCTTGAAAATGAAGGATGAGGAGCTGGCCAGGTGCTACTAGCCCCCTGACTTTGTCAGTGAGGGATACTTGTTAGGACCTGGAACAAACTATGGATAACTGGTGACAGGTGTAGTGACATGAGGCCCACATGGGTCAGTCACTGCTCTATATGTGAGTCTGCAGCCTCCTAGCCAACCAGGGGGTGGCAAAACAAAGGTTAAAAATGGCCATACCCAGGAAGAATTGCCTTCTTCAGGTTAGTACTGTTGTGTCTGTCTTGTAGAACTGCAGTCTTTTCCTTCATAAGTTTTGAGATTTCCTCAACTACAGTGTGTCCCTACCTCCAGCTAAGTGCAGAATAACATGGGTACCAAGCCACCAGCAGGCCATTTCTAGTTTTTACCTGAGGGGTCAAGGGAGCGACAGTGGCCAGTTCACTTACAAGGGCTCTTTCTATGGCACTGCCATGACCATCAGTCTCACCCTTCCACTCATATTTTCCCTTTGGTGAGTTTCCATTCACTTCCTCTCATTTTTTTGTCAGCCCTATATATTATTTCTGCTTCAAACTTCTACCCCCAAATTATTACAATTAGGGATTCGAGAAAAGCAATCTTGGAAGGAATCAGAGAAAGTAAGTTGAGGGAGGAAGTAGGCTAGAAGAGAACAGATGATACAAATGGTTATAAGCAGGACAGAGGGAGACCCAGTGCCCCTAAGAAGTGGAATGTCCCACCTGGTCCCAGCACTAGTGAAACATATCTGATCATGTGTACAGAACATATCTGTCCGTGCATGATTATGTGTGCATCTGCTCATGTGTGATCATTGTTATAAACCATCTGCCCACATATGATCATGTATACATACCATTTCATGTCACTGTACTCAACACAAGTGTTGCCCACAGATGTTTGTATTCAGCTTTTGTGTAACTATAGACACATGCCTATGAGCGTGTCACTGTAATTACACATGTTACCATAGCTTGCGTATCATCTGCTTATGTGTGATCAGATATATGCCAACATGCATGTCGCCAAAGCCTATACATAAGTTACCTGATACACATCAGCTTCATATCATTGCAGTGTACATGTTACCACAGCATACCTGTAACTTACCTGTGTGTGATCATAGATGCATGCTGAAGTGCATGTGTTACCTATATGCTTGTATGTGACCATAGCAACAGGCAGTGTGCATGCCACTGCAATCTGCATGTGCATTTACCACAGTGTGGTACTTAACAATTATTAACAGTTTTATTCATCTCAAGTTAGACTAGCCTTTCCTAAAATTATTAGTTTCATTTTTTTACATTTTGAGTGATACGTATTCAAAATTTGCTTTCCAGTAATGTATATTAATGATAGGATTTATTTCTAGTAGTGTGCATGTTTCGTTTTATGGCTTATGCAATCAACATGAAGTATATACCATCATCATTTCTACTTGATAGAGGAGGAAACTGATGCATACATATTTAGTCAGGAGCCAAGGACTGCAGGTAGAGTATGGGAGGCAGACTAACTCAGAATCCATTTAAACAGCAGTCCCTATTAGACCAGTGGTTGGTACCTGAACAAGTAAGCAAGACCCTGTCTGAGATGAGCAACAGACATTTGGATCTGAGAAGAGCAGCTTTATGAGTTCCCTGGAATTCATGGTAGATAAATTGCTTCTGTGAATAAAGTATTTGCGTCTTAAATGTGAGATTTCTCCTCTCTGAGCTAAAGTCAGACCCATTAATAAGCATCCACACTCAGGAGCCAGTCACTTAGGCTTATTTTTCTTAAATTATTTTATTTATGGTTTTAATACTCATTCTGTTGTGTTTTCTTTTATTGATCTGCAGTCCACTGGAGACAGGAGTCACCTGTGTGCAGACTCCATGTGTGCCTTCAGCAAACATCTGTGTTTGCACTCCCAACAAGACAGGGCACAGACACTGCTTTAACTTTCAACAACCATATTGATAATTATTGCACATACTCGGCCAACCTCCAGCAAATCTGACTACAGAGTAAACCGCTTATCTCTTACATCAAGAGATTAAAGTTAAATTCCTTTTAATTCCTGAAGTAAAATGAGCCACGTATTTAATTATAGTTAAATTTTATAGCCAAAGACCAAACACCCACTACTGGCCAGTCTGAGACATGCACTTGGAAAATAGAGATGAAAGGACCCTGCTTAAGCTATGTTGGTGGAACATGTGGACATTTTTCTGCTATTTCTTTTAATAAGCTGCAGTGTGCATTTGAGTACCCATACATTCCCATGTAGCAGAGACTAGGACTCAGAGCCACTCCACTGGGATTCACTCATGTCCAAGGTAAATGCTTAACTAGAAGGTTGCATATGGTTACAGCTCAGTCCCCTGCCTTTGCTAACCTCCTCAGGACCATAGCAAGGCTGTTCAGCATACATATAAGCATCCTACCAGCTTCCAGGCTTGATCCAGGGACTCAAGTCTGGACTCAGGATGGCATTACCACCACACGTCCCTGCAGTATGTCCTGGGCCCCTGTGATGGCACTTGTCAGAGTACCCACCCTGAGGGACTCTCCCCAGAGCTTTGGAGTGGTCAGTGATAGCACACGCCAAGTACTGCACAGGAACTCCAGGGAAGCCCCATGCCCCAGGTCTCCTCCCATGGAGTGTCTGCCTGATTAGAGGCCATACTGCTGAGAGCAGAGGTGACAGCATGAGCTCAAGGCTCTGGTGGCCTCTCACCTGGCCTGTGCTAACCCATTACTAGGGCCTCCCCTGGTGTAAATCACCTGACAGTTCTCCAGCACGAAGAGTACAGCTGGTATACCTGTGACTGGGCTCCTTGCACTGGAATTCCATTAGTGCACTGTAAAGGAAGGCCAACCAGGATATCTGGCCCACAAATGCAAACCTGGGTTCACGTGGAAACGCAAAGCCTCGTGCATAAGAAGCCATTCTGTCTCTATATGATTTACTTACATGACAGCTTTTCCTGAACGGAAACTCGTTTTTTACTGTAATTGGCATGCCTCCTCCTTACAGAAGAGCTGTTACCTTGGGAGGGGAGCAGGAAATAAAAGGAGATTATTCTTATCACAAAGGAAATCTAGGTTACTCCTGGTTAGTTGTTCATCTATAGACATAACTTCCTCAGCTACTAGCACACCAAGGAACATATCGCCATGGCTTGAGCGTCAGCACATCTTAGCCAACCATGGGCACTGCTATACAGCATCTGCAGGGCCCAGGCCATAAGATCAGTGGGACAGTTCATGGTGTCAGGCCCTAAGGCTTTTGAGAAGCATCTTGTTCCTTGGGAAGCTGAGAGTCAGGTGGCAGTCTGCTCCACTGAGGAGATGGTTCTACTGTTTGTTCCTAGGGAAGATCCCTGTCCTTCAAAACCTTCCTCATCTGGGTTCTGATCAGCATCTACCAAGGTAAGGCGGGTCCTGACCTCACTGAAACAGTGGGTTTTTTGTGGAGTTTTGGTCGATTGGTTTTTTTGGTTTGTTTGTTTGTTTTCTTGTCTTAGCAATAGCATTTGCACTTCCAGCTTAAAATCTCATCAGCAGTTAAATGTTGCCTTCTTTTTTCTTCTTCTTTTTCTTTTTTATTGTGAAAATACTGTACAGAGGGGTTACAATTACATGGGCAAATAATGAGTACATTTCTTATCAAGCATTGTAGCCTCCTCCTTTGTTTCCCATGCCCATCCCCTCCCCCCCTACTCTCCTCCCCCCCCCCCCGCCCCCACCAAAGTTGTAAAGTTCGTTTTTTGGCATAAGATTTGTTTGTCTCATTGTTGCAATGGGTTCACTTGTATCCCTAGTTAAAGGGATTGTTTTTTCCCTTCCCCTCCACAAATTATAACAACATCAAATACAGTGAAAGCCTTCTTTTTTTTATCTTGTAAATTGATACTCTCACAAGGCACATTGGTTTGTTTTCTTTGATACCTATTAGCTAAAAAGTGGCCCGTTTTTAATTAAACATTAGTCCAGAAAACTGTAGCAAGCACCTTTTACTTTGTGTCCCTGCACAATGGTTTTCTTTCATAGAATGATGATAGCAAGGCTTTGGGAAGTCTGAATTACAAAACCAGAAGGCATTACCACTCTGCTGGAATTCTAGAAAGCGAAAGGCTGTTGCAGACAGAGTTAGGGGACATGGCAGGGATTCCATGAAACGCCTCCTCTTCGTTGACACCAGTCCAAGTGGCACTGTGGCTCTTTCTGCAGATATTGAAGAGTTGGTGAGCCTCTGCTGGACACACCTGGGTGAAGCAAGTGCACATCTTATTTTACCCCAAACCCATGTCTGTCCATGAGAAGCGTGTGTGCCTGATCCCTGTCTTAGGTGTTCAGAATGGCTCGTTTCCGTGTTCCTTTTCTTGCTGGCTTCCCGTTGGTGGGAAGAGCTGACTTGTAACAGGCCGCTCTGCCCGCTGTCTTCCAGGTGGCATTCTCATGTATGGGGCGCTGGTGCTCTTCGAGTCAGAGTTTGTCCATGTGGTGGCCATCTCCTTCACCGCGCTGATCCTGACCGAGCTGCTTATGGTGGCACTGACCATCAGGACCTGGCACTGGCTGATGGTTGTGGCAGAGTTCCTCAGTCTGGGCTGCTACGTGGCCTCTCTTGCTTTTCTTAATGAGTATTTTGGTAAGTCGTTTCACAGTTTTCCGGGTCCTTATCTAACATTTGTTATTGTTACTTCTTAAAACATTGTTTGAGCTCCCAGAACAGAATAGAATTCATATTAGAAAGTTTCATAACAGAAAAGCATATTTTTGTGACAGATAAAATCCTTGCAGTGACTTTCAGAATTAGGATCTTTACCATCTTGCCTTTTATGAAGATGTTGGAGTTGTATTTGTTTCCAAGAATGCTTCCCACGCCAGCTGTGCTGTTTGTACTGCTCCAAGGCAGGCACTTAGGAGAGGCAGCCTGGGCACAGAGAGACACCTGTGCTCTGCTTCTTCCCTGGGCTGTCTACACTGGGACACACTTGCTTCAGCAGCCTGGCCAAGCACCCCTTAGTGAGGGGGAACACTATGTTCCACACCATAGGGTCTGCGCTGTCTTGCTGACCAGCCCGGCCCACTCTGACACCAGCTGAACTTGAACTACATCTGGACTTGAACTCCCTAAGTCCGGTTCCTAGAAAGAGAACCATGGGAGAGGTGCCAGGTGGGTGCTGGACATGGGGTGAGAAGGTTGTCACTGTCACCCCCCATTAGCACTGTTGTCTACAGTGGAGAGGGGATTAGTCAACGAGGTTCCGACTCCATACAACTGTGTCACTGCTTCCCAGCAGAGGCCAGGGCTCCCTGCATGGCCTGACAAGCCTCTGCATGTCCGTGTTGCTGACCCTCCTCGGGCAGAGTGAACCGTTAGAATCCATCTGGTCTCTGCCCACATACCGGCAATCCTCTGTCTCCACCATTCCAGGACTTCCCTTCGCACACCCCATTCCCTCGCTCACCTGGTTAAGATGAGGAATGACAAAGCTTATGTCATAATCCGTTAGTCAGATGACCCCAAGTCATCGCCAAGTTGGTTAATGTGCTTCCTTATAGTATGGTTCGTAGGGATTTTATGTGAGTCATTTCGCATCTGGCCTCTTGGTTCATGGAGTGTGGCCAACTCCCCATCTCCTGGGCAAGAAAAGAAAGGAGGCATAATGCAGCCTACATCCCTGGTACACATGAATACAGCCTACATCCCTGGTACACGTGAATACAGCCTACATCCCTGGTACACGTGAATACAGCCTACATCCCTGGTACATGTGAATATAGCCTGCATCCCTGGTACACGTGAATACAGCCTACATCCCTGGTACTCATGAATACAGCCTACATCCCTGGTACATGTGAATACAGCCTACATCCCTGGTACACGTGAATACAGCCTACATCCCTGGTACACGTGAATACAGCCTACATCCCTGGTACACGTGAATACAGCCTACATCCCTGATACACATGAATACAGCCTACATCCCTGATACATGTGAATACAGCCTACATCCCTGGTACATGTGAATACAGCCTACATCCCTGGAACATGTGAATACAGCCTACATCCCTGGTACACATGAATACAGCCTACATCCCTGATACATGTGAATACAGCCTACATCCCTGGAACGCATGAATACAGCCTGCATCCCTGGAACGCATGAATGCAGCCTACATCCCTGGTACTCATGAATACAGCCTACATCCCTGGTACATGTGAATACAGCCTACATCCCTGGTACACATGAATACAGCCTACATCCCTGGTACACATGAATACAGCCTACATCCCTGGAACACGTGAATACAGCCTACATCCCTGATACATGTGAATACAGCCTACATCCCTGGTACATGTGAATACAGCCTACATCCCTGGTTCACATGAATACAGCCTACATCCCTGGTACATGTGAATACAGCCTACATCCCTGGTTCACATGAATGCTGCCTACATTCCTGGTATGCGTGAATGCTGCCTACATCCCTGGTTTGTGTGAATACAGCCTACATCCCTGGTACTCATGAATGCTGCCTGCATTCCTGGTATGCGTGAATGCTGCCTGTATCCCTGGAATGCATGAATACAGCCTGCATCCCTGGTACTCATGAATGCTGCCTGCATCCCTGGTTTGTGTGAACGCTGCCTGCATCCCTGCTTAACGTGAATACAGCCTGCATCCATGGTACACATTGGCATGTGGCCCCATAGCCTGAGCCTAGAGCCAGTACTCTTCCTGACCTAAGATAGGTTCAGATTTTCAAAAGACGAACTATTGCACCTCACCCCTGAGCTGCCTTCCTTCACCATGACAAGAGTGCATCACTATTCTGGCAGTTGTCAGAGAGGCACTGTCCTAGACAGTTGTCACACGCGTGTGTGTGTGGTGAGGCGTCGTCCTAGACAGTTGTCACACGCGTGTGTGTGTGTGGTGAGGCACTGTCCTAGACAGTTGTCACGTGTGTGTGTGTGTGGTGAGGCGTCATCCTAGACAGTTGTCACACGCGTGTGTGTGTGGTGAGGCGTCGTCCTAGACAGTTGTCACACGCGTGTGTGTGTGGTGAGGCACTGTCCTAGACAGTTGTCACACATGTGTGTGTGTGTGTGGTGAGGCGTCATCCTAGACAGTTGTCACACGCGTGTGTGTGTGTGGTGAGGCACTGTCCTAGACAGTTGTCACACGTGTGTGTGTGTGGTGAGGCGTCACCCTAGACAGTTGTCACACGCGTGTGTGTGTGTGGTGAGGCACTGTCCTAGACAGTTGTCACACGTGTGTGTGTGTGTGTGGTGAGGCGTCGTCCTAGACAGTTGTCACGTGTGTGTGTGTGTGTGTGTGTGGTGAGGCATCGTCCTAGACAGTTGTCACATGTGTGTGTGTGTGGTGAGGCGTCATCCTAGACAGTTGTCACACGCGTGTGTGTGTGGTGAGGTGTCGTCCTAGACAGTTGTCACACGTGTGTGTGTGTGTGGTGAGGCACTGTCCTAGACAGTTGTCACACGCGTGTGTGTGTGTGGTGAGGCACTGTCCTAGAGAGTTGTCACACGCGTGTGTGTGTGGTGAGGCGTCGTCCTAGACAGTTGTCACACGTGTGTGTGCGTGTGTGTGTGTGTGGTGAGACGTCATCCTAGACAGTTGTCACACGTGTGTGTGTGTGTGTGGTGAGGTACTGTCCTAGACAGTTGTCACACGCGTGTGTGTGTGTGTGTGGTGAGGCGTCGTCCTAGACAGTTGTCACACGTGTGTGTGTGTGTGTGGTGAGGCGTCGTCCTAGACAGTTGTCACACGTGTGTGTGTGTGTGGTGAGGCGTCGTCCTAGACAGTTGTCACACGCGTGTGTGTGTGGTGAGGCGTCGTCCTAGACAGTTGTCACGTGTGTGTGTGTGTGTGTGTGTGTGTGTGGTGAGACGCCGTCCTAGACAGTTTCACACGTGTGTGTGTGTGTGTGGTGAGGCACTGTCCTAGACAGTTGTCACTTGTGTGTGTGTGTGTGTGTGGTGAGGCGTCCTAGACAGTTGTCACACGTGTGTGTGTGTGGTGAGGCGTCGTCCTAGACAGTTGTCACACGCGTGTGTGTGTGTGTGTGGTGAGACGCCGTCCTAGACAGTTTCACACGTGTGTGTGTGTGTGGTGAGGCACTGTCCTAGACAGTTGTCACACGCGTGTGTGTGGTGAGGCGTCGTCCTAGACAGTTGTCACACGTGTGTGTGTGTGTGTGGTGAGGCATCGTCCTAGACAGTTGTCACACGTGTGTGGGGGGGGGTGAGGCGTCGTCCTAGACAGTTGTCACACGCGTGTGTGTGTGGTGAGGCGTCGTCCTAGACAGTTGTCACACGCGTGTGTGTGTCTGTGTGTGTGGTGAGACGCCGTCCTAGACAGTTTCACACGTGTGTGTGTGTGTGTGGTGAGGCGTCGTCCTAGACAGTTGTCACACGCGTGTGTGTGTGTGCGTGTGTGTGTGGTGAGGCGTCATCATCCCTGCACTGTGGATGGTTTGTTTCCTTTGGGGTTCGTGGGCTGCAGCTGTGGTACAGCACAGAGCTCCAGAGCTGTGGCCAGTCTGACCACACCCGGGTCTGAGCATGTAGGTGAGAAGCACAGAAGTCAGTTACGCATTAAAGGGACCTCACACAACACATGCCGGTGGCAGGTAGGAAAGAGCTGCTTTCAGATTGGAACAGCACGGCTGCGTTCCTGTGTGGTCGTGAAATGATCCATTAGATATCTGCAGAGAAGCGCTTATGTATTTTTAAGGCACTTCATTTTAATAGCACGTTTCTTTCCTTCGACTACGTACCACAAAGTGTTAAAGTGGCAGTGGGCTGGCCTCGTAGACCAGCGTGCCTGCCCCAGGCGCTCCACATCCTGAGGGGGTCCGTGGGGCATCTGAGTGCTGGCTTCTAAGTCAGAGATTAGCTGGTGGTGGACATGAAGGGGTTAGAGCCACACTTCACACAGACACTTTTATTCCTTTTTAATGTATCTCTTTAGTGGGTAGCTAACCACTGTGATGTCTCCTTATCCTTCATTTCCTTATTCCTGTTTTCTCTTGGAACAGGTATAGGCAGAGTATCTTTTGGCGCTTTCTTAGGTAGGTGAAATTATTTTTTTTAAGAGTCTAGAAATTCAGCAAAACGGTGTTGACAAATATGTTTAACTGATTTTTAAAAAAATCTTCCTCCAGTCACTTCCAGCTGATGGCCACGAGCTCTCGCTCTGCCACCACCCGAGTGAATGGGCTTGGGGTCCAGGCTCTCCCTCCCAGAAACACTTGGGCCAGCTTCTGGCAAACCCTGGTGTAATCTGTGACCTGTCCTCTATGGGCCCTGTCCCCAGTAGAGACAGCACTTGCTTCCTCGCATCCTTGATTTTTATACCAGTCTAGATAACTCCTAGTCAAGGTCTTTTTTCTTCCATCTTCTGAGAACAATCTGAAAGGCTTTCTGCGGTATGCAGAATAAACTGTACTGATGTTGGGTTTTTCACGTGTCTCTTCTCATGGGGCTCGTTGAAATAGCTCTCCACACCAGCAGATTCATGAGCATGTGAACAGAGAGTGCCGGGGGATGGGCCAGCAGAGCACTTAATTTAGGACAGGTTTGCCTAAAGTGGGATGGGGTGGCCTGCCTGCCCTCTCAGGGACTCCAGAGGCAGCGGTCAGCAGGACAGCCTGGGCACACGTTAGCAGAGTAAGTGGGGTGCGGCGGTGGACTGCACACTGTGATACCAGCTACGTGAAGCACTGGAAGGACTTCAGTCTAAGGCTGCCCTGGGAAAACGCACTGAGAAACAGGGCAAAAACAGGCTGGAGGTGTGGCTCAAGTGGTAGAGGGCCCTGAGTTCAAACCCCAGTGCAGTCAACAAAAGCAAGAACTAGGCATGTCTGAGCATTTGTGTCCTAGGCCAGGAGCTGCCTCCTGCCCCTGCTGCCCCAAGTCCATCCAGGTCTGCCTTACAAAGAGCACCGGCCCAGCCAGGCCAGCTCTCCAGGTCCTCCTGCACAATAGTGTCCTCCAGACTGTGGTTAGAGCCTGCTGAGAGTGCATGGTGACACCCGCGAGTGCAGCCATTACTGCTGTGCTGCTAGCGTGGAGACAGCTCCAGGCTCCGAGTGTGCCTGCAGCTCCAGTGTGGCAGTGCTGCGGCACGTGGCCTGGGCCCATGGGCAGCTGGCCTGCAGTCTGGTGTGTAGCTCTGTGACTGACGCTCCGTCTCCTTCACCTCCTGACAGACGTTGCCTTCATCACGACCGTGACCTTCTTGTGGAAAGTGTCAGCCATTACTGTCGTCAGCTGCCTTCCACTCTACGTGCTCAAATACCTGAAGCGAAAACTGTCCCCCCCCAGCTACTCCAAACTGTCCTCCTGAGGGTGCAGGGCCCAGGCAGGATGCCCTGCGCTGGGTAGCGTGGGGACAGGTGCTGCTGGGGCCTCAGCTGGCCCTCCTCCAGCACCGTCTGAAGTGTTCTGCAGGTCCTTCTGTGGTGAGATACTGGGGAAAGCCATGCCTTTCTACACAAGATCACGTGGTCACTGGAGGTGCCCGTGTGCTCGCACCCCACCCTCCGCAGGGGACCGCCTACACGCAGCCCACAGTGGACACGGCCGTGAGTCCTGCGTATAAGGAGCAAGCTCTTCATGTGCACAAACATAATCCCGTTGCAGCCATGAATGTAAACCATCTTCCAAAGGCACTGCTGTTAGGTAATGTGTCTTTTCGATTCCAGCCTTTTATATTTGTAAAGCCACACTCAAAACAATTTCTATCCATAGAAATGAGCTGTCCTGCGGAGCGCGCATCTCTGATGCTCACTGAGTTCTCTTGGTTGCGTGCCCACAGCTGGATGTGCACTAGCAAAGCGTCCTGGATGGCTGCCCCAAGGCACCCTGGGGGAGAGGGAGGCGTTTCTGTGGGGCCCGGCTGGTTTTGTGTGCGTTGCACAGCAGATGCAATGCCATCTGTCCGATGTGTGCTGTGCTCAGGACTCCATTCACCAGGCAGCGTGGCGTGAAGGAAAGTCTCCTCCGACCTTGTAAAGCAGGATGTTTTTACTTGCACTGGGCATTTTGTGGATGTCTGTCCTTCAGCTGATTTCCCATTGAATGTGGACCCTCCCCCCCCCCGCTCTGAAGCCCTTGGGAACGCCACGCTGCCATGAGCATTTTGGGGTCTCCTGACTGTGAGGTCTGCAGCGTGGCCCTCCGAGGTTCCCACCAGCCACCGCTTTTCAAAGGAGATACTTTTCTGCTGCAATAAAGCTTTTCTTCCCACATACGACTGTCATTATGCCTTTTGAATTGAATGCCTTACATGTTACGCAAGTCGCAGACAGATATGTGACCTCAGGAGCTATTCCTCCCACTCCCCACAAGGTGTCACTGTCTTGTCAGTTCTGCAGGCAGCTTTGGTCTTGTGGTTCAGGCTGGCTTTCTCTGTTTGGAAGAGAAGTGACCCCCAGCTCAGTGATGGCCAGGCTCACAGAGATGCCAGCAGCCTAGACAAGGAGGTCACATCACTGCAGTCAGGGGCGCAGAGCCCCAGCTCAGTGATGGCCAGGCTCACAGAGATGCCAGCAGCCTGGACAAGGAGGTCACACCACTGCAGTCAGGGGCGCAGAGCCCCAGCTCAGTGATGGCCAGGCTCACAGAGATGCCAGCAGCCTGGACAAGGAGGTCACATCACTGCAGTCAGGGGCGCAGAGCCCCAGCTCAGTGATGGCCAGGCCCACAGAGATGCCAGCAGCCTGGACAAGGAGGTCACACCACTGCAGTCGGGCGCAGAGCACACATCAGCCTGTGACCAACACAGCTGCAGCAAAATGTAAACACTAGCACACGAGCATACAGAGAAACAGAGTAGATAGAAGCCTTTGTCTCCAGGCTGCAGGCTGAAAATGAGCACCTTGGAGCAAATGAAACCACAGTTGGAAGGGAGCTGCACAGACGCCAGGTCACAGAAAGAGTATGTAGCACTGGTGCTCTGCCAGATTGAGGGGATAGCCAACCAAGTGATCACTAAATGAAGCTCTTGCCGCTTCCCTGGGCCATCTGGTCAGTGGCTCTGTCCACTCCACCCCAAGCTTCAGCAGGACCATACCTCTGCTTTGTATGAGGGAAGAGTATCTGGGCTGTCCAGAGGTCACCATCACAACCATCCCTGTCCATTGGGAGCTCCAAGAACAGGCCACAAGTACCCACTGTGTGTCCAGGACCCATAGAGACATGACACACACAGTCTCAATCATTTCACAAGGACAATTCACATGGGAGTAAGTGCATAAGACGTTGATAGTATGCACAATGAGGAGGGACTCCCTGAGAAGTGCAGTTGAGACCAAGACCAGAAAGCATCCATTGGTATGGAAAATGGAGAGAGCACTAGGTCCGGTCAGGTAAGGTAGGGCAGTCAGCAAGTAGGCAAGGCCTGTGAGAGCGTGGGTGGTGGGATGAATGGGAGACGGGTATAGATTAGGGGTGCGTGGGTGGGTCGGGGGGGCAGACAAGGGGGGTGTGGGTGATCCGGAGAGTAGATTAGGGGTGCGTGGGTGGGTGGGGGGCAGACGAGGGGGGTGTGGGTGATCCGGAGAGTAGATTAGGGGTGCGTGGGTGGGTGGGGGGCAGACAAGGGGGGTGTGGGTGGTGAATGGATGGGTTGGAGGGAGCATAGATGGAGGGTGGGTGACTGGAGCATGAATGGAGGGAGGTGAGTGGAGTATGGATGGAGGTGAGTGGAGCGTGGATGGATGAAGGTGAGTGGAGCGTGGATGGAGGGAGGTAGTGGAGTGTGGATGGAGGGAGGGAGGGGAGGGGAGGGGCCACACAAGCTGCAGTCCTGGGCCTCTCTCAACACCAGCACTGTGTACATTTACCACCTGGGAGCAGGCAGGAGGTGTGTGAACATACCTCTGTGCAAGTGCACAGAGGCAAAGCATCACGCTGCATCAGAAGCAAAGCTGGCCACGCCTGGTGATGCACCCCTGTAATCCTGGGATTCGGAAGACAGAGGCAGGAAGGGGAGCTCAGCTAGCCACGCCTGGTGATGCACCCCTGTGATCCTGGGATTCGGAAGACAGAGGCAGGAAGGGGAGCTCAGAAGGGCTTCATGCCATCCACAGAGAGACAGACGTGGGAGAAGATGGGGCAGACATCGTGTGCAGACAAGTGTCCTTGATGACTGGACATTCAGAGTGGGCTTCATACCCTCAGGTACCACTGGAGACAATGAAGGGTGGACTGGGAGAAAGGTGGAGCCACCTGACTCGAGCATGCTTGGCATCTTGACCACACCTCTCAGTAACAGCTGCACCGAAGTCAGAAGGACAGAGGTCAAGAGGATACTGGCGGCCGAATCACCCTTCGTAGCCACTGAAGAACGCTCAACAGGTCAGTAGCACCCGCAGAGAGCACAAATACTGGAATCAAGCCAAGTATGGTGATTAGTGCCTATACTCCTAGCACTTGGGAAACATTCTGAGTCCAAAGCCAGCCCTGGGCTGTAGCAAGACCCTATTTCAAAGCAATACAGAATCAACCATGTCTCCCAGAGCCATGGGCACACAGGTGGAAGGAAAAATGACTTGAAAAAGAACTACCTATTAAAGTGAAAGTATGTCAGAATTTGACAGATACAGTTAAAGCAATGTTTGAAGGAAGTTAACGGATTTAAATGCTGAAAAAAATAAAATAAAATCAACAGGTTAGAGTTTGGCAAGCTAGAGAAAGAATAGCAAAGGAGGCCCAAACAAGAAGCAAAAACAATTCTCCAGTTGCATGTGGATGTATGTCTTGTGAAGCCTTTCCATTGTTTCAATAAATACTTGCCAGATTAAAAAAAAAAAGAAGAAGCAAAAACAAGTTAATGCCAGCGAAGTGGAAAACTGACTGCAGTCAGAAACCCAAAGTTGGCCCTTTGAAAGGATCAACAAATAAACTTTAAAGACAGCTTGCAAGGGCGCTCACACCTGTGATCCTAGCCACTTGGGAGGATGAGATCTGAGGATAGCAGTTCAAAACCAGCCGGAGCAAGAAAGTCCATGTGACTCTTCTGTTGTTGTTGTGTTGTTTATTTTGTTTTTTTGTCAGTCATGGGGTTTGAACTCTGGGCCTGGGCGCTATCCCTAAACTCTTCAGCTCAAGGCTAGCGCTCTGCCACTTGAGCCACAGCGCCACTTCCGGTTTTCTAGTGTTTTATTGGAGATGTTTCACAGACTTTCCTGCCCAGGCTGGCTTTGAACCATGATCCTCAGATCTCAGCCTCCTCAGTAGCCAGGATTACAGGTGTGAGCCACCGGCGCCCAGCTCCATGAGACCCTTATCTCCAATTAACCACCAGAAAAGCCAGAAGTAGAACTGTGGCTCAAGTGGTAGAGTGCTAGCCTTGAGCTAAAAAAGGTCAGGGACAGTGCCCCAGAACAAGCACAAAGACCAGCAGACAGACCGCTGGAGACAGACTGCATGTGGTGGTCCTGTGACACCAGAGGCTGGGCGGGCTGAGCTCCAGTGGCCCCGTGACCCCTGTGGGCTGCGGGCGGGCCTTCCTGTCGCATGCCACCAGGCCAGTGGGGACGGGCTTACAGTGCTGGCAAGTCTTCACACTTCCTGCGGCTCTTCACACAGTGCTGGGTGTGGGGTCTGGCAGGTGGGGGTGGGGTGAGGCTTGCCAGGTAAGCAGTAAGGCAGGCCTGACCCTGAGTGTGAGTGGAGGGCGTGGCTGTAGCCTCCTGGGATTCCTCAGGTCCTGTGGTCTAGAAGGAAAACCAAGCCGAGTCCCCATCTCCCAGGACCAGTCTGCCCCAGCCAGGACGTCGGTGAGCTGGGCCCTGTGTCCTGGGAAGCACGGCCTGCCTCCTGCTCCCAAGACGGTTTCTGGAGTCACAGAGGGTGGCTGGGAGCAGGGAGGGAAAGGAGCCCTCGTCCTCACTGCTCACTGTCCCTCCCCCTGGGGGTCAGTCCCAAAGCCTGTCCTGCAGGTTTCCCTGCAGGCCCCATGCAGGCATTGCCCTGTGCACTTGAGCTGGGCCTTGCCAGCTTCTGGCCGGTCTCCCTGGTCACAGCAGGGGTCACCCGAGAGCCGCCCTCCTCCACCCGGGGCATGGACCACTAAGAGCCTTAGGGAGCAAGCCCCTTCCACCACTGAATTTAGGCTGTGGGCCCTGCCTCCTGGCTCCTGGGAGACACCCAAGTCAGGGGCTGTGTGGCGGGTGGTGCCTCCTTGCCTCCTGGTGAGACCAGCCTAGTACCAGGCCAGTGCTCAGAGCGTAGGCTGGGTAGTGGGGGTGGGGTGGAGAGGCAGCACAGGGAGGCAGGGACGTGACCTAGCGCAGGGCGGTCTGCCCCGGGCTGTGTGCCCCTGAGCCTACCCTGCCCAAGCCACAAGATCAGCACCCCTACAGAACCTGCACCCCGGGGGGCCACTGGTAAAGGACCTGGGGTAGGACACAGCTGCCCGGACCAGCTCACGGAGTCCGCTGTCAGGGCTGCGGCTAGGGCTCACAACTGGCAAGGGACAATGTCCTTCCCAGTGGGGCCCGGGCCTGCACGCTCAGACTTAAGGGGTTTACGAAGCACGAGCCTGCGCCTCTCCCCAGGCTCCCCGCAACCATCTGCCAGGCACCCCTGTGCAGAAGATTCCCCGTGCCCCCCAGGTGCAGTCATGTGAGCGGCTCCCACAGGAGAGGTATCTGCCAGCTTCCCACCAGGCTGCAGTCCATGTCTGTCAGAAACCCATAAAAACTGAGGCCCACACACCCCTATCTCCCACTCACGGTGGCCCAAGTTTGGCTGGAGTCCTCCCTGCAATCTACATTTGGAGAGGAGGTGTAGATCCACAAAGTACCAGCAGGGGGCACTAGAAGCCAAGAAATGTAGTCAGTGAGGCCACATCTCAGTGCTGTCAGGGACGGCTGACAGGGCAGCTGGGTGGGCTGTCACGGGGGTCTCTGAACACGGGATCTGGAGGCAGAGTTCACTCTCACACTCCAGCAGCCCTGATGGAGCTGAGGACCAAGGCCAGGCCGGGGTCCTAAGACCCCTTTTGCTACATTGTGAGCATGCTCAGTACCAGTGACAGAATTTTCCAAAGCTTATCCTGGTACCTGTAGACCTGGGGAGAAACTAGAAATCCTAGAGCCACTGGTGGCTCTGGAGAACTCTCCTGCTGCAGGGTTGCCTTCAGTCCCTTCCCTCCCCGAGGCCAGACAGCACTGGGGCGCTGGGGTTTTGGAGGCGCAGGGAGCCCGCGCAGCTGACTCCCCAGTGGCATGTGGCGCCGCCACGGTCTAGAAGCAGGTCAGCCGGGCACCTGCGGAGCTCACGCCAGTGCTGCGCTGCTTTCACTGACAGGTAGGGCTCTGAAATCTGGCCTCTGTTTGAAGTCGATCTCGGTGTTTGCTGTCTTTGTGCTTGTGATGTGGGACGTCCACAGTGTGGTGCTCTTTCTGCCTGCAGAAGTTCTCAGTCTCCATTCTGTGTCCAGCCCGAGATGGACACTAAGCGCCCTCAGCTGGAGTGGGCGGGGCTCTGTCCTCTCCAGGTCCCCCACCCCCATGCTGGGAACACGGCTGCTGCTGTCTGCGGCCTCTGTCCTGCTGGGTGCCCCTAGGCCCTCTTCCTCACCCAGGGTGGGCTCCCTCCCTGCCCCCACCCATGCCTCTCACCCCAGTTTGTGGCCTGAATGGCCACAGGTAGCAGTAGACTGGGCTGAGCGAGAGATGGCCACTGATGTTTATTTTGGGGGGGTGTCTCCTGGCTTTGGGTGACTTTAAGGCCCAGGAACCTAATTCCTAAGTGGGGACAGATGGTATGTCAGAGAGAAGGTAGAGAGGGAGGAGGAGGACCCCAGGGAAAAGGGCAGAATGTGGTTAATGACACACCCCCGGCTAGGAAAAGGGCGCTGGAGCTTGGGGAAGACTCATAAAGCTCTGAAACTCGGGCTTAATGGGATGGAGCTGGGAGCGGAAGGAGCTGGGGAGGCAGCAGAGGCATCCTGGGACCAGCCGGGCAAGTGGTCTCCTGGGCAGGGTGCCCAGACCCAGGAACCCAGTCCTAAGAACCTCTCTCCAAGGCCTCCCTGCCCCCCCATGGCGCCCGCAATGCCCATCAGGGCTCCATTGCTCTCGTGGCCTGCCCAGCCTTCCTGGGCCCCTTCAGGCCTCCTCAGACCCCATGCCAATCCCAGGACGCCTTGTTCTCCGACTCTGGAATCTTCCTTCAGGCCCCCAGCCAGGATGGAGAGGAATTACAGCCAAGATACCTAAAGGACTCTGAAACAGCTCAGTACCAGGCAGGGGTGATCTGATCACACGGCATCCCACTCAGCACCCAGAAGATACCAGAACCCCAGACATACGGGAGCATCCTGGCTTGCTCAAGCCCCACCCAATAGGCCATCTTCAATGCTGGCAAGTGTCCCCAGGCCTTTGGTGAACACTAAGTCCCGGGGCCGTAAAAAGAGACCGAGAATGTGGGCACCAGGGCCCTGATGGTCACACGAGAGGGGAGGCAGGGAGAGACAGGGAGCTACAGGGAGACCCATACTAGAGGGACACAGAAGGAGGGCAGGGGAGGAGAGCAGGTGGCCTGAGGCAGTCGAGTCTCACAGGGGGTGCAGCTGTCCCCATCTCCTCGGCGCCCCCCCCCCCGTCTGTGCTGTGGGGAGCCTGCCCGCCAGCCCAACCCTGTGATGCAGGAAATGGCTACGTTCACCCCTTGTAATCTTCCCCATCAGCAGCCCGCTGCCCGGGGCTGGAATGTGAGAAACGCCCTGCAGCAAGGCTTGGAAGGAAGCAGACCCCCCCACCGGCTGGTGAGTGGAAGCTGGCCGGGGGGTGCCCTGGGGGCCCAGCTACTCAGGAGGCTGAGTGGGAAAATCACTTGAACCTAGGAATTCATGAACATCTGGATAACATACATAGACCCACCTCAGAAAGAAAAAAAGAAAGACGCACACACACACACATACACCACCACCACCAACACAGAAGCTGAGGACAGTTTGCTGAGTGACCTGGAGCACAGCGGCCAGGTTGGTGTGGGGCCAGGGCTGGGGGCAGGTTTCACTTTGGTAAGATGGAAAAGTTCCAGAGAGAGACATGGTAACATTGTGGGCGTACTTAAAAGTTGGCTAAAATGGCCAATTCATGTTATCTATATTTTACTACAAATTTTTAAATTAAAAAAGGAAAGATGTAGCCTGGTGCCTGTGGCTCAGTATTGTGTTCTTAGCTGCCCAGGAGGCTGATACCTGAGAATGATGACACCAAAAAGCCAGAAATGTGGCTCAGGTGGTAGAGCACTTGCCTTGAACAAGAAAGCTCAGGTACAGCATCCAGGCCTGAGTTCAAGATGCCCCAGGACCAGCACCAAAAAAAAAAGAGAGTGAGAGAGGGAAGGAGGGAAAGAGGGAAGGAAGGAGGGGAAGGCAGGCTTTTGGAAAGGACCATCTGAGTGGAGGCCAGCCTGGCAGATGCCTGGTGGGCTGTGGTGGGCACTACCCTTGTGGGGCAGAGGCCAGCCGGGCCTGCCCTCTGCGCGACGAATGTCACTGTGTCCATTCACACTTCTGCTTCTAGGGAGAAAGCAAGATCGCAGCAGACATCAGAAGCCTAACGCAACATCTCGACGGGCAGAGTGTAAATGAATCAGAAACACATGGATTAAATTTCCCTTGAAATTTGCTCCAGTTTAAAAATTAATGGAAAAAGTGCCTGGCAAAACTTGTTTAGAGCTTTATTGAAGCAAAACACTTTAAAAATAGTTTGGGAAGCCGGGCAAAACCTGTGGCAGGCTGGGTCTGAGCGGAGGCAGAATCTGATCTGCCCTGGGCTGAGGTGCCTGGGCCCCTGCACCGGCCACACTCCCCACACAGAGAGAAATGAATGCCTGTCCTCAGACATCAGAAAAGAAAAAGGCAAAGGCAAAGGTCAGCCTCGGGCCTGAGTGGAGAATGTGGCTCCACAGGCAGCTTCTTAAAGGATTTGAGTAAACTGAGTCGTTTAAAGAAAGTTACAGGGCTGCCGTCGGAGAACTATAGTACTACTGCTGCTGCTGGTGGTGGTAGCGTTACTATTTCGCAAAGAAGTGCGCAGCCTTGAGTTCAGAAACAAATCCCAAATCTTGCTGACCTGGTGATGAAGGTGGTCCCGGGGGTCTGGACTCTGGACGGGAACGGAGCAGAATGTTTGGCGAAGGCACTGATGGCTGTGCAAAATTTTAAGCAGACAAGTGGCAGAGTGCTGGCCTAGGAAGCTCAAGGCCCCGAATCCAACGCTTAAGAGACTTCCAAGAGTAGGAGCCATTTGTCCTGGCTTTTGCCTACATTTCTAACCTTTTTTACTTTTCTTCTTACATCTTGCAGTAGCATCTGGGGTTGTACAGTTCTATGTATGCAGACAGTGGACCTTGAAGCTCCCCCACCCCGCCTCCTCCCCATCTCCCCACACCAGCCTCAGCCCACGGCTCTGTTCTCACACTTGTACATAAAGCATTCTGGCCGCCCTCCCCGGGCCTGCTTCACATCCCTGTCACTTTCTGAGTGTGGCAATTGTCCAAAGGGGTTTCACTGCTGTGTTTCACTCGTGTATGTATGGTGTTTTAGTCAGACTGACCCTTGCTCACTCACAGCACCAGCAATCATCTCTCTATGAACCTGCAGCTGCCGCTGGGCCAGGGGCTGCCTTGGAGACCCTCAGGGTCAGCTTGTCCACGTGTGTTTCCCCAGAGCAGCACAGGTGCAGACGCTCCTCAAGCCGGCTTGAGGCCTGCTCAGCCCCTTGTCCTTTCCTCCCTTCCTGGTTGGAGGGCTATTTCCCTTTGCCTTCTTCCAAAGCCCCCTTTCCCAGCATTAAGGAAAGGCTTGGAGGGCGCTGGCCAGCCTCATTTTGTGGCCCCTGTGCCCCCAGACGTAGCTCAGGAACACCAGGTTTCTGTTGCTGTGGGAAACAGGAAAGCATGGCACGGCATCGGTGACTTGGTGCGGGGTTCAAATCCCTGGGGAGTTGGGGCTCTCAGCAGAGGCCTTGTCTGGTGCCAGGCTCTTACTGGGGAAGCTCAGGGATCACTCGGTGGGAGACCAGAATGTGGGTGTCTGGACCCTGGGGAGGGGCAGCCAAAGGGTGAGGGGTCCGACTCTGTGCTGTCTGCCCATGGCCACTCCAGCAGAGTGGAGACACCACTCAGCAGCGGTGAGGACCTGGCTGAGGTCTGGGAGGCTCGGAACCCAGTGCCCCCCCTGCCTCCGCAGCCTGTACAGCCTGGGAGTGAGCTGGCCGGCCTCCTCCCCCCGTTCCAGGAGGCCCTGATGCCGGCCCAGATGCTGTCCCACTGTGTGCTCAGCGGATCCTGCACGTAAAGTGCACCTCAGAAGAGCCATCAGAGTAACTGAGAAATGGCTGCTGCGTGGCTGTTCAACGTCCCTCAAATGCTGGTGGGCTGCAGGTGTGGCCCCCAGGGGGTTTGCCCAGAACAGGGCGGCTCTGGGACCCCTGCCCCTTCCTAGCTGAAGGGAGGCCCGGGCACCTGCCACTGCTCCTCGTGTGCAGCCTCTCCACAGCCTCGGGATTACAGGGAAACTGGTGGTGGACTGGAGCCTCCAAGGCTGGGAGCCTAAACAAACCTTTCCTCTTTGTAAATGAGTCATCCCAGGGATGGGAAGCTGATGGAGACAAACGAAGAGGGCACACAGTGATCACCAACACGCACCCAACAAGAGAGTTCCCAAACAGATGACACAGAACCCGGCTGGATGGAAAGAGAAAGATTCTGCAGTGTTCAACACTCTGTTTAACAGTGGCTCCACAACAAGCAAACAGAGGCCCAGACACGGGCAGAGGGCTGGCCTACCGGCGCAGGCCTCTCCAGTCGGGGTGCAGACGGTGGGGCCCTGGGGCCGGCCCAGCAGTTTGGACTTGGTCCTGATGCCACGGGCACATGCCAGTGGGTGGGAAGTCGACGGACGGACAGCCGAGTTCTTGGACCTCTGTTGGCTTACCATCACCAAGACAAACACCTGCAGTAAATCAAGTTGAGAAGGAGAAAGGCTGACTTCAGTCCACATGTCCAGAGGTCTGACTGTGGTTGGCTAGCTCCAGGGCCTGTGGTGAGGCACAAAGTGCTGGGAGGAGCCACGCTGTGGTCCTGTGGTTGCCTCTCCCCCCCCTCCTCTTCCCCACCCCCACCCCACAGGGGACCACAGGGGGCAGGGCAGGAGGTCTTAAAACCCTTTCAAGACCACACCCCCTAAGGGCCTGGGCTGGGGTCTTTGGGGTGCAAGCTGAGTGTGGAGGTGGTTGGCATGGGGTGGGGCTGGATGCAGGCCCAGAGAGGGAGAGCTCAAAGACATGGCACAAGAAATACAGTGTAAAATCTCTGGACCCTAAATTTACCCCCCCACCCCCCTGGGCAAAACACTGGGGATGGAGGGGGATATCTGAAGGAGTTTGCCAGCTTCAGAAGCAGCCAGGTGGGGCTGGGCTCCATGGTGGAGCCGGCAGCTGGGCCCTGGGTCCCACCGGGCCCACGTGGGAGCCAGTGGCTCATACCTGGAAGAAACCGGCGCCACGGCTCCCGCCGAAGAACCTAGCTACCCCAGGAGACGGAGATCAGGACAGTGGTTCAAGGCCAGCCCGGGCGGTTAGTCCAGGACACTCTGATCTCCAGTGAACACAGGAAACGCGGGTGGATTGAGGCTCTGGCAGCACTGGCACGCGCACACTCACAGACAAGTAAGTACACACTCAGACGCCACCTTGCTTTCCTGAGTGCTGCCTCCGGGTGTCACAGCATGGCCTGGGGCCGACCCTGTGTCAGAGGGGAGGGGGACACACACTTGGCACTGCATGTGTCAGACCTGGAGGGGCTGCATGTGTCAGATGTCAGACCTGCGGGGGCTGAGCGTGTCAGACCTGAGGGGGTCTGCATGTGTCAGATGTCAGACCTGCGGGGGGACTGTGCGTGTCAGACCTGCGGGGGGCTGCGCGTGTCAGACCTGGGGGGGCTGCATGTGTCAGATGTCAGACCTGCGGGGGCTGAGCGTGTCAGACCTGCGGGGGGCTGAGCGTGTCAGACCTGCGGGGGGACTGTGCATGTCAGACCTGCGGGGGGACTGTGCGTGTCAGACCTGCGGGGGCTGCGTGTGTCAGACCTGCGGGGGGACTGTGCGTGTCAGACCTGCGGGGGGCTGCGCGTGTCAGACCTGTGGGGGCTGAGTATGTCAGACCTGCAGGGCCAGTGCGGACAGTGCGCTGTCGCTGGCAGGTGGGTTTTTCCGTGTGATTTGTTTTCCGGAAAAATCTTGTGGACGCTGCGCACTGCGGCCGTCGGCGGGGCCGGGGCAGCGCGTCCGGGCG
>NW_012267307.1:4367673-4368174 GCF_000151885.1 Dipodomys ordii
TTTCAGGGCTTCCCCGGCCGCCGCGTCCCGGCCGTCTTCCCCCGCGCTCCCGCCGGCCGCCCCAGCCGCTTGGACCGTCGCCTCCGTAGGGATCCCCGGCCTCCCAGTACCCACACCCCCGGCGCCTCCGTGGGCAACCCCGGCCTCCCCAGCCCCTGCCCCCCCCGAACCTCCGGAGGGACCCCCGACCTCCCTGGCCCCCACAGAGCAGCCTGCAGCCCCGCCTGCGGGCGCGCACGGGCAAGGCGGCCAAGGAAGCGGGCGGCGGGGCGCCCATGCTTCCCACTGCGCCCCTCTCGCCGGGTCCCGAGGCGGAGCCCTGGGGGCGCGCGTGGCACGGCGGCCCCGCGAGGTCCTGAGCTCTCGGGCCGCCGGAGTCACTGTTCTGCTTTGGCGTTTCTCTGACGCCTCCTAAGGAGCCGCCCGCCCGGCGCCGGGTTCCCGGAGCGCGGGGGGCCGGGGACGGGGCGATCGGGGGAAACGGGGCAATGGGGGAGGGAC
>NW_012267307.1:4369974-4372238 GCF_000151885.1 Dipodomys ordii
CCCGCCCAGGGAGGCGGAGCCGCCGCGGGCCAAGAGCAGCCCCGCAGCCAGAGTTTTGGGGTCCTGTGCCCGCCTGCCCAGCCAGCGTGGCAGGCGCCTCTGCCCCAGCGCCGAGGAGCCGGCTGGGGGGTCGGGGGTCGGGGCCGGGTTCGAGGCCCCTCGAGCCCCCTCTGAGCCCAGTGGGAGGAAGGCCCCGACGCACGCTGGCTGCTCGCTGCTCGGCGGGTCTTGGCTTCTGGAAAGCTTGGGGAGGGACGGCAGGGCGCCAGCAGCTTCTGGATGTCAGGGCTGTTCTTCTCGCCTGTTCGGGCTCCCCTGCGCCCCCCGCGCCCCGCAGCGCGCAGCAGGGGCCGGGAGTAACAAAGGACACCTGTGGGCATCTTCGGCGCCTTCCATTGCTGGTTATCAGCAGAAGCAATCTGCTGGGCCGGTGCTGTGCATGCCCACACTGAGGACGGCTGTCCTTTGACCAGCTCTCCCGCGCCGCAGTGCGGGCCACGCTGGCCTCCCGCGCCGGCCGTGCTGCCCGGAGCCCGCTGCCGAGCGCTGGTCCCCCACAAAGCCACCGGCCGCGGGAGGGGCGAGCTCGGAGCCCCCACCCAGGGCGGGCAGCCTGGGAACTTGGGCCCAAAGGAGGTGGATGATGTGTGCTGCTTTTTCTTTTCTTTTCTTCAGTCGTGGGGCCTGAACTCTGGGCCTGGGTGCTGTCCCTCAGCTCTTCAGCTCAAGGCTAGCGCTCGACTACTTGAGCCACAGCGCCACTTCCAGCTTTTTCTGCTTATGTAGTGCTGAGGAATCGAACCCAGGACCTCATGCATGCAAGCACTCTACCACTGAGCCACCTTGTTGTTGAGCCAGCCCTGTTGTGTGTTTCTTAGCCATTTCATCCCAACTTAAATAAGGCTTTAATGTTGAAACATGGGGTCATTTTTAAAAAATGCCTCCATGACAAACTTTTGCTATGAGAGAAGTTTAATAGCCTTTGTGCACTTTGGGTGCTTACCTCTCCACTTCCCAGTCTTTGCAACCCCAGACCCCTTTGCTTGGTGAGTCAGTGTTTCATTCTGTAATAAATCTTTCCCCCACCTCTTGCAGAGGTGGGGCCTCTGCTAAGAGACAGTGGACCTAGGGCAAAACACCCCTAGACAAAACATGAGTGGATTTTACAGTGGCTACATAATGGGACTACCTAGAAAGCGTGAAGTAGGCCAGCCCACGGGATGCAAGCTGTTAGCTGAGGGTCCCTCCGGCCGCAGGAGCGTCTGGATGGGAGCGCAGGAGGCCCGCTTTCTGAAGACTTGTGTTCTCCCCTGAAGAATGCCCCAAGAAATGCAGGCCCGTGGGCAGCCACCCCCAGCGCTGCTCCACACAATGACCACGGCCCCTCCCACGGGAACAAAGCAAACCCTGTCCTCCTGCTTTTCGGTGGTGGTTCCCAAACCAGCCCTGCTTCCTCACACCCTGTTCCAGAGTTCTGCACCCCATGAACGTCCTGCAGCCTTGTGAGGAAGTGGTCCAAGCTAAACACATCCATCAAGACCGTGTCTGCCGAACAGGCAGGTCAGCCTCCACACCGGGCTCAGGAGGACAGGCCCGGCCCGCAGCTGGGGCCGAGCCATGGGGTGGGGCTGTGGACAAGCCAGCTGTCAGTCGGGCTTCTGAGCGAAGAGCCCTGTGGCTGTCCTGGGGCCTGGTGGCAGGGCCATCGGTCCGGGCTGTCCACACCCCTGTGGCAGAAAGCATCCAGCGGAGCCATTGAGCAGGACGGCCGCTGTGAGGTTTCTGCTGGTGGTGGAAAGGTGGACACAGAGAGAGGAGGAGAGCCGGGCTTCCATTCGCCCGAAGGTCAGCAGAATCGCACGCTAAAACAAAACAACCCTCCAACCCGCATCTCCCAGTAAGGACTATTATTAGCAACGAAATCAGGCCACACCGGCACGGCTTATCACGGGAGGAAAGCAGGCCTCCGTCGGGGTCCTGGGAAGCCGCAGCCACGTGAGGCCGGCCACCACCTGGGGAGAGCGCTGACCCGCGGCCGCTGCCCTCCAGCCTGGCCCCGGCGCGCACAGCCCGGCCGCGGTTCCCTGGCATGTGCGGTGCAGGCCCCAGGCCCCGGGAAGTTAGCAGCGACGGTGGGAGAGGCTGGAGGAGGGTGGACAGCCCCGAGGCCCGCGGTGGTCTGGTGTTGTCGGGGCCTCCCTGCAGCCTTGGCCGGCCCGCGGGGCACGGGGCACCGTGTTGGGGGCTGGCGGTGGGGGCCGTGC
>NW_012267307.1:4373866-4377684 GCF_000151885.1 Dipodomys ordii
CGGGCCCACGGACAGGGCCAGCCCCCCTCCCGGGCCCACGGACAGGGCCAGGGCCAGCCCCCCTCCCGGGCCCACGGACAGGGCCAGCTCCCCTCCCAGGCCCACGGACGGGGCCAGGGCCAGCCCCCCTCCCGGGCCCACGGACGGGGCCAGCCCCCACCCAGAGCCACAGAAGAAGCTGGCCCTCCCAGCCGGCCCAGCTCCGTATTCCCAAGGCTCCCAGAGCCCTGGAGGGGGTGCACCCTGCCCGCAGGAGTGTGTCGCATCACACCACCCGCATGCTCAAGGTACAAGCTCTGGCCAGGTGGGCGTGCCAGCGGCCTCCACCCCTGATGGCCCCTGTCCCCCGTGTGCCCCAGAGGCTTTCTCTACATCCTAATCTGTGGCCAGCCCAGGTCTTCGGGCACAGTGGGGGCCGGGGCAGGTAAGGGAGAGACCCTTGTCCAAAGAAGCCTGGGACGGTCTGGGGCCCCGGCCTCCCTGGGTGCCCTGCCTGTCCTTCCCAGGAGCAGGGGGCAGCTGTAGCCGTGCGTGGACCCTCTCCAGCCTCTGCCTAGAGGAGGGGGGTTTTGGAAGAGAGTCCCTCAGCGCTGGACTTGTTCCCTAACACCTCTAGGGTTCACCTGACCTCCTCACGGTGTCCACATTGGCCTTCCGTGAGTGTGGCCTGGCCATCTCACCATGGCCCGGTGGCTGTTTGTGCAACTCTCCTCTCGTGAGGTTCTGTGTCCTCGGGAACAGAACTGCTGGCTGGATGTGCTGGACCCTGGCTCCTAGCACTCGTGAAGATTGAGCAGGGCCTCACCGCCTACACAGCCACCTGCTAACCCCGTGAGCAGAGCAGGGTCCAGGACCCAGGCTCCACCCTCTCTGGAGGGGCCACTGTGGGCCCCTCCCAAGGGTGCCTCCAGCTGGCTCAGGTCCATCCTTTGCCTCCTTGAGGGATGCATGTGTAGGAGCCGGGCCCATCGGTCTTGGGGGTGGACAGGCAGGTCCTCTGGGGTCTCTGTACCATGGCCACCTCTGTGGCCCCCAAGTACATAGCTGGACACAGCAGTTCTGCATGGCCAGCTTTTTCCAGAATCTCCCTGGGAATTTCTAGAGCATACTGTGGCCTAAAGATTCTGGCTTATCTGCAGAAGGGGACAGGAGAGGCCAGTTTGGGCCCCAGCCCTGGAGGGGCACTTAGTGGAGCTCTGGGATGCAGGCAGCTGGGAGCTGGGAGCAGCTGGGTTTAGGAACTAACCCTCCATCACACCTCTGGCCATCTCCCCTGCTGCTCTGAATGCTGGTGTGGCTGCAGGCTCACGGAAGCCCAGGCCAGGCTCACGGTACAGTGCTCTCTGTGCAGACACAATCTCTGGAAGTCCTCGGAGCATCCTTGCTAAGCGTGTATCCACTGGAGCAATCCCAGAGCCCACAGGGGCCCAGCACTCCAGCACAGAGAGCTGGGCAGGGAGGCCTAGGCCAGAGAGTGAGAACCAGAGCACTTCCCCTTTATATGGTCTCAGAAGTTGCTGGAAGACATTTTATATACATGCATGCGCATGTGCGCATGCGTGTGTGTGGGGGGGAGGGGGGCATATTTTTGTGAGATACTCGAGCACTTTATCATTACTACCACATTACATTACATGTGGAAAGTGAATCTGTTTATAAGTGAATAATTCTGAGATCTATGACAAATAGAAGCAGTGTAAGTTTTATAGCTTGTACTGACCATAGGATCTCACGCTGTGTCCAAGGACGGGGTCAGTCCTGAGCACAGGTGTCAGCCTGTCAGTGGGTGAGCGGGAAGGGACTGGGCCTGCTGAGTGGAGGGCAGGCCTGGCCAGGTCTGGGAGGGGAGTGGAGCGGAGGGGAGGGGCGGGGCCCACACCCACCACTTCCTCCCCCAGTGCCCACAGCTCTCCGGAGGGAAGGAAGGTCTCTCGTGGCTCTTTAAACTTGCCCAGTGCTCAGCAGTTGCTGAGTGGGTCTTCAACAGTCATTTGTTGAGAGAATAAAAAGGGAGTTTCTACAACGCCCGACCCAGGAGGGAACAGGAGTAAAGCCTGTCCTCAGTGCCCAGTCTCCCTGTCTCCACCTGACAGCCAGCGCCCAGGTCCCGGCCAGGGGGGCAGGCAGGGCTGCGGCTCTCTTCTGGGGCTCAGGAAGTAGCTGCTTTGCTGGGCAGCTGGAAGGCGGGCGGGCCACTTCCCGCCCGGGGGCCCCTGTTTTCTATGTTATTTTGGCTTGAACACCAGCACCGTCACCCTGGCAACTCGGGAGGACACCGCCCGCCCTGGGCCTGGGCACAGACGTTTCTGCCCACCTGCCTTGAGCTCTGAGGCTCGCTGTGTATGGAAAGGGACGTGGCTGCACTGGGATCTGGAAGCATTCGGGTTCTCGGCCCATCTGCAGCAGAGGGATGACTTTGCTTCCCCGGCCGGAGGTGGGAAGCAGCCCGGGGGCCGTCCTCCAGGCAGGAGCCCCCCAGGAGGGCCCTGTGTGCGCTCAGGTGTGGGGAAACGTTCCCACCTTCCTTCCTGGCAGTCTGGCTGGCCTCAGGCTCCACAGATGTTTTAATTAAGGCAGGCACGTCTGTTTCCGCAGATGTGAGGTTCTGCATGGTGTTTTCAGAGGAGGACTGGGCTAGTGAATGCCAGCCTGAAGCCAGACGGCGCTCCTGCGGGTCTCTGGGGTGGGGTGAGGTCCTGGGATCGGACCCGGCCGGTGCAGGACCACGGCGGGGCGGCTGGGGGCTTGTTTGCCCCGCCGGCGTTGCTAGTTGCTGCTGTGGCAGGGAGCACCCTTCTTTGAGCCGGGATCTCGCGGCACCTCTGAACCTGCTCCTGTCTGTCACTCTGGCTGAGCCGCCCTGGCAGGCTTCCTGCACTTGCTGCTCTGTTGTGTGCTGTCTTGTCCCGAGGAGTGGTAACGTGTGGGCTGCCTGTAGGCAGGCCTGCGGTGCCGGGGGACAGAGCAGGGAGCAGACATTTGGACAGATGTGGCAGGCAGGCCCCTCGTGCTCTGTTTGTGGCTTTGTGTCCTGCGGCGGGGTAGAGGGAAGGGCCTGTTCTGGAACTGAAAGATACAAGCCACTTGCCTCGGCTTTGCAGTCCAGGCTGTGATCTGATGGTGGCGTGATGGCAAAGCGCCCCACGCTGGGTGCCCACGAGGCGTATCCCGCCACTGGCCCCGCCGTGCTGGAGACGGGCCGTGGGCCGTGGGAGGGAGGGCTGAGGGCCGAGGGCCGTGGGAAGGAGGGCCTAGGGCCGTGGGAGGGAGGGCTGAGGGCCGAGGGCCGTGGGAGGGAGGGCCGAGGGTCGTGGGAAGGAGGGCCGAGGGCCGTGGGAGGGAGGGCCGAGGGCCGTGGGAGGGAGGGCCGAGGGCCGTGGGCTGTGGGAGGGAGGGAGGGAGGGCCGAGGGCCGTGGGAGGGAGGGCCGAGGGCCGTGGGAGGGAGGGCCGAGGGCCGTGGGAGGGAGGGCCGAGGGCCGTGGGCCGTGGGAGGGAGGGCTGAGGGCCGTGGGAGGGAGGGCCGAGGGCCGTGAGCCGTGGGAGGGAGGGCCGAGGGCCGTGGGCCGTGGGAGGGAGGGCCGAGGGCCGTGGGCCGTGGGAGGGAGGGCCGAGGGCCGTGGGCCGTGGGAGGGAGGGCCGAGGGCCATGGGAGGGAGGGCCGAGGGCCGTGAGCCGTGGGAGGGAGGGCCGAGGGCCGTGGGAGGGAGGGCTGAGGGCCGAGGGCCGTGGGAGGGAGGGCCGAGGGCCGAGGGCCGTGGGAAGGAGGGCCGAGGGCCGTGGGAGGGAGGGCCGAGGGCCATGGGAGGGAGGGCCGAGG
>NW_012267307.1:4377808-4381234 GCF_000151885.1 Dipodomys ordii
GGGCCGTGGGAGGGAGGGCCGTGGGCCGTGGGAGGGAGGGCTGAGGGCCGAGGGCTGTGGGAGGGAGGGCCGAGGGCCGTGGGCTGTGGGAGGGCCGAGGGCCGTGGGAGGGAGGGCCGAGGGCCGTGGGCTGTGGGAGGGAGGGCCGAGGGCCATGGGAGGGAGGGCCGAGGGCCGTGGGAGGGAGGGCCGAGGGCCGTGGGAGGGAGGGCGCGCGCCCTGCCGCCTATTCCAGGAGGCCACAGGCTCTTTGACATCACATTGCTTAGAAGGATGAGGCTCAGCTCCTCTGGGCATGGTGTTTGCTGAGGCCGATGAGGAGCAGTGTAAGCCGGAAATGCCCTGTGTCCTCCGCAGAGCCCCGCGTCCCGGCTCCCACACAGGTACTCAGTGACCCTGCAGCGCCCCGTGGTACTGCGCACAGTGACATGACAGACAGGGGAGGCCCGTCCCAATCCACGGAGGAGAGGCCGCCCCTGTCAGCCGGGGGGAGGCCTTCTCTCAGAGTTCCTTGGTTCCTTGACCTCGGGAAGGTCCAGTATTTAAGCTTCCAGTCTACACTTTGTCTAAGGAAAACTCTCTTCTGTTTACTTGTTTACTTTTGCTTTTGTGCTGGTTCTAGGGGTTGAACTCAGGACCTGAGCACTGTCCTTGAGCTATTTTTGCTCAAGGCTAGCTCTGTGCCATTTGAGCTTTTTTTGGTGTTTAATTGGAGATAAGGGTTGGTCTCTTGGCTTCCCTGCTGTTGTAGGCTTTGTGCGGTAAACCTGGGATCTCAGCCTCCTGATTAGCTAAGACGGTAGACTAGCCGAGAGTGCCCAGTGGCTTTTTTTTCTAATAAAGGTTTGATGTGTTCTCCTTCTCCCTGTTAAATCCTTTGTTTCCGTAAGGGCTTCCTGGGTCTGTGCCAGGCCCCGCCCCCTCCATGCTGGGCTCTGCTGGGACCAAGGAAGGCCTCTTCTTCCTCAGTGCACCCCTGGACTCAGACACCTTCTAGAGAAACCCCATTCCCAGGACAACTCCACAGAAGAGCAGCCAGGCTGCCTCCTCTCCTGCCTGCCCTTCTCCACCCTCCCGCGGTCACAGCACGGGCTTCCTGCCAAAGCAGCTGGAGCTGGGCCTGGTCACCGCAGAGGCACGGGGCAGGGCCTGGGCCTCCACGCCGGCCCAGATGTGTGTCGCTCATCGCCAGGAGCTTCACATCCTCAGGGCTCGGCCGTGGGCTGGTGGGCTGCGGATGGAACGGGCGACCTGTGGCAGGGCTGATGCTGAGCTCCCACCTGGAGCAGGGGTGGCGGGTATTTCTGTAGCTTGCCCTGGGTTGAAGGATGTTCCAACGGTGGTGAACTTGTTCGCTGAGCTCTAGTGCCACTGTGGGCTCCCCTCCATTGTCAGTGTGCAGCTACTGAGCTCCGGTGGAGACCCAGCTGCACTTCCCCCTCGCACCCCGCGTGGCTGGGCCACCGAGGGCCCCACTCCCGTCCCGCTGTTCGTCCAGCCTCGAGTCTGGTTTCAGAAGTGCAGGGTCAGCCACTAGCAAAACCTCTGCTCCCCACCGCGCTGTCTACCATCTGCAGGGGACCACACAGCAGAGCGTCGGTGACTGGAAGGAACTTCTTTTGCACAGATGTATCTTTAGATAACTTGGCAATGCTGGCAGAGGAACGGCGGGCAGCATGGGCAGCCGTGCTGGGGCCAGGTCTAGGCCGACTGCTGGCCGCCTCATAGGGAAGCCAGGCCACTGGCTGCCCACGGCCGGGTGCGCTCCGGCCTGGCTGGCGCCCAGAACCTCCGGGTCCCTGTGGGCCAGAGTCCTCACCACGTGGCACAAAGCCCATGCCTCCAATTGGGCCTTCCCAGAGGCCACCCCGGAGCCATCTCTGTTGTCAGGGCTGGGGCACGGGCCACCGTGGGATTTGATGATCAGAGCAGCGGCCTGGGCTCAGGTAGTCAGCAGGGGCCACCAGAGTGGTCTCCAAGCCTGGCTCAGGGGCCAAGCTGCCCCCCCACCCCCCGCTGCCCCGGCTGCTCCTGCTGCTCCACCTTGGAATCTCCACCTTCCACTCTTGGGAGTGGCTTTCTGGGTGACTCTCAAAGGTTGTCCTCTAATCTTCAACATCACAGCCTAGCTTCGTCTCTTCACCAGGGACTGGGTGTTTGGACAGGACACGGGGCTCGTGGTAGGGACTGTAGTGACAGCCGGAGGGGCCAGCCCAGCTTCTGTGGACGAGACCCATTCCTCCTGGGACACATGGGGATCCTCTGATGTTCCTCTCTTTGCGTGTCACGCGTGGCTCATGTCCCAGCGGCCCACAGCAGGCCCATCCCACCTCAAGAATGGTCATGTGAGACTCAGCCATGTTGCATCTGGGAATTTTGAACTGACAGAAGAAGTTTGTGGTAGTGGCGGTGATGGAGGGCTGGCGGGCACGCAGAAGCCACCTCGGGACTCAGCAGGCATGGGGGGGTCTGGCCGCAGCTGGGCGCTGGCCCGTTCCCGTTAGACAACACTGTGGGTGTGAGGTCCTCACTTTCCGGAATTCACCCTCATTGCTTCCTCAACCAGGACACAGCGGCTGCCCTGAATACAACACCTTCCAGCCAGAGCACCTAAGCCAGGAGATGGATCTAGAATTTCCACGTTCTGGTTTTCATTATTTAGAGACCTGGAAACTCTCATCTCTAGGCTCATTATAAGAGGCTCCAGGAGGCTGGAGGAAGGCTTTCAAACCAGAAATCCAGAAGAATGGTGCTCCTGACCAGATTGCTAATTATAGTAATAGTGAGTTCTGAAGGACAGTTATTGAAGTACCATGAGCACATAGTAATCCTTACATCTAGCCAGGTATGGGGATCGTGTTTGGTTTTGTTCTAGAAGACACACTTCTGGGTGTGAGCCGGCCTCCGGGTCATGAGGACCACAGGACCCGCGTGGTTTTTCCCTTTGCTGCTGCTGTTTGTTTTAACCTTGAGGTGTTTCCTTTGCGGTTGGTAGTGAGAGCTCCCTCTTAAAATTGATTAAATGCCGAGTCCCTATATCTGGAACACCGCTCCCTCTGTCCACACGCCTCTCAACCCTTTCTCCAACACCCACCACACACCCACCATCCATCCACCCATCCACCATCCATCCACCCATCCACCATCCATCCACCCATCCACCATCCATCCACCCATCCACCATCCATCCACCCACCCACCATCCATCCACCCATCCACCATCCATCCACCATCCATCCACCCATCCACCATCCATCCACCATCCATCCACCCATCCACCATCCATCTGCCCATCCACCATCCATCCGCCCATCCACCATCCATCTACCCATCCACCATCCATCCACCCATCCACCATCCATCCACCCACCCACCATCCATCCACCCATCCACCATCCATCCACCCACCCACCATCCATCCACCCA
>NW_012267307.1:4382008-4385248 GCF_000151885.1 Dipodomys ordii
TCCATCCACCCATCCACCATCCATCCACCCATCCACCATCCATCCACCCATCCACCATCCATCCACCCATCCACCATCCATCCACCATCCATCCACCCATCCACCATCCATCCACCCATCCACCATCCATCCACCCATCCACCATTCATCCACGTGGCCCTTCATCTGTCTGCCCATCCACCCACCATCTGCCCACGAAACAGAATGAACATTTGCTTGCTTTTTGGAGAGAGGGGCTTCCTGCATAGCCCAGGTGGCCTTTGGCCTGTGGTCTTCTTTCAGCCCACTGGGTGATGCTAGGAGAGGTGTGTTCCCTCCACCCCCAATTAAATTAAACCCCTTACCTGTGCCAGGCATACTGTGAGGCTCTGAAGACAGCTGTGAACCAGATTAAGGCAGGAAAAATTCCTAACTGCTTGGAACTTGGTTTCTGTTGGCCAAAGAGATAAATGAATGAACACACAATATTAGATTGATCTTGCTTGCTTGCTTGCTGGTTTTATTGTTGTTGTTGGTCACAGGGCTGGAACATAGAGCGCTGGTGCCGTCCCTGAGCTCTTTAGCTCAAGACTAGGGCTCTACCGCTTAGAGCCACAGCTCTACTTCTGGTTTTCTTGAGGTTAAGTGGAGATAAGAATCACAGACTTTCCTGCCCAGGCTGGCTCTGAGCCGTGATCCTCAGATCTCAGCCTCCTGAGTGGCTAGGATGACAGGTGTGAGCCACCAGTGTCTGCCGTGGCATTTCTTAAAAGAGAAAAAAATATATAGTTGATGACCCAGGTGTTGGGTTGGGCTCGGAAGTCCAGATTGTCGAATGAGAAGCAGAAGACAGTAGTCGCAGGTCAGACCTCTCAAGAGGACGTCCAGGGACCCAGTAGCTGAGGCGGGCGGGCGGCTTTGGAGCAGGCTGGACGCAGGGGTGAGGCCAGGGGTGTGGGTCTGGGGCTGTGGGGTACGGTGGGTGCCAGGTCTGGTGTCCACTGAACTCCGGGGTTTACCATCTCTTCTCTTTCACCTTCCAGAGCACTACAGCTATGCGCCCCCCTCCGTGAGCTCCGCGCTGCCTCTGCCCGTGGCACACCCCTCCCTGCCCGGGCCCTGCCACGACCTCCAGCCCTCTGCGCCCGGCGTGCCAGCTCTTCCTCCCGCTGGCCACCCCTTGGGGTATGGGGGTGCCGTGGACGGCGGGCCCTCGGGATATTTTCTGTCTTCTGGTAACAATCGGCCCAACGGCACTCCGGCCCTGGAGAGCCCCCGCATCGAGATCACGTCGTACCTGGGCCTGCACCACGCGGGCGGCCCGTTCCTCCACGATGCGGACGTGGAGGACCTGCTTCCCAGCTGCCGGCGCTCGCCGTCCACCGCCACGCTGCCCCTGCCCGGCCTGGAGGCCTACCGAGACCCGTCCTGCCTGAGCCCGGCCAGCAGCCTCTCCTCCCGAAGCTGCAACTCCGAGGCCTCCTCCTATGAGTCCGGCCACTCCTACCCCTACGCCTCGCCCCAGACATCGCCCTGGCAGTCCCCCTGCGTGTCCCCGAAGACCACAGACCCGGAGGAGGCCTTTCCCCGGGGCCTGGGCGCCTGCCACCTGCTGGGCTCTCCTCGCCATTCTCCGTCCACCTCGCCCCGGGCGAGCGTCACAGAGGAGAGCTGGCTGGGGGCCCGGGGCTCGAGGCCCACGTCCCCCTGCAACAAGCGCAAGTACTGCCTGAATGGCAGCCAGGCCCCCTGCTCGCCCCGGGGGTCCCCGGCGCCCTCGCCGCTCGGCTCCCGCCGCGTCAGCGGGACGGAGGACACCTGGCTCAGCACCACCACCCAGTACACCAGCGCCGCCATCGTGGCGGCCATCAACGCCCTCACCACCGACGGCAGCCTGGGCCCGGGCGACGGGGTCCCCACCAAGGCCCGCAAGACGGCCCCGGAGCCCGCGCCCCCCGTGGCGCTCAAGGTGGAGCCCGCGGGGGACGAGCCGGGCGCCACCCCGCCCGCCTCCGACTTCCCGCCCGAGGACTTTGCCTTCCAGCACCTGAGGAAGGGCGGCTTCTGCGAGCAGTACCTGTCCGTGCCGCAGGCCCCGTACCAGTGGGCGAAGCCCAAGTCGCTGGCCCCCGTGTCCTACATGAGGTAAGCAGGAGTGGGCAGGCTGGTCTCACCCCAGGACCCCGTTCCAAAGGCTGCCCCAACACCACCCCTGAATGCCGTCAGCAGCAGCACAGCCCCCGCTCCTTCCTGCAGGCCACGCTCCCGGCTGCCACGTGTGCATTCCGGGAGCAGTCCCACCTCCTCGGGGCTGGCCACGGGTGTACACATGGCCATGTTCTCGGTAAACCCATGCCCGCAGGGGCTTTGCTGACTGCACATCACTTCAATTGCTGTCACCGTGAGGAGTGCAGAAGGGACTTTAGCCCGCACCCCCAGAGCAGCGCGCATGCCTGCCCCCTCCACCCAGGAGAGAGGCCTGTGCACGCCGGCAGTCAGGGAGCTTGTGTGTATATGCTGACAGGGAGCTTGTGTGCACACTGACAGGGAGCTTGTGTGCACACTGACAGGGAGCTTGTGTGCACACTGACAGGGAGCTTGTGTGTACACTGACAGGGAGCTTGTGTGTATATGCTGACAGGGAGCTTGTGTGTACACTGACAGGGAGCTTGTGTGCACACTGACAGGGAGCTTGTGTGTATATGCTGACAGGGAGCTTGTGTGTATATGCTGACAGGGAGCTCGTGTGCACACACTGACAGGGAGCTTGTGTGCACACTGACAGGGAGCTTGTGTGTACACTGACAGGCAGCTTGTGTGCACACTGACAGGGAGCTTGTGTGCACACTTGACAGGGAGCTTGTGTGCACACACTGACAGGGAGCTTGTGTGTATATGCTGACAGGGAGTTTGTGTGTATATGCTGACAGGGAGCTTGTGTGTACACTGACAGGGAGCTTGTGTGTACACTGACAGGGAGCTTGTGTGCACACTGACAGGGAGCTCGTGTGTACACTGGCAGGGAGCTTGTGTGTATATGCTGAAAGGGAGCTTGTGTGTATATGCTGACAGGGAGCTTGTGTGTATATGCTGACAGGGAGGTTGTGTGCACACTGGCAGTCAGGGAGGTTGTGTGTGCACACTGGCAGTCAGGGAGGTTGTGTGTGCACACCGACAGTCAGGGAGGTTGTGTGTGCACACCGGCAGTCAGGGAGGTTGTGTGTGCACACCGGCAGTCAGGGAGGTTGTGTGTGCACACCG
>NW_012267307.1:4386250-4388750 GCF_000151885.1 Dipodomys ordii
CAGTCAGGCAGGTTGTGTGTGCACACCGGCTGTCAGGGAGGTTGTGTGTGCACACCGGCTGTCAGGGAGGTTCTGTGTGCACACTGGCCGTCAGCGAGGTCGTGTGCACACCGGCTGTCAGGGAGGTTGTGTGTGCACACTGACAGTCAGGGAGGTTCTGTGTGCACACCGGCTGTCAGGGAGGTCGTGTGTGGTTCCAGCTGTCTCAGGCTCTTTGCTCTCCTCTCTAACAGAATCCGTGGCTGCTGTCTCGCGGCCGGCCCATTTCCCCAGCCCAGTGCTTTTATTTTTAACTGAACAGCTTTGCCGGCAGGTGGCCCCTCGTGGCCCTCATGAGCTGCTTCCTGCTCCAGGGTCTGTGTTTGAGACGTGGAAAGGTCTGCTTGGGCCATGAGGGCGATGTCCCCCTAGGGCAGATCCACGGCCCGGGCTGAGCAACTGTGGCTCTCCCCCACGTCCTGCCGGGGCAGCCTAGGCCTGAGTCCGGCCTGTTCTGCTTTGACTTTTCCTGTTTAGTCCTTTTCAGGACATCCCACAGCAGGACTGCAGCGGGACGAGGCTTCCGCAGCCTGTGCCCACAGCTGCGGGGGGGGGGGCAGCGGGGGGGCCACGGTCTCAGCAGCCCTCTGTTCTCCGGGGGCCTGAGCCGCCAGGGCCGCGTGCTCACCCCTGGGCAGGGGGACGGGGCGGGGTGCGGTCCCGGAGCAGGGCCAGCCCCGCTCTCCAGGTGCAGGGTGTGGGCAGCAGTGGGAACGCCTGCTCCTTCCGGTCCCGTTTGCTCTCTGCCTGTGTTCCTCAGTCGGGGAGGTGTGCACAGCTGGCCATTCAAGCATTATCTCCTAGTCTCAGGCCCTAAACATCCATATGGGACATTTGGAAACGTGAGCACGGTGTGCGCCTGCGATGCTGCTGTTTTATGTAAAGGCAGGAACGTCCCGCATGGACGCTGTGGCACACAGCCCTGGGTGCTGCGCTGTATGGTCTGCATTTCAGGGGACATTAGGTCATTGTCCGTCATCATGGGCCCAACTGGATTCTTCTTCTTTTTTTTTCGTCAGTCGTGGGCTTGAACTCTGGGCCTGGGCGCTGTCCCTCAGCTCTTCAGCTCAAGGCGAGCGCTCTACCACTTGAGCCACAGCGCCACTTCCCATTTTCTGGTGGTTAATTGAAGAAAAGAGTCTCATGGATGTTCCTGCCTGGGCTGGCTTTGAACCATGATCCTCAGATCTCAGTCTCCTGAGTAGCTAGGATGACAGGCGTGAGCCACCGGCGCCCAGCTCCAACTAGATTCTTGAGATGAAGGAAAGAAAAATCTCCTCAGCTGTAATGATACCCACACTCATGCAGGGTTGGGGGAGTCGTGAGGATTCTGGAAAGCCTGTGTGCTGCTGGGTGGGGCTGCCCTGCCCTGACACCTCCCCCGCCAAGAACTCTCACAGCTCGGGCTGGAGGCTCGGGACCGAGGGGTTCCTGTGAGATGCTGTGGCCTCCCGCCGCTGGCCTGGCCTGAGCTCATGTGTCCCCCCCCGCCCCCCCCGTGGTGACCTGGTCTGACTCCATTCAGCCACTCTTCAACGGCCCTTCCTCCAAGCTCATCAAGCTCATGGGGGTTAAGGCTCCACAAAGCAGTGTGGAGGGACTTCCTGCATACTGGGCCAGGAAAAACGACACCATGCCTTTAATTCCCCCCCCCCCCATTTTTCACCGGTCCTCAGGAACTCGGGTGTTTGGGGTGGCTCAGTCCCCGTTCTCCCTCCCCAGCCCTCTGTGACGCCACCTGGAAGGCACGCTTGCTGTTTGCTTCCTTTGCTGGGGGCCCTGGCAGTGGCCGGGTGGCCTGTGATCCCCTGGACTTTATCTCCCGGTCACAGGGCTCCTGTGCGGGGCAGGGCCGTGGCATCCGCCGGGCAGTGGAAACGGCCCATGACGCCCACCACCCCACCTGACCATCGGGGCTGCCGTGCCGCGTGCCCACTGCTTGGCTCCAGCTCAGAACGTGTTTCCTGGTCCCTGTGCTGTGTTTCCACGGGCTCACTAGCTGCCCTGGAAACGGCAGGAGGGACGATGCATGAGGTTATTTTACCAGGAGGTAGAGTGACCTGGTCGTGGGGCCGCAGAGTGGCCCCGGGACCCCGGGAAGGCTGGGCTCTCATCCCCCTGGCTTTGGGCTGAGAATTCTCCAGGCGCCCGGCCGCCTGGCTGTCCACACGCTGAGGAGCCCCTGTGCGCCCAGTTCCTTCAGGTCCTCGGGGTGCCGTCCCCTCCCGGTGTCGGGGAGCGAGCCTGAGTTCTTGCTGTAGCTGAACAAGTTGTGTGTGGACTTCACCAGGGTGTTGGATGCAGTTTCACGGTTTGAGAGTTTAGGGCTCAACCAAGTGTTACTGAAGCTTGGGACTAGAGCAGAGATCACAGGGGACTGGCTGAGCCACTCACCCCTGCCAGGGTCAGTTGGTGCTTGATCTCTGTTCTAGTCGGAGGCTGCTTAGCATCTAGGAAGGAA
>NW_012267307.1:4390805-4396553 GCF_000151885.1 Dipodomys ordii
TGGCGGTGGCGGTGGTGCCCTGGCTTGCTGGTGTCAGGAGGGGTGGGCCTCGCTGCTGGCCATGCCACACCAGTGGTGATGCCATCATGTGGGAGCTGTCTGTCACAGTGGCAACACAGAGGCTTCCAGAAGCTCCCACAATGCCTGGCTGCCTTTCTGAGGCCCGTCCTGGACTGATGACAAAGGTCAGCCTCGATCCCAGGCATCGGAATCCTGTCTCCAGCACCGAGGAGCCCGTGCGGGCCCCTGGCCTCTGCCGTGGAGCGGTGTGTGGACCCCCTTCCCTGTGGCTCAGGGCGTCTCTTCTGCAGCCGAGGGTAGCCTTGAACGCACGGGAGCGGCAGAAGTGGCTTTTCCATGCTGCCCTGGCCTCCCTGTAGGTCACTGTGAGACGGGGTGGGCAGAGCAAGCTTCTGGAACTCCGGCCGCGAACACGTAGCACCCCTGACCTGGGAGAGCTGTGGGTGTCATGAATTCACTTATGTGATGGGGATTTCTGGTCTTGTTTCTTTCCTTTTTTTTTTTTGCCAGACCTGGGGCTTGAACTCAGGGCCTAGGCGCTGTCCCTGAGCTTCTTTTGCTCAAGCCTAGTGCTCTACCACTTGAGCCACTGCGCCACTTCTGGCCTTTTCTGCTTATGTGGTGCTGAGGAATGGAATTTGCCAGGGCCTCATGCATGCGCGGCAAGCGCTCGACCCCGAGCCACCTTCCCAGCCCTCCTGTTTCTTTTTTTGTTTTTGTCGTTTTGTTTTTACTTTTTGTCACACACAGTAAGCGTGTGTGACTTAAACTCATTGTAGATTGGCTGTGACTTCCAAAGAGGCAGCAGAGGGGCTGGAGAAAGTCAGGGTGCACAGACAGACCGGCTCCCAGGCCGAGGGAGCCCCTTTGCTGAGGACCCACCTCCCGGAAATGCTTCTGCCTTTCCTCTCTGCTGCCCCTCCCCCGCCAGGCCTGGCACAGGGTCCCCCTCGGGGTGGGGCAGACAGTGGCACTGGGTGTGTGCGGGCCCTGGTCAGAGAGGGCCTTGGAAGGAAAGCTCCTTAGCTGGAGGGCTGACCACAGTGGTCTTTGGACCACAGCGGTCTTTGGTGGTGGAGGAGGCTACGCCGCACGCTGAACCCTGCTGCCCCTTCCTCCATCCAGACGTCCCACAGTGTCTTCTGTCTGCACCTGTGGGTGGGGCCTCCCAAGGACAGCGGTGTCAGGGTGCAGCTCCGTTGGACAGCTACCCAGACAGGGGCCCTCACGGTCAGACTGCTGACAGGAGACCTTGAGGTGTGCTGGGTTCTGAAGTCCCTCCCCCGTGTCCGTCATTCCCCACAGAAACAACAGTGGAGAGCCGGTGAAGGCTCCCATGCCCGGGGCTGGGCAGCCAGGTCCGTCCAGAGACCATGATTAGAACTGGGTCTGGGACGGTGGGTATTAGTCATTGCTCCTTCCTCATGCCACCCTCCAGGAAGAGCTCTCCCGTAGGCAGCTGGACGGCTGTGTGGTCCTGAGGTCAGCCCAGCCAGAGGGACAGCCTCTGGAGCCAGGATTCCACCGGAATGGCCTGTGAGGAAAGCCCAGTGGCCCCTCCCCCTCCTCCATGCTTCCTCCTCCTTCCTTTATTTATCTCTTTTAATTAAGGTAAAACCTACAAAAAAGTAAACAATTAGGAAGCCATAGGCTAATGACACCCCCCCCCCCAAAACAAGACTTTGAAGTCTTGTTTTCCTTAAAGTTACCTTTATTTTCTTTCCTGAGGGCAAGTTCTAGTCCTGGCTAGTTTACTCGGTAGTCTCTTTTGCCTTGGAATCACAGGGGGTATAGACAGCTCCACACAGAGGTTTGCTAGAGAACACCAAGATTTTCCCCAAGCAGAAGAACTCCTATGGAGACAGGTCCTCCGGTGTCTGGGGAGGTGGATCCAGAGCTGCTCCTCCACTGCAGACACTGAAACCTGAGCCGTGAGGATGCGTTTGCCGTGTGGCCCCTGCCCGCCATCCCAGCCGTCAGGAGGCTCCGAGTGCTAGACCAAGGAGCTCTAGGCCAGCTAGGTGTGATGGTGAGTGCCGGCCCTGGGCACTCGCTTGCCGGTGGGAAGTGTGAGTGAGAGGATCCGGACCCAGGCTGGCCTGGGCAAGAGAAAACCCTGCCTCAAAAATCACCACCACTGGAAATGGCCTGTGGCTCAAGTGGTAGAGCGCTCGCCTTGAGCTGAATTGCTGAGTCAGCGTCCAGGCCCAGGGTTCAAGACCCATGACCACCCCCCCCCAAAAAAAAAACTAGAGCAAAAAGGGCTGGAGTCATAGTTTAAACAACAGCTCCTGCCTAGCAGGTGCGAAGCCCTGAACTCAAACCCCAGTGCTACCAAAAGGGGAAAAAAAGCCCAACTTAATATTTTCATTGTTGGACAAACCCAGTATTTTAAGAAGTAGAGACCACGATAAAGGAAAGTGATCTCGATGCTTCAGTGATGTGACCATTTCAGCTCATACCCTGGAGGCTCAGTCCTGAAGATTATTTTCTCTCATGTTTCACCCCAGGATCAAGTCTGGACCATGGGTGTCATTGGCTCCATCCACCTGAGGAGGCGCCGGCACCCACAGCTACATCCATAAAGGTTTCCCCATGTCTCTCCAAGATGGAAAATAGCTGATTATGACACCATTGTCTCCCCTAGTGCCTCACACAAGCCCTTCATCTCTTCAGGCGTTCCGACTCCCTGAGCCTGGTGTTCCTAGCAGCTCTGGGGGTCGGCTGGTGTCATTCCTAGGACGTTTTGCCCCTCCTCTGTTTCTTCTGCAGGATTGCCAGGCAATCCTGTCTCCCACCTGGGTTCCATGATGGCTTTTGAACTGTCACGTGGCTCTCTGATCGCTGATCCCCCTTAGATTGGTGTGGGTCCTGGGGCTTTCTCCAGGTCTGGCTCTGTTTGGCCATGTGGTGTGTGTCTGTCTGTCGGGGCTGTGGCCCCAGACATAGTCCTTGATAACCCTGGTGTTTTTGGCTTTTGAGTGGGACGTGATGGTTCACACACAGCAGATTGAGCGTTGGCCTGGGCTCCAGGGCCGGGCCGCCGTTGCTCCTGCCGCCCTGCTGCCCCTCCGGTGGTCAGCGGCCATGGGCACCGTTTTTGTAGTTCACCGCCTTTGAGCCTTGGCATGGGTGCTTCCCTGGAGGGGCTGCCTTGATTCCCAGTTCTTTGGGGCTTGCTGTGTGGAATGCAAGCAGCAGTTCTGTGAGGACAAAGGGAAAGCGAGGCCGAATCTTAGGGATGTGGCTGGTGTTGGCTCTTGATCAAGAATGGTGCCGAGTGGGAGGAGACCGCTGGCAGCTGGAACCAGCACTCCACTGAGACTGCTGGCCCGAGGGGTCGCTGGCACTGACCTCCGACCTTCAGAGGCGCGGGTGTCGGGAGGCAGCCAGCTGACGGTGGGTGGGACCGGGGAGCCGCAGCCCTGTGGCTTCTGGGGTGGGATGCAGCGTGTAGGTGGTGTCCAGGTTGTGACTCGTGTGCTGCAGCATCTTTACACACGCCCTGTGGGGTCGGGAGGAAAGGGCGCTGCGATCAGCGCTGGTGGCTTCTCCCCGCATGCTGAAGAGCTCGGGAAGGCCTGACTTCCCGCCCCCACGGGGGCCCCTGGCGTGGAGGCCCCAGGCCCCCCCAGACCCTCACGCAGTTGAGGAAGAGCTTTGCAAACCTTCCCTGCTAGAGTGCAGGGGAGAAGAGTGACTTGCTCGAAGCCAGCCAGGTAATTACGGTTTGGTTAGGCAGAGGGGCTTCTGGGGCTGAGCCCGGGGCACTTGCTCCCGCTGTGGTCCCCCGGGGAGGATGTCCAAATTAATTGCAGTGTTAGCCAGTAGCATCGCCCAGGGCTGTCTGCCTCCCAGTGTGCATACGTGTTTAATTCCGCATCGTCTCCATCACGTGAAGTTTATGAGGCTGTCTGCCCCCCACCCCAGCAGTGCAGCCATGGGATAGCTCTTCAGAGGTGACCAGCCTAGGAGCAGCGCAGGGGACATCGACCACAGCCGTGTGTCCAGTGTCGGGATGGGTGCGGGGCCCCAGGGCTCTGGAAAGGGCCTGGGGTCCCATGGAGTCTTCCAGAACATTCACGATAGAAGCCAGGGGCACTCAGAGGCTCAGCACCATTACTGCTGGCAGATGAGTAGTTTTGCTTACTGTCATCCACACACTTCCTGTTGCTTCAGTTTGGCTTGTGTTTCGGTGTTGTGTGAAGGTGCAGACAGCAGGCAGGAAGCCGTTTCTGGGGGAATCCTTTAGCTGGGACAGAGATGAAAACATAGGCTCTGGTTGTGACCAGTCACCACCCCCCAGGAAACAGGGGGCCCAGAGCTCACGTGCTCCGACCTGTGAGCCTTTGCCAAGGAAGGGTCCATCACGTGAGTTTCTTTCTGTGTTTGTTTTGTTTTGAGTTTTGCTGGTCCTGGGGCTTGAACTCTGAGTCTGGGTGTTGGCCTTGGGCTCGGTGTTCAAGGCTAGAGCTCTACCACGTAAGCCACAGCTCCATTTCTGGGTTTTTATGGTTAATTGGAGATCAGAATCTCACAGATTTTCCTGCCTGGTCTGATGATCCTCAGACACCAGCCTCCTGAGTGGCTAGGGTGGCGGGCGGGAGCCGCCGGCGCCGTGCTGATGTGGATTTCTTACCACTGGTATTTGTAATTGCAGCAAACTGGAAGAAACATAACAGATTTTTTGTGTGGTAACCTGTGATGCTTTGATTAAACCATTTGTGAGCAAATCGTTCAAAAGTGGGACCTTTTAAAAATATTATATGCTTTGTTTTGTGAAGCTAGGCCCCTTTTTATGTGCAGTGCTTCCCTACCCACCTCGGGTTGTAATAACATCTCTGGACAGTGGCACGTGACAGGAGATGTTTTAACGTCAATGCGTCCGTGGTACTGGTCACCTAGCCAGCACCCTCGGGGTTGCATTGAAGGTGGCTTCTGAAAAAATGGAAGAAAGGCTCACGCCTGTCATCCTAGCTACTCAGGAGGCTGGGATCTGAGGATCGCGGTTCGAAGCCAGTCCAGGTAGGAGCTGTGGCTCAAGTGGTGGAGCACTAGGCTTGAGCAAAAGAAGGTCAGGGACAGTGCCCAGGCTCAGAGCCAACCCCAGGACCTGCACAAAAATTAATAAATGGATGGATGGACAGATGACGGACAGACGGACTTGAGTTGAAGGTGTGCCAAGTGCTAACTAAGATCAGCGCTGAGCAGCTTTGTCAGCACGGGCTCCAGGCTCTGGGTGGGCCAGGCCTCCAGAGCCTGCTGTGCGAGCAGAGCCGTGTGGCGTCACAGCCAAGGAGCGGCGCCCTGCGCAGCGGGCGCAGACGCTCCGGCCGCGTCCGTGGCAGCACTGTTTGGCAGACTGCTGTTACTCCAGCTGTGTGGCACCTGCCAAACACGGTAAAGCGCGGGGGAGGAAATTGTTCACACAGAATGACTCTTGGGTAGGTCAGATGCGGGTTCAGACACAGAAGCTGTCGGAACCGTGGCCACACGCGGCTGCCGCTCCTCCCTCCGCCTCGCCTTCCCCTGGCTGGCTGCCTCTGCCTCAGTTTCTCTCTCTGCCCGTGAACGCCCCTGTCTCTGCCTCAGTCTCTCTCTCTGCCCGTGAACGCCACTGTCTCTGCCTCAGTCTCTCTCTGCCCGTGAACGCCCCTGTCTCTGCCTCAGTCTCTCTCTCTGCCCGTGAACGCCCCTGTCTCTGCCTCAGTCTCTCTCTCTGCCCGT
>NW_012267307.1:4398178-4398494 GCF_000151885.1 Dipodomys ordii
GTGGGGCTGTGTGTGATCATGGGTGGGGCTGTGTGTGATCATGGGTGGGGCTGTGTGTGATCATGGGTGGGGCTGTGTGTGATCATGGGTGGGGCTGTGTGTGATCATGGATGGGGCTGTGTGTGATCATGGGTGGGGCTGTGGTGATCATGGATGAGGCTGTGTGTGTGATCATGGATGGGGCTGTGTGTGATCATGGGTGGGGCTGTGGTGATCATGGATGGGGCTGTGTGTGATCATGGGTGGGGCTGTGTGTGATCATGGATGGGGCTGTGTGTGATCATGGGTGGGGCTGTGGTGATCATGGGTGGGGCTG
>NW_012267307.1:4399602-4401977 GCF_000151885.1 Dipodomys ordii
CTCTGGTGCTCACCGGCCTCTGTTCCCTCCCAGCCCGTCGCTGTCCCCCGTGCTCACCGGCCTCTGTTCCCTCCCAGCCCGTCGCTGACCCTCGTGCTCACCAGCCTCTGTTCCCTCCCAGCCCGTCGCTGTCCCCCGTGCTCACCGGCCTCTGTTCCCTTCCAGCCCGTCGCTGCCCGCCCTGGACTGGCAGCTGCCATCCCACTCCGGCCCCTACGAGCTGCAGATCGAGGTGCAGCCCAAGTCCCACCACCGGGCTCACTACGAGACGGAGGGCAGCCGGGGCGCTGTGAAGGCATCCTCCGGGGGACACCCCGTTGTGCAGGTACGGGGTCTGCTGCGCCCACCCGCCCACGCTGCCGGGAGCTCGCAACTTTCTTAGTGGAGCGCCAGAGGGGTCTCTGATTAAAAACGGAAGCCAGGTGGGTGTGGTGAGGAGGGTCTCCAGCCCCAGCTACTCAAGAGGTAGTCAGTTGGAGGATGGAGGTGTTAGGCCATCCTGGGATTGTTAGCAAAGCCCCATCTCAATAAACAAGCTGGCTGCAGTCACCCTGCCTGTAATCCTAGCCAAGCGGAGGCACAGGCCGGAGGACTGAGGACTGGTCTGGCCCTGGGTAGAAAGTATGAGTTATCTTTAGCTACCTGGAAGGTAACTAAAGGAAAGGCAGGCTGGAGGTGGTTTAAGTGGTAGACCACTTGGGTAGCAAGCATGAGGACCTGAGTTCAAACCCCAGTATCGCCCCCAAACAAAAACAAAACAGCCAAGACCATCTCTCAGACAGCTGGCCATGCATTACGAATATGAAACGTGCAGGTACGGAGTCTGCTAGTTGTTTTCTCAAGACTGATGTTCCTTGACTAAAGACAGGGTTGCACCCAGGAAACCCATTGTCAACTGAAAATACCAAAGCCAGAGCATACGTACTCAGCCACGAGCACCCAGCACGGTTCCCCGCCTATCTGGGGCTGGCACAAAACCCAAAAAGTACAGTCCTCCGGGCAGCACGGGCCACGGGAAAGGCTGAAAGGTGCGAGTGGGGTCCTGGCAGTGAGCGCCGTTGGGGCGTGTGCTGCCTGGGGTGGCTCGGCCCACGTCTGCCATCATTGAATCGTCTGCCAAGGTCCGCAGCCTGGAGCCTGCACCTGCGGACCAAGCTCCTGGTGTGGCAGTTCCAACGGCACCCTCCCTCCCCAGAGCCCCCGCGGGGCAGCGCTGGCCCCCTAGCCCGGCTCAGCTCCGGAGAGGTGTCCTTGTCTCCTCAGCACGTCAGGAGAGGGGCACGGGACCTACTTTCGGGTAGTGCCCACGATCGCGGGACGTTGGCTGGTGATCACGAGGTTGTGTCTGTGGCCCATGGCTTCTCTGCCCAGAGGAGGGGGTGGGAGCCTGGCAGGCCCTAGAAAGCCATCACCAGCCCTGCGCCAGGCCTGGCACCTCTGAGCTCTGAACCCACAGGCTGACTGCTGGCCTGGGCCACACCACGTGGTACTGTCGAGAACCTTTTCCCCCGCACCTCAACATCGCAGAATTGGTGCCCAGCCCTGTTATTTAGAGACTGATGCAAGCCAGCAGGGCACCTGTATTTTTATTTTATTCCACTTAGGTAAATAAAAAGCTCGAAAGGGCAGGAGGCCACAGAGACAAATGGCCATGTGCCAACGCAGCAATCAGCCACCAGAGTCTGTGGGCAAGGTGCGGAAGGAGCACTTTAGCAGCGCTGCGGATGATATTCGGGTGGAGTTGGTGGTGCCAATTAATACCTACTTTGTTAGCTGCTTGACGGGAGGAATGAGGAGACACATCAGCACACAGCAGCCGGTGTGACATTTTAAGTTTCTGCCTTCCATATGGAAAAGGCTGGGTAATGCCTGCCTTTAAATAACTATAGGTACTTACTCCTCCCGTCCCCCGCTACGCGCTTCACTGAGTGAAAGCACATTATTGCTGAGTGGAAAAGATATTAAATAGGAGAGGAAATCAGTCTGTTAACAGAGGAGGCTTCGGAATCAGCAGTGGAGAAGTAATGGCTGGGCGCCCAGTTACAGTAGGTGACGTTGGCACGGGCCCTGTCCACAGAGCCGGGGTGTCGGGGCCGAGCCTTTGTCAGCAAGCGCTGGGCAGTGTCTGCCAGGTGGGGCTGGAGGAATTAGAGCTGCTGACTGGAGGATAAAGCTGGCAGTGGGTGCAGAGAGCTTCGCATTTTAACAACCACGTCCACAGCCTAACAGCTGCCAGCACCGTGTGTCCGCACCACAGCACTGTGCCGAAGGGCCAGGCCTCCTTGATGCTGCCCGTGTGTCTGCACCACAGCACTGTGCCCAAGGGCCAGGCCTCCTTGCTGCTGTCCGTGTGTCCACGCGCCACAGCACTGTGC
>NW_012267307.1:4402367-4409669 GCF_000151885.1 Dipodomys ordii
GCGCCACAGCACTGTGCTGAAGGGCCAGGCCTCCTTGCTGCTCTCCGTGTGTCTGTGCAACACCACTGTGCTGAAGGGCCAGGCCTCCTTGATGCTGTCCGTGTGTCTGCGCCACAGCACTGTGCTGAAGGGCCAGGCCTCCTTGATGCTGTCCGTGTGTCTGCGTGACACCACTGTGCTGAAGGGCCAGGCCTCCTTGATGCTGTCCGTGTGTCCGCGCCACACCACTGTGCTGAGGACCAGGCCTCCTTGCTGCTGTCCGTGTGTCCGTGCACCACACCACACCACTGTGCTGAAGGGCCAGGCCTCCTTGCTGCTGTCCGTGTGTCCGTGCACCACACCACTGTGCTGAAGGGCCAGGCCTCCTTGCTGCTGTCCGTGTGTCCGCGCCACAGCACACCACTGTGCTGAAGGGCCAGGCCTCCTTGCTGCTGTCTGTGTGTCTCGGGCACAGGGTGGCATCAATGTGTCAGTGCAGACGATTTTTCAAGGAAAATGAGGCATTTTGGAGCAGTTATGAAACTTGGAATGGTCACTTACTCACAACTTATTCCCAGACATGGGTACCTCATGCCTGAAATCCCAGCTACCTAGGAGGCCTAGATAGAAGGGTGGAGGTCTGAGGCCAGCTCAAGTGAAAAGTTGAGAAAATAGACTAACACAAAAACAACTGGAGTCATCCATGGCTAAGCAGTGGAACCTTTGCCTGGTAAGCAGGCCCTGGGACCGTCAGAAATTAAGATGGAGTGGTACACATCGGTCCAGGGCAGCAATGTGGGCAAGCCGGTGTGGTTCAGCCGAACATACCCCTCCCCGCCATTTAAAGGAAAAGGAAAGTGATCTCTCGAGAGACGATTCCAGGGCTGCTGCATTTCTCACGAGGTGAGATGCTAGGGGTTTTCTGGTGACCGTCCGTGAGCTCACATTGGTGCCAGCCTGAGGTTAGCAGCTAAAAAGAAGGGGTTTGGGGGTTTGTTTTCTCTTTTGGCTGGTGGACCACACTTTGGATAAAAATAGAATTACACATAATTATAAGACACACAAAAATAGAAAACTCCGGGTTGCTGTGAAGGCACGGTGACCACAGAGTTCCACCCTGCGCTGTGAGTTATTTCTGCACACCCTTCCCCTGCCCCTCCTCTCGCTGTTGGGGGCGGGCCACGCACTGTGGCCACGGCTGCACCCAGCATGTTGAAACACTCCTGGTGTCCTGACCGCCTCCAAGCATCCCGTTTCCCTCTGTGTGGCAAGAAGTTTTTCTGTAAAACTAAAGTCAACCGTCTGCAGAATGGAAAAGCCACAGCCACGCCCACGAGGGAAGGGGAGAAGGGAGAGGAGCCTCCGCCCCGGGGCCAGCCTGCCTGGGCGACCCTCCCCGGCGTCCCCGCAGGCAGAAGGTTCTCTGTGGTCCCCCAGAGCAGAGCCACAGAGCTTCCAATGGGAGAGGGTGCCGGTGTCTGCCGGCCTCATTCTTGGGGACGCGGAGGTGTGGGAAGGACTCTGAGCTGTCGGTGACCGGAGGCGCTGTGAGGATTCAGGGCTGGCTGTCCCTTTCCTGGTGGTCAGGTCTCTCTCTGTCTCTGGTCTTTCAGTGCTGGGTCTCTTGGCCGCTGCCCATGGATGGAGCTGAGATGTCACACTCTGAAGCTGGGCAGGTGACCTGGGCCGGGCCTGGGCATGTCCTGGGTGAGCGGCGGCCTCCCTCAGTCCTGTGGGCCTGCATGGGGGGCCTCTCTGCCCCTCGTGGGGATGGGTCTGCTCTCTCTCCAGCTCCATTTGCCAGTCCCCCGAACGATGTCTGATAGCATCTTCCCGTTGCACAAGGCGGAGCGGTGTGAATAATTCATGCTCCCTGAAACATGAACGCCCAGAAGGCGGTCAGCTCCCCACAGCGTTTTAGGTTTATGGTTTGTGCCTTGTCTGTTACACGGTGGCCAGCACTGTCCACCGGGGTCAGGCAGGGCCCAGTGTGCCCGGCACGCGGCTGGACCGTACCGTACGAGACAAGGCAGTGGTGGGTGCTGAGGGCCGGGAGGCGCGGGCTGCTCTGGCAGGCGCCCGGGTGCTTCTGTTGCTGGCCGTCCAGGCTACCGGGGCCCCATAGGTAGTGGATGGAGACACAAGAACTGAACCGGGGATGCTTGGGCCTTTGTGTGGTCCTCACGCTTCTGTTCCAGGCGGTGCCTCCCCAGTCCCCAGAGCCGGTCAGTCACGGGCCCATGGCAGCGGGGAGCCTTTGGTCAGATGTCCCCATGACCTCAGCATGCGGCCCAGCACCCCTGGGTTCCGGCCGCCAGAGCTGCCGCTAGGGAGTCTAACCCAAATCCAGGCACCCTGGAGCCAGCGGGACCTCTGTGGCGAACCCCGATCTGGTCAGAGCCGAGGGCCCCCCGCAGCCCACGCGGCACACAGAGGTCACACGCCGCCTGGCTCCCGAGGGAGGTGTAGACTGGCCCTGGACAGCGGCCACCCCCTCCCAGGACATGTTGGCCAGATGCTCCTCCTCCTCTCAGCCAGGGGTTCTGATGCCTGGAAGCGTCCAAGGACCCCTTGACGTGAGTCTCAGCCACCAGCCGAGGAATGGCAGCACGGCTCCGGGGTGCTGGAGTCCTGTCTGCTGCTGTGTGGTGTGGCCGTGTGGCCCAGGGTGCGGGGTGGGGGGCTCAGCATGTTTTGCTTCTTCTTGGTGGTGCGTCGCCAGCGTACTCTAGGCTCTGGGATCACCTTGCTGCTTCTCTCCCTTGAGGGGATGTGTCCGGAAGCCAAGGCCCGGCTCACCCACCCCTCTTGGGGTCTAGAGACGCATGTCACAGCGTTGCTAGGTTATTTCTTCCTCTGCAGAAAGTACCGTGTCTCAGTGTGCTTTTAGAAACGGTGACGTCGTGTTGTGTGCTGACCTTCTCAATCAAAGGCAGCGCGTGGTCTCCTCTGCAGATGCTCTGTGGTGTGGTGTCACGAGGGCTCTCATGGCCGTGGTCCCTGAGCAGGAGTCTGCCCAGCGTCTCTGAGTCCCTGCAGGAGCCCACTTGTGTGCTGGTCAACACAAACCAAACCCTCTGGATTTGTTGGACTGTCCTAGGCAGACTAGTTCTGTCTGTGTATAAACGCTGTCTAGGGCACTGATAAAGCAATCCTTGCTCAGGTGGGATGCTCAGAAGGAAGGCGTGAGCGTGGTATTGCTGTAGCTCATTGCTCACAGGGACAGGCATGCCACCCACACATGCGCAAAACCAAATGCGTACCTTCCCAAGTATATACATGTGTGCATGTGAGTGCTTACACACACAGAAGGTGCTCGTATATGCACACACTCATGAACCCGTGACAGTCAACACGTGTGTGTATATACACGCACAGCAGCATCTATGGACATACACAGCTGTAAGTGCACACACAGGTGCGTATGCTAACATGCGTACATAACCTGTACACAAACATGCTCTTGCACAGGGGTAGATGTGCCCAAGCAGCACTGAAGGCTGGGAGCATGTTCTCTGCAGACACTGCTGCTTCCTGAGGTCACTGTGGGTGGCAGAGTCGTGCAGCAGGACCCTGTCTTTCCCCCCTGGCATGTGAGTCCTGGTGTCTCATGCTGTGTGTGACCCTCACTCGGAGGAGCTGGGCTCCTGACCTTTGCGGGTGTAAGGACTCAGGCAGTGGGTGAGTCATGTCATGTAGGTTAGCTAGACCGCAAGGGGCAGGACAGAGCTGAGGGTATCCTTTGAGGCTCTGTGGAGGAAGAGGGTTTTTCTCTGAGCACCTGTGGGAGGTGTGGCCTTGTCCCACAGGCTGCAGGGCAGGCCTGCGGACCCCTGCGGCTGCGGCGGGGAATAGCAGAATTGGGAGGAAACCCTCCTGTCTGGGCAGATCCCTTCTGTTGCTGCTGTTCTTGAGTTAGCTCAGCAGGAAAACAAAACCAAGTTATAAAAGCAAAATGAACCCTGGGTTTGATTCCCAGCACCACAGGAAAAACTTGAAACTGGTTTGTGAATGGGTTCCCTCATGGTGGATCTTTGAGGGGTGGATGTGACTTCTGGGTTTAGATGAGCAATTCCCCTCAACCCTGCTGCAGCTCCGTCGGCATGGTGGAGTCAGAGGCCTCCGACGTGCCTTTCGCTTAGTGTGTGTGTAATGGAGCCTGGTTGGAAGGCACGCAGTTCCGTCCCCGCTCTGTTGACTGGCGCCTCCCTCTCCCGGGTACCAGCCTCTGGTTAAATGCTCAGTGGATAAATTTACCTCAGTCCGTCATCTCACTGTGCAAATGCTGAGGTAAGCACAGGGGCTAAAAACAAACATCTAACGCACAGGAGACTCGGTGGCCCTCACACCTGGAGAGTGGAAGCGTGCATTTTGTTCAGTTAGGTGGAAGGAGGGAAGGCAGAGAGATGTCAAAGACGATTCTGACAAACGCCAGCATGCGCCAGAGGCGGAGGCCAGGCACCAGGAAGCGGGAAGGAGTTTAAGTTTCTTTTCTTAAAATGAACTTCGTTTTAAATAATAGATATTTACCTTCCAGGTTAAAGCCTGAAATGTTCCCATTTTCACTGAAATGGCATGTTTTCTAAAGGATAAAATTATACCCCGTTCTCTGCCTTCTGTACCCAGGACTCTGGGGAGTCTTGCCTTGTCTCTTCAAAGTCATTCCAGCCCGGCCAGGCTGGGCTGCAGCCCTGAGGTCTCCTGTCCACCTACAGAGTTTTGGTTATTAATTTTCTCTCGTGTAAGTTTCACAAAATGGAATGACCAGTGGCAAAGATTGCCCCCAAATCTGCTTTTTCCTTCTATTGGAAAGCTATTTGAGTCCAGAATAGAGTTAAGCTTTCTTAGAAAGTTCACTGCAAACGGCTGGCGTCCAGCTCTGGGCTGCACACACAGGATGAGCTGGCCGGCCACCCGGCCCCACTGGACCCTGTTCACAGAGACTCAGGACTTGTGAACTCACCTGGCAGAGTGACAGAGGGTGAGCACTGACCCTCCTTGCCCAGGGCGCAGGGTGGACTGTGTGCGCTGGAGGCCATTGGAGACCGTGGCGTCTGCGTATCCCTCCCACCAGCCCCCGTGGGAGGGGCAGGCTGGTCATCGCTCTATCTCTGATCTCACTCTATCTCTTGTGCTGACTGAAGCTTCCCAAGGCAGCTTCCCTAAGTCCACACGCCTCGGGTCAGCATATGTCCTCCACGCCCCTCGGCAGTGGACCGAAGGCATCTACCCACGCGGTCTGGGGCACACGCTGCTCTTCGTCATGAAAGGACCCTCTGAAGGTCCAGTCTGGGTGCTGTGCCCCATGAGGGCACACAGAAATGCACCCCGCCCACAGGCCCAGACCCCGCATGAGAGCTCGCGTGAGGGCACCATTTCTGTGTCCGCCTGCCACACAGACTGCCGCACACATCCCCTGCCCTGCCCTGCCCTCTGAAGCCCACGGGAAGCCAGAGCCCCCAGAGCCGCTCTGTGTCCGTGGGCCGCTGCAGAGTCTCGGCGGCTGGGCCTCACCCTCGGCCCCGCCCTCCCACGCAGCTTCCCACCAGCGCTGCTGCTGTCCCGTGTCCAGCACTCCCCAGGGTGCTGGCCTGAGGTCCCCCTGAGCCTCGCGGTGCTGGGCGGGGCACCTGCCTGCCCTGACGGGGCCATTGCCACCTGACCTCGGTTCTGAGATCGAGTCTCCATCCACCCTGGCACTCACCTTGCCAGGTAATGTGAGTCTCTCCAGAGTGCCAGCCTCGGTGGTGCTCTGTCCCGGGACTCCACGTGCGGACACACCTCTGTCCTCTGGACGAGGCAGAGTCCTTCCCACACACTGGCATGGCTGCTTCCCTCCGAGGACCCGTCCCACCCTCCCATCTGACTCCTGCGAGGTGTGCAGACGGACAGGTGGGGCAGGCACCATCCCTGGGCCGATGGCCGGATGCCGACGAACCCCAACACGGAGCCCCGGGGCTCGGGCCAGCCCTGGGCAGAGCCCACCTGGCCTGGGCTCCACTTGGGTGGGAAGGACGGTGCCAAGCCTCTCATTGGGGAGTGAGCCCTCCCCAAGGGCCAGGAGCTCCATTCAGCGCCGTCTGCGCCTGGTGCGCCAGGCAGACCTCCCGCGGGTGGGCGAGGCAGCAAGTTACTGTGTCCGCACTCCTCCTAGCCTTTGATGCAAGCGCAAACACGTCTTTTCCCTGCTGCTGGTGGCTAGGGGGCTGGTAATTGAACAAGGGGATGCAGGCCGCACCTGTTTGAAGTGTGCTTTCAGCCCTGGGCCTTTTATCTTGTGGCCGTGTTAGTGCTGGCCGAGGGCCGTGGGCTGGCGGATCAGAAGAGTTAATGAAAATCACGGTGCGTTGGCCTCCATAATGAGCCGCCCAGCTCACACCAGGCCCGGGCTGGGCCTAGGCCTTTGCATGGGGACGTGGGAGGGGCTGGCCGCCTTGTAAAAAGCCAGTATCCAGTGCCCACATCAAATCCAGCAGCAGCTAATTGCACCGTCTGATTATCTGTTTCCCATTTTTCAAGTTCATTGTTTTTTCCAAATTGGTATATTAAAATGAAACTTGCAAACCTCCTCCAACCCACCCGGCTGGAATCACCCCGAGGTCAGGAAGAAAGCCGGTCTGAACCCTTCCCTTCCCAGTCGCCTTTCCCTTTCTCAGAGTTTGGGGATGCGTGGCTGGGCCGGGGCCGTTTCCCCCGTGAGGTACCGCTCTCCTGTGCAGCTCCGTGCGCCGCCACAGGGATCTCCAATTGCCCTTGTTTCAGGAACCCTGTCTGCAGTCCCTGCTTGTGCTCCCCAAACCAAGCCCGCCTGCCCCCCCCCCGCCCTGCTCCCCCGCTGCGTGGCCTCCCAGCTCCCCTGCAGGCCTCTGCCCCCTGGTTGGCCTTGGCTGGGTGCTATGCTCCAGCCGCCGGTTCCACCGCTGGGTGCACAGTAGGACTCCACTCCCAGTGCCGCCACTGATGGTCCGAGGTGGGCTGTGGCCTCAGCCACAGTAAGATCACTGCTGTGGCAGAGGAGACTGCACTGACAGGAAGGGAAGCGGGAGGAGGCTCACAGGACCTGGGGATGCGGGTGGAGGCTGTGCATGGGTTTGTGGGGAGGAGGAGGAGGCTCACAGGACCTGGGGATGCGGGTGGAGGCTGTACATGGGTGTGTGGGGAGGAGGAGGAGGAGGAGGCTCACAGGACCTGGGGATGTGGGTAGAGGCTGTGCATGGGTGTGTGGGGAGGAGGAGGAGGCTCACAGGACCTGGGGATGCGGGTGGAGGCTGTGCATGGGTGTGTGGGGAGGAGGAGGAGGAGGCTCACAGGACCTGGGGATGC
>NW_012267307.1:4409784-4420341 GCF_000151885.1 Dipodomys ordii
GAGGAGGAGGCTCACAGGACCTGGGGATGCGGGTGGAGGCTGTGCATGGGTGTGTGGGGAGGAGGAGGAGGAGGCTCACAGGACCTGGGGATGCGAGTGGAGGCTGTGCATGGGTGTGGGGGGAGGAGGAGGCCCTGACATGACCGTAGTGCAGGCCGTGGGTTCCTCCTACATCCTTGCAGAAGAATTCAGGTAGCTTTGGGTGTGGTTTCTGTGGATTGTATGGAGTTGATGGTGGTGGTGATGTCTGGCAGTTCTGCTGTGTGGGGCCCAGGACTCCACCCTGGGCTGGCCACGGACTGCCATTGCTGGTGCTGCTAGTGTGTAAGCACACGTGTACACAACCTGTATGGGTGAGTGGGTGTGTATACAGGCTGCCCGTGTGTGTGTGGGGGGGGGGCATGTGTGCAATGGGATCAGGAGGAGTTGTTTGGGGCTAAGCTGCGTGCCCCAGAACCTTTAGGACAATGAGCTGCTTTGTATGGATAATTTAAAAAACATACGTGTATTGTGTTACAGAGAAACAGGGGCCCAGGGACGGCACGGCTGGGCTCCCCGGCCACTTTCCTTTCACGCTCAAGTGTGCTGTAAACATTTAATTGATTCCAGCGGTTTGCATGTGCTGTGCTTAATGGGCGCTTCTGTTCTTGTGCCAGCTACATGGTTACTTGGAAACAGAGCCGCTCATGCTGCAGCTGTTCATCGGGACGGCGGATGACCGGCTGCTGCGGCCCCACGCCTTCTACCAGGTGCACCGGATCACAGGCAAGACCGTCTCCACCACCAGCCACGAGGCCGTCCTCTCCAACACCAAGGTCCTGGAGATCCCGCTGCTGCCCGAGAATAACATGAGAGCCATGTAAGCCACCCGGGGCTCGGGGAGGGCGCCACCCCGGCACCCGGGGCTCCAGCCTACATAGACTTCACAATTGTTTGTGACAACAGAGTTGCTTCTTCCCAGATTCCAGGGTGCACCTTGCCACTGACAATAAGTGTCTCAATTACACGGCTGAGCACTCTGCCCCGTGCCTGCATTTAGCTCCCAGACATGACACCTGCTTCCTTCTGAATGCAGCCCTGCACATTAGAGGCATGGCTGAAGTGCAGATGTCGGACAAGCGAGGGGCGGGTCTCTGCTGGCGTTTTCACTCCAGAGTTACAGTGTTGCTCTCGGGGCCTGCTCTGGCAGGCAGAGCCCAAGCTGGCACCAGGGCTGGCTCAGAAGTGAATCTGTTAGTAAGCTGAAGGCTCCACCCACCATCGTCATCCTGCGGATTGTGAGCTGTGCAGGGCAGCCCAGGACTGAGAGGGCAGCGGGAAGCCAGCCGGCTGCTGGTTCCTGGGGGTTTGTGTCCGCAGATACTAGGCACACGTGCACAGAGTGTGCGACGCTGAAACGCACACGTGAAACGACCAGGCGGGGTGGGCGCTAACCGACGGGCGCTCCTCGCAGGGTGCTCGGGACGGTCTCTCGGAGGTGATGCTGAGCTGAGCGGTGACTGGGCAGGGGTGGGTTCATGCAGCACCCTCATGTGGGCGCTCCTCGCAGGGTGCTCGGGACGGTCTCTCGGAGGTGATGCTGAGCTGAGCGGTGGGTTCATGCAGCACCCTCATGGGGGCACTCCTCGCAGGGTGCTCGGGACGGTCTCTCGGAGGTGATGCTGAGCTGAGCGGTGACTGGGCGGGGGTGGGTCCATGCAGCAGAGGCCACCCTCGGCAGCAGAGGCCGCAGTGTGGAGCCATGGAGGGGTGCTCACGGGCGGGGTGTGCCAGGTCCACGCGGGCCTGGAGAGCATGAGCTGCCCGTGCAGAACTCCTGTGGACCTGACGCATTCTTCATAGCCTGGAAACGCTCCAAGTAGAAAGAAAAGGGAAGGCTTCCCACGAATCTGAGGGAATCTAGATACATTTGATCCAAACCCCCGGGTGCTTTGCAAGCTGCAACCAGGTCCTCCACGGATTAGAGGTGGGCTGGGAGCGGGCGACCCCTGCTGTGCCCGCGGCTGGCAGACGCGGCTCCCGACACGCAGGCCCTGTCACGTCTGCACACCTGCCCACCCCACTGGTGGCGTGAAGACGCACACCTCCACGCCCCGGCATGGATTCTCTGTTCTCATTTATCCAGAGAAGAAAGGCCGGTTCTTATTGCATGACGAATTTGTATATGCAGCATTTTACTAGGACTTAGATTTTCTTTTTCTTTCTTTCTTTTTTGTCAGTCGTGGGGCCTGAACTCTGGGCCTGGGCGCTGTCTCTCAGCTCTTCAGCTCAAGGCTAGTGCTCTACCACTTGAGCCACAGTGCCACTTCTGGCTTTTTTCTTTTTGCTTATGTGGTGCCGAGGAATCGAACCCAGGGCCTCATGCATGCAAGGCAAGCACTCTACCACTGAGTCACCTTCCCAGCCCCCCAAAAAAGAGTCTCATGGACTTTCCAGCCCAGGCTGGCTTTGAACCATGATCCTCAGATCTCAGCCTCCTGAATAGCTAGGATGACAGGTGTGAGCCACTGGTGCCAGCTTGGGACTTAGATTTGAATGAAATGATAGGAACTCTTGAGGGAAAATAAAATTGAAAACCTAAAAGAAAAGGGTTTCAAGCTGGGCACTGGTGGCCCACGCCGGTCATCCTAGCTACTCAGGAGGCTGAGATCTGAGGATCCCAATTCAAAACTAATCCGTGACACTCCCATCTCCAATTAAGCACCAGAAAACCAGAAGTGGTGCTGTGACTCAAGCGGTAGAGTGCTTGCCTTGAGCTGAAGAGCTCAGGGACAGCGCCCAAGCCCAGAGTTCAGGCCCCACAGCCAATAAAACAAAGCGGGGAGGGGCTTCATGAGAAAATGAGTGATGTTTGCAGTCAATAAGGGAAATGGTGGCCTAACCCTCAGCACTCCGAAGGCTGCAAGTCCACAGAGGAGGTGCGTCCAGTAGGCCCCTCCTCTGGGAGGCTTTGGGGCAGGGCGGGCCTGCAGCCTCTGGACGGTGTGTCCCCAGGGAAGGGGGTGACTTCCAAGCCTGTAGCTCTTGCCTTGGTGACCATGTCGATGCCAGAGGCTCCTCTGCCCTTGGGCACCTCAGGCCCTGGGGGCCTGTGAGCTGAGCCCCTCCCCCCCCAGGGACGGTGGGCGGGGCTTCCCGGCATGGGCTTGGCGGCTCCGGGTTCTCCCAGGTGGGTGCTGGAGACTGAAGCCCCTTTCTTCTGGGCAGCATCGACTGCGCCGGGATTCTGAAGCTCAGGAACTCTGACATCGAGCTGCGCAAAGGGGAGACCGACATCGGCCGGAAGAACACCAGGGTGCGGCTGGTGTTCCGCATCCACATCCCTCAGCCCAGCGGCCGCATGCTGTCCCTCCAGGTCGCCTCAAACCCCATCGAGTGCTGTGAGTAATTGTGTGGCCCTTCCGAGCACGGGGACCGGGGAGAGCCAGCATCCAGCCCTGTGCACTGTCCCCCCGCCTGAAGACTCTGCCATCGGCCGTGTGCTTCAGGGTGTGCCCTGGAAAGTGATGGGACTGGGGGGTCTGCCTGGGCCATAGCTTCCCACTTGTAGCCGGGGATGTGTAAACCTGCGTTCCTGAGCAGTGGAAGGGGCTGTCCTGAGAGCAGGGGCCCCGACGCACAGCCCTCACGTTCCCGCTGCAGCGAGCTCCCTAGCTCCCGGCGTCCGTGCCGAGGCCCGTCCCCACCTGATCATCCCCTGCAGCGGGCCAGGTCATCGGGCCACAGACACGGAGACGGGGGGGTCCCTGGCCATCTGCCACCTCCCGTCTCCCTGGGGCACGGGGCCCGTCGGGCCCTAGGTCCCGAGGATGCCGCGTGGGACAGGTGTGCCCCAGTGCCACGTCCGCATGAGCTGGACTGGCGACGGCTCCCTGCAGCCCCCACGCCTCTCCTTGCGGCCCGGGCTCCCCTCCTCTCCTGGCTTCAGCCCCTGCACATCCTTGACATAGGGACCCCTCCCCCCTCGTCCCAGGGCCCCACCCCTCTGCCACCTTCTCCCAGGTGCCCCCATCCGCCCAACCCACATGCACCAGCCTCTTGCGGGAGCCAGGATCAGGACCGGGACCTGGCACCGAGGGCCAGTGGCCTCATTCCCTCCCACTTCTGAGGGCCGTGTCCTGGCTGTGGGATGAGGAAGAGGAGTCTGTGTGCCCCACCTTGCTAGTTAGAGCAGCACGCCCTCTGTCCTGCTTGTGATTGGATAGGAGACATACCATAGATCTAAGGAACTGGTCAGCCAGAGAGCAGCCCTGGGTCCCAGTGCCCCGTCCAGCTCTGCCTGTTGCTGACAGTCCCCCCTCCCACAGCCCAGCGGTCTGCCCAGGAGCTGCCCCTGGTGGAGGGGCAGAGCACAGACAGCTATCCAGTCGTCGGCGGGAAGAAGATGGTCCTGTCCGGTCATAACTTCCTGCAAGACTCCAAGGTCATTTTTGTGGAGAAGGCTCCAGGTATGTCCTGGGGCGGGTGATGTGGGGTTCGGCTCTTGGTGGGGGGTTCCTGCCGTCTACCTACACGACCCCGCTGTGCGTGTAGCTGGCTGCCGCCCGTGACGGGTTTGTGCTGCTGGCAGGCAGGTCAGAGTCCTTTCCGCCCTCACGGTCAGCCCCGGGGAGGCCTGTGGTGGGCTCCTGAGGGGACTGGGAGAAGCTGGCTGTGTCTGGGTCCTTGGCCTGGCACTGATCGAGCTGCTGGCACTTCTGACCTTTCTCCTTTAGCCTTGCTTTGTCGGGCACTGTCCCCCCCCCACTTCCGGGAGAGCTCCCAGCCCCCGGAGAGGCATGGGGCACGGTGGGCACAGCAAGCGAAGGCCTGCTCCCTTCATGGTGCCTCCACTGTAGCTGCTGCAACAGCTGCTGCTCTGTTACTGCAACTTTCTGTGTCACGTGTGTGCGCGTGTGCGCGTGTGCATGCATGCCTGTGGGGGCGGGGAGAGGGAGACGAAGGAAAAACGGGGAGGGAGAAGAGTTGTAGGCCATGCAGAGCCAGGAGGAGCCTGTGGGGCACCGAGCCAGGGCCTTTGCTTGTTGTGTCCAGGCTGGCGGTGTCTCCGTGGCCTCTGGTGCAGGGGCGGTTCAGGGTTGGTGGAGTATCCTGAGAGTCTTGCTGGAGCCACGTCTGGGGAGGCCAGGCTTGGAGAGATGTGAGCGATCAGGACTGTGGCTGTGGGTCACTTCACTCAGGGACCAGGGCTGTGCCAGGACCCTGGGATGCCGGGGCCGTGCGGAGACCCCTCGCTCTGGGTAGAGACGTGCGCTCTGGGGCTGTGAGCAGCGTGGCAGACACCGGCTACTGCTGGGTTGTGGAGAAGCCTGTGCTCACTAACTCGTGGTTGCAAAGGAAGGTGGATTGCTGGGCCAGACCCGCTCGGGTGGCAGAAGCCAGTGCCCTGACAAAGAGTGTGGTACGTGTGGGGCTGCATGCACGTGGGAGCTGGGCTCCTGAGTGGCTCCTGAGATGGGCCCGTGCGGGTCCCCAGGACGCCCGCCGTGCCCCGGTGGGCGTGGGGGAGTTGCCAAGGCCTTTTTTCTACACTTACCAGCTAGAATATTTTTGAAGCAGCCCATCCAGTACTTACTGTAATCACCGAAAACCACGGAGGCGTGGAACCCCGCACGGCCGGGTCCCGATTCTGTGTGCTCACGGGAAACTGAAGCACTCCAATCAGCACAGCATAGAAGTCTTCCATGTTTAACTCTGCTGGCCTATGTAATCACACACGTTCTAAATCACAGAGAAAACTCAACTAAGTGTGATAAAAAGGAGAACACGCCCAGAGCACGCCTTCCCTGGAGGAGGACCTTCGGAGCCTGTGGGCCTGTCTCTGCACTGGGCGGGGCCTCGGACCCTCCCTGGGCCATTTGTGACCACAGGGGCCGGTGCCCGGCAGCTGCGTCCCAGGCTGGGTTCCTCCAGCTTCCTTGCACGCTTTCATTCCTGCTTTTGGTTTTGGGGACGGTGGAGGCTCCGGAGGTCTTGGGAACAGTGGCACAGTCGGCTCCTGTGAAGTCAGCTTTCTAGTGCTCGCAGCAGCAGGCCGCGGGAGCCCAGCACAGGCAGGGAGGTGCAGCCTCCCGCCCCCGGCACGCGGCCCCGGGTGCCTGCTGGCAGAGGGCTCGCCCGTGGCGCCCACTCTGAGTCTCTGCCCGACACTTGCTTTGCTCCTGCGTGAAACTTAGCCTGAGAGGCCACGGGCCGGGTCTGCAGCCCTGCCTGACGCCAGCACACAGCAGACACAGTAAGTGGGCAGATCACAGGCACACCCCCTGAGCAGGAGAGGGGAGCGCTACAGTAGTGCTTCCAGCCGGTGTTGGCATTTGGTTTCTAATGTTTAGGTTATGTGCGTAATACTGTACGTGCGTAGGTCTAAATTGTAGGTTTCAGAAAGAAAGGAGCGACTACCGACCGAAGTCTCTGTCTTTAAGTTTGGCTTCTCACTAAGCATGGTGCCGCCTGACACGCTCACCTGGTGACAAGCTGTGTGTCTGTGTGCGATTTCGTGGGTGTGCTGGTTCTGAGGCCTGCTTGAACTCAGGGCCTCACGCTCTTGCTTGGCTTTTTTGCTCAATGCTGGTGTTCAACTGCTTGAGCCTCGCCTCCACTTTTGGCCTTTGTTGGTTAATTAGAGGTAAGAGTCTTGTAGATTTATATACCCAGGCAGGCTTTGAACCGTGATCCTCAGATCTTAGCCTCTAAGTTGCTAGGGTTACAGGTGTGAGAGTCGAGCAGCTGGCTTTCTAGGTTTTCGTTGTTGCTGTTGGTTGGTTTGAGGAACCAGTAAACTTAAATTTAAAACAAAATTGCCCTCCTGTCTTCGAATGAGCTGTCACCTAGTCCAGTGTAGAGTTTTAAACTGCTGCTCTTGTTGAACAAGGTTACGTAGTGAGCTGAGGACATTCGCGAAGGCCGGGTGGGCAGCCTCTCCAGAGGGAGCCTCCTCCCAGGAGGCTGTGGATTGTGCTGTCAGCCGTGAGGACCCACCCGAGCCAACACAGACCCCAGCACAGACCCCACCCCAGCCCGGGCCTGCGGTCCGTGTCTCTCTAGTGAGAACGGCGCACACGCTGCTCACTGTGGCTCTGCTTCTGCCTTCCAAGTCTGACCTCCCTCGTCCTCAGGAAGGCCTTGGTGTGGGGCCTGAGGGTCCAGGGCCAGAGGAGGTGTCGGGGAGTGGGGGGGTGGGCGGTGGTCTGGGGTGCAGAGCTGAGGTGCCCCCCGCCCCTGGGGCTTGGCTGCTAGCAGGGATGCCAGCTCCCATCCTCCGATGGTGCTCCTCGGGGACGGCACACGCCGACCGCACCCCTGCCCGGCGAGGAGGAGAGCCCTGAGAACACATCCCAGAGGAAGGACGAGAGAGGAGGCACATGCGGGGAAGGGCAGCAGGGGAGGCGGGAGGGAGGACATTCACACAGGACACACAGGAGGGAGTGTGGCCTGGGCCGGCCCGGAAGGGCCCCAGTGCCAGCCCAGCCCTGATCCGCTGCCCCCTCATCCCACACCGGTCCTGCCACACGCATCCCTGTGTCTGTGTGTGTGTGTGTGTACACCAGCACCACGCCCTCCCCTCATCCCACACTGGTCTCTGCCACACGCATCCCTGTGTGTGTGTGTGTGTGTACACCAGCACCACGCCCTCCCCTCATCCCACACTGGTCCTGCCACACGCATCCCTGTGTGTGTGTGTGTGTGTACACCAGCACCACGCCCTCCCCTGGGTGAGCATTGGGCCCTGGGACACCCAGTCACAGCTGCAGTGGGAAGTAGTGCCCAATGCCCCTCTCTCAGGCCAACAAACTCGGATCCTCTCCGTGGATCTGGCCGCGCAGATGTTGTCTGTGCCCGTTCATCCGTTGACCGATATGAGCTGCTGAGCCCTGTGCGCTCCCCATGAATGAGCTGTTGTGAAGGTCACGTGTGAGGGCCGTGTCCACGCGTGTGACGCCCCCGCGCATTCCCAGTCCAGTGAACTGTCACACTGACTCTCTGTTCAGCGCTCTGGCACCACCAGGCAGTTTCCTAAGCGGCCAGCAGTGGAAGCCATGGGGGAGGACGCGACCAGGAAGAACGGGTCCAGGCGGCCTAGGGGCCGCCTCGCTCAGATGGTCCTGGAGGGGACCGGAGGCTGAGGAGCCGCAGCCCTGCGCGCCCTGGGCTGGGCCCCATCTCCAGCTCCCATGGGGAGGGAAGGCACAGGCCCCGCTCCTTGTCCTCCTGGTTGGTATGGCGGAGGGGCGGGCCGCTGGCACGGTGGGCACAGGGCTCGGTGGCTCGGCCCGCGGGCACGTGACGCCTGTGGGACTGGGTGGCGTCCTGTGGCCGGTGGGGAGCCCGCGCCGAGGAGGCCGCGGGTGTGGCAGGGAAGCCTTTCCAATGACTCATGCTGCAGGGAATTCCCTAATGATTCGGAATATTTTTACTTCTGGACTCGGGCGCAGTTTCCGACCGAGGATCCCAGAGAGCTCGATAAGACAACACAAAGGCCCTTTCAGGACGGCTCTGCCTCCCGCTGGAGGCGGGGTGGGAGCGGCTGTGCCGGCCTGCTCTGAGAGTGGGCGCTGTGTGGGGACGCCGCGGGCCCCGCTGACAGTGGCCCTGGGCCCCGTCGGGGTCCCCGGAGTGCACGCTTCTGAGCCCGCTCCACGGTTCTCCCATCTATGCCCTGGCCGAAAACAAGCACTACGAACATACTCTGACCAGAACCACCTGGCTCCTTTAACAGACCAGATGGAGCATGGTCCTTAGGAGACGGAGAACCAGCCCGGGATGGGAGGGGCACGAGAGCAGATTTCAGTGGGAAACTTGAGTGTGGCTCAAGTGAGCTCGAAGGCAGCGCACACGTGTCCTTTGGGTGCTGGGCACCGGGCGGGCTGGCCACACAGCCTGGGCGTCCCTCGCCCCCGGCTCCCTGGCAGGGAGGGGAAGTTCCTTTCTCCCGCGCATGGACTCCGGACTCTGCAGCGGCCACCCACCTCCGTGCCTCACCTGACTCTCAGCTGTGCAGGGGCCCGGCCGGTGTCCTGGGTTGGAGCTGACAGCTCAGCACCCCTCTCCCCTCCCAGTGTCCGTGCTGCCTCTCCTCCCGACAGCGAAGGCTGGCGCCCCTCCACGGGTTTCTCGGTGACACTTCAGGGATGTTGAGATCCAGGCTGTCCAGGCCACGCGAGGTGGGCTTGCCTGGCGAGCAGCCGTCTCACGGTGGCGGGGGAGGGGGGGAGGGGGTCTGCCGGTAGACGCTTCAGAAGCTGTCCTGCCTGCCCCCGCCGTGTGCCAGGACGTGTGCAGGGAGCCTGCAGCAGGCAGCCCTGGCAGACCCCTGTGGGCATCTGCACATGTGGCTGGAGTTGAAGGCTTCTTGGCCAGCCTCTCGGAGGCTCCGGGGCCGGGAGTCGCCGCAGGTGGCTTGGGTGCTGTGGGAGGGGATGAGTGTATCTTTAGGTTCCTGATGTTTTCCCAAAGGATGCTGGCCAGCTTGGCTGGGCGGCTCTCAGGGCCCGGGTGACTCACCCCGTCCACCCTCTGCCCGCCGGCACCCAGGGAGGGGATGGTGTCTCTCTTGTCAGTGATGCGCTGGGTTGTAACATACTCACACACGTGCTCTTTGCAAATGGACCGTGAGCAAACTCTCAGTGTGTATGCCTAGGACCGCTCACACTGGGAACTGACTTCATCTGGAGATGGTGGAGGCGGGGGAGGAGGTGACGGTGGCTCCCGTCAGCCTCAGGCAGGGCTCACCGGGGGACCTGGGGGCACAGGGCGCAAAGCAGCCCAGGACTGGCAGAGGAGGCCAGCTCACACCTCAGGCCCGCTAAGCACAATGCGTTCTTTCATTGTGTTTCCGGAAGCCTTTTTCTTATTTTTAAGCATGTAAACAGTCACCAGGCTCAGGTTAAAAATGCCCTGTGCTTTGCATTTCTGAATCCCAGTGGCAAGAAGTCATCAAAGGAAGTTTTTCCTGTTTTCCCAGTAGTCCTTCAGGGCAGGGGTGGCCTCACTCTGATTTCTCGTCTCCGTACATGTGGGAGGCTGGGATGGAGGCCGCACAGCGGGCTGCAGCCCCGGTAGTGAGCGGGCTTCCTGGCCTCTGAGTCACCCTGGATTGCGGTCCCTGGGAGAACATGGAGGCTGAGGCCCTGTCCAGACCAGTGCGGGGCCAGGGGCACGTGTGCAGGGCCAGGGGCACGTGTGTGATGGAGCTCGGGTGCTGAGGCCCTGTCCATTTTGTGGTGACTGCCACAGATGTGCGTTCTGTGTGACCTTCCCGCTGGACAGGTTGGAAAGAGCCATGGGCTCGGCGTCTTTGGGCTGCCATGGGTCAGGCCAGCGTGAGTGGTGTCTGTGAGGACAGGCAGACCATGGGCCCAGCCTTCAACCTGACAGTGCCCACCGCGCAGTAGCCTCCCGCAGTCCCTCCTGAGCCTGTGTGTCCTGGTCATCCCACCCCACGTCCCCCCCTGAGCCCAGAGCCTGTGCACAGGGTCATCCCACCCCACGTCCCCCTGAGCCTGTGCACAGGGTCATCCCTCCCCACGTCCCCCCCTGAGCCCTGAGCCTGTGCACAGG
>NW_012267307.1:4423116-4428108 GCF_000151885.1 Dipodomys ordii
CACAGACCCAGGCCCCCGCGGGTGTCAGGCGCACACAGACCCAGGCCCCCGCGGGTGTCAGGCGCACACAGACCCAGGCCCCCGCGGGTGTCACGCGAACACAGACCCAGGCCCCCCCTCTGCCCAGGCAGAGCTCCGGCAGAAGGATACATCTTTTTCTCTGGAACCCACACCCCTCTTCCAGGTAGTATCTAGTCACCAGCGGCCTTCCTAAGCCAGTCGCCGGAGGCCTTTCTGAGCTAGGATGGACCGAGTCCTCTTGGCTGGGCAGACGCTGACCTTCTGGGTGCCTCTTGCCCAGTGCTCATAGTGCTCATGCTCAGGGGAGCCTTAGCTCTGATTCGAGCATTCCTTCTTGAGAATTCCCAGGTCTGGGGAGCAGGGATGTGAATATGGTACACAATGCACACCCAGAGACACACATACACACACACCTACATACTTACACATGCACACACCCACACTCAGGCACTGGCACACATGCATGCAGACACACATACACAACTGTACATCCACACTCCTCATGCATGCACATGCATGCATACCACACATATACTCATAATATGCACATGTGTACAACACCATATATACATTCATGCAACACACTCATCCACAGATGTGTGTGGTATTTTTTAGATATTTTTTAGACAAATAGGCTTGGTCTGTGTATATACTTGGTATCCACTGTATGTAATTAAGCACATGGTCTGTGATGGGCACCAGTGGCTCATGCCTGTAATCCTCCTAATTCAGCAGAGTAAGATCTGAGGATCCTGGCTCATACCCAACCCAGGCAGGACAATCCATGAGACCCTCATCTCCAGTTAACCATCAGAAAGCCAGAAGTGGAGCCGTGGCTCAAGTGGTAGAATGCTAGCCTTGAGCAGAGTCCCAGGATGGAGCCGGCCCCTGAGCTCCAGCCCCGGACCCGCACGCACAGCCGCTCCTGTTGTGCTGTGGCCAGCTGCAGCCAATGCCCGTCAGCCTGGTCCTCCTGTCCCCTCACTGCCCTGCTCTTGCCTCTTCCCTGCGTCCTTGTCCATGTTCGAGTGTGGAGCTGCCACAGAGGCAGTGTTCACATTTGAGGCTCATCTGTTTTGAGAATTGGAGCGCCCTGGTCTATGCCAGCCACAGGACAGTACCTCAGTGGTGTGCTGGGGTGTCTGGCCCTGGGGAGGAGCCTGCCCTGCGGGGGTTTGTCCAGGCCCTTCCCTCTCACCGGGCCTCAGCCTGAGCGGTGCACCTGTCCTCTCTGTGTCCTCTCGTTGTTGTCTGTGGAGTCTCTCCCCGGGAGGCTGTGGTGGGGGCCACTGGCAAGCAGACCCCCTGAGCAGCTCCTCCCCCGGGGTCAGCGTGCTGGCAGATACCTGACTCTGCTGTAGGGCAGTTAATGAAAACAACAAACAAACTCTGAGCGGAGGGAGTGGTCCAGGGGTGGAATCTGGGCATACGTCTTCATCGGCAAATGCAGGGAGTTTGGCCTGAAATTCTTTGAGGAGTCAGTAAATGTTGCTACAATTGTAATAACCTGCCAGTAATGACTTTAACAAAAGAAATGATACAATGGATTCTTCTTACACACTTTCTTTGATTACTAAACGGAAATCACATGATTAAAATGAAGAAACGCTAGACTTGAAATCTGGCACAGAAATCAGGTGCAGCTGTCCACAGACTGGCCCTGCTCTGGGATCCCCTCCCCAGTCCTGGTTTTCCCACTGGGTCCCAAGTACTCGTGGCTGAAAGGAAAGGAAAGAACCACCCCGTGAGCCCCTGCGTCCCCCCTGCCTGTCCCCTAGACACGCCTCGTCTTCCCTGGTGTGAGCGAGTTTGGGATCAGACGGGGCATCGCGGCCCTTGTCAGCTCCCCTCCCCAGAGGCAGGCGCCCCACCTCTGCCTCGGCGGCCTTTCCCTTCAGATCATCGCTGAGCCCGGGTGCTGGGGCAGGCACAGGCCTGGGCACCTCCTGTAGCCCCGGCTTGGGGAGTGAGGAAGCCTTAGCTCCGAGTCAGACACTCACTGTTGCCCCAGGCTTCTGCCGCAGGCCTGGCTCTGCCCCAGGCCCGGCTCTGCCCCAGGCCCGGCTCTGCCCCAGGCCCGGCTCTGCCCCAGGCCAGGCTCTGCCGCAGGCCCGGCTCTGCCCCAGGCCCGGCTCTGCCCCAGGCCCGGCTCTGCCCCAGGCCCGGCTCTGTCATGACGGCCCCCCTGCGTCTAAACAAGCAAGCCGCCCAGGACGCCCCTTCCCTGTGACCCACACCAGGCCACAGCTTGCTGGGCACGTGGGCACCGGTGGTGAGGCCGCCGCGCCCGTGTGAGGCTCCTGGTGCTCGGCCCGTGCCAGGCAGCATGCGCAGCTCAGGTTCCTTAGAGCCAGTGCTCCTGGTGAGTGAGGTGCTAACTGTCTGCTTCCCTTCCTGTTTCTCACCAGAATTCCCTGGTGGTTGAGATACCGCCTTTCCGGAACCAGAGGATAACCAGCCCTGTCCAGGTCAGCTTCTATGTCTGCAATGGGAAGAGGAAGCGAAGCCAGTACCAGCATTTTACCTACCTGCCTGCTAATGGTAACGCTGTCTTTCTAACCTTAAATGCTGAAAACGAGCAGAGGGGGTGCTTTTTCTAAAAGCCACAGAAGCCTGGAGATGATTCCCTTTAATGCACTGTGGCCGTACCGTACGCTTACGTTGTGTGGTCTCCCGGGGCAGACAGTCGCCACCTCTCACACAGAAGCCCAGGTTGTGTTTCCTTTACTACTGATGCGTGTTGGGACTTGCGGTTTCGCTGGCTCTCGTGCACCTTGTGAACATGCAGCAGCCCTGCGGCTCTCCTCTCAGAAGCTGAGGCAGTGTGGTGTGTGCTTACATCTATGGAGCTTTAAGGGCGAAAGCAAAATGCTAACAGATGTTTTGTAGGTGGCTTTAGGAATAAACCTTGGCTGTTCAGCCTGGAGGCCAGAGCCTGCCGTGGCGGGGGGCGGGGGGGGCAGGGACACCGGGCGCCGGTTTGCCAGTGCCGCTGCTGTGCACGCTCTGTCCCTGGGAGATGTCGTGGGGGTGGAAGTGCTACTGCTTAGTCTGACCACCCTTTCACATACTTGGGGAAGGGCTCCTTTTCATTCAAAACCTTTTAAACTTTTAAAGACCTTTTTTTCCCCAAGAAAAAGCCATTTTTGGTGTTTGCTCACTGCATCAGATAGTAGAAAAGAGGGTCCAGGCATCCCGAGCCTCACAGGCACAGGTGGGCGGTTGTGGGATTCCTGTGTTATGGGTCAGCTCAGCCTTGTCCACAAAGGTTTTGCATTGTGGTTTCTTTGTCTGAAAATGGACGAGATTCGTGTGATTTCAAAGGGAAGCAGCCCCCCGGGCATCTTAGTAAAACATGCTTTGAGGGTTTCAGTGTCTCTGAAACCTTTGCAGTAGGCTCACTGAGGAGAGCTCTGAAACCTTTGCAGTAGGCTCACTGAGGAGAGCATCTCGGGACGTGAAGCCACTGTGAGGCCCCGGGTCACTGTCTCCTCAGGCCAGTCAGAGAAGCCTTTCGGGTTTTGTCGAGTGACCCTACCACCGTGTGGGTGTCGGTCTGTGAACCTGAGCTCCGCGGACGGCCGGGGCCGGCCCGGCCAGCTGCCACACTGCGTCCTTCAGCTCTCCCCGCTCCGGGGTTTAATCCCTTCCTTGGGACAATGTACAATACTTCATACAAAAGAAAACACTGAATCCTTTTCTGAAAGTCCTGATTAAACTTGCAGCATGGTTGACAGAAACCTGATCATTGTAAAGAAGACCTAGGTTTTATAAAGAAAAATCATGTCCTAAAGCAATATAGAGTGCTCATTTGGGCAGCACAGCTACTAAAGCAACGTAGAAAATGGCATGAAAATCCACTCCTTTCCTGTTTGCTGAACACTGCAGCACCGCCCAGGCTTGCTTGGTGCTGGGTGTCAGCCTGGTGCAGGGTCTGCCCCCACAGACCGGCAGCAGAGGCCCAGTGCCCTGTGTGGCCACACCCAGCCCTGCAGCCGCGCCCGCCTTCTGCCTGGTACCTGGCCTCCACACTGCATGTCATCCTGGATGCAGGCCTGTCTGGTCCTGACTTCCCTCCAACCTCGTCCATCCCTGCCTTCCTAGACACTTACCAACAGCCCTGCTGTGGCTTCAGCCACTGGCCTGGTCCCAGGGATGGCCATCCGTTCCCACGTCACCGACTGCCGCTTTACAGAGACCGAGGCCCCTGCAGGCCAAACCCCTGGTTGCTCAGTGCCTGATGGTGGCTGGCTGTCAGTACATGCTCCTTACAATAAATAAACTGCCGATGTAGACCCGGAGCTCCTGTGTCCCGTGTGGTGTCTGGGGCCTGCCCTCCACAGCAGCCCTCCCTGCTCCAGACCATCTCCCTCCTGGGGGCGCCACGCCCTGGTCCCCAGCCATGAGCTCAGGTGTGGACGGCCGCCTGTGTTCGCTGGGCCGAGCCCTCGGCCCACATGAGATCGGTGTGGACCAGAGCCCCACAGAGAGGCGGCCAGAGGTTCCAGCCAGGAAGCGGTCAGCCAGCCCGTGCTGGTCTTGGTCCCCCCTCCTCTGTAACTGCTTGCTGTGACGTTGGTGCCCGAGGTGGGTGTGGCTGCGCTGTTGTGGGGCGTCTATGTCTCCAGCCGACACATGCAGGTAGACCAGGGTCCCCTTAAAGTCATCAGACGCTGTGAGGTGGACAAGATCACAGAAATAAGTCCATTCAGACGCTACCTGTGAGACGTATCTTCATGTGCAGTGTGGAGGATCACGTCTCATGCAGTCTCCTTCTCACTGGGGAAAAGTGTGCGCCACCCCCGCGCCCCCCTTGTCCTGGTCAAGCCCCGCTCTCCCCCGCACCCCCCTTGTCCAGGCAGGTCCCGCACCCCCCTTGTCCTGGTCAGGTCCCGCTCTCCCCCGCGTCCCCCTTGTCCTGGGCAGGTCCCGCGCCCCCCTTGTCCTGGTCAGGTCCCACTCTCCCCCGCA
>NW_012267307.1:4428718-4430293 GCF_000151885.1 Dipodomys ordii
TCCGGGCAGGTCCCGTGCCCCCCTTGTCCTGGGCAGGTCCTGTGCCCCCCTTGTCCTGGGCAGGTCCCATGCCCCCCTTGTCCTGGGCAGGTCCCATGCCCCCCTTGTCCTGGGCAGGTCCCGTGCCCCCCTTGTCCTGGGCAGGTCCTGTGCCCCCCTTGTCCTGGGCAGGTCCTGTGCCCCCCTTGTCCTGGGCAGGTCCCGCGCCCCCCTTGTCCTGGGCAGGTCCCGCTCTCCCCCGCGTCCCCCTTGTCCTGGGCAGGTCCCACGCCCCCCTTGTCCTGGGCAGGCCCCGCTCTCCCCCGGGGCCCTGCATTTCAGCACTGGACGCAGACCCGCCCAGGGACTCCTGTGCAGCCTGCCTCCATGTCAGGGCTAACCTCGTCTCCTGGTCCCTTGGAAGCCAAGTTCCAGGCGACACCCGCCGGTGCACCTGCCCCCCTCCCCCCAGTGGTCCTCTGGGCCCCTCTGGGCCCCCAGGGCTGGTGCCTCCCCACACAGGGTGTGGTGGGCTCTGGTGTCTCTGCCCCGTCAGGACAGCTTGAGCCGCTGGGGCTTGGCGCGGCCCTCCGCATCCTGCCATCGCCTCAGGCCCCGCGTGGAAGGGAAATGTGCTGTCTCTCAGCTAAGCTGAGCACTCGGGTGCCCTGGGGCCCTGCCAGCCACGGCCGCTCTCTGTAGGTAGAGTTAGCGGTGCAACTGTCCGGGCCTGTGGGAGGTCTCCCGCACGGGTTCCACGGTGAGCGTCCTGAGCTCGGCTTGGTGTGTTATCTGTTTCTGAGCCTAGAAGGGTGAGCCTGACAGGACCTTAAAGATGGGTGGGGAAGCTCTTTAGGAAAAGAAAACCGAGTTACGCATTCAGTGCATCCCAAGTCCGTATTCCTTTAAAATGAGGACACGGATCACAACCAGTCATTGGGCCTTTTTGTCTGAAGCGGCTGGCTGATGCCCTAGGAGCCCAGGAGGCCTGGTGGGCCTCTGAGCTCAGGGAGTGGGGGGAGGAACGCCTCCCATCCCCAGGTCCGGAAGGTCCCGGCTAGGGCCCTGTGTGAGGACACGCCCCCCATCTTCACACCACCCTATGGTCAGAGCCCTGGGGCCTGGCTGCCCTACAGAGGGTCATCTGATGACAGGAGATAAAAACCCACGTGTGACCACGGTGGGGACAAGTGTCAGGAGGCTGGCCACCGGCAGGTGAAGGGTTCCAGGGATAATCAATCTGCCTGGTGGCCTCCCTGTGGGCTGAGAGACACAAGTCCGGCAGAGAATGAACACCAGCAAAGAGCCAATTTCTTCTCGTGCTGGCCACTAAGGAGCACATCCTTCTGGTCATGAACAGTGGCTAACATCGAAACATCCACCGTCAGCGGTTCTTGTGCTCACTGTGGAATCCAGACCTCACAGAGGCACACGGGGGGACCCGGGCCTGAGAGCTGGCCGCTGCCCTGGGAGCGCCCGAGTCAGGGTCCTGGCCCACGCTCCCAAGCCGCCCAGGGCCTGGGGAGCCCCAGGGTGGCGCACGCCCTTCCCACCAGGCCCTCCCTCCCAGCACCGCCCCCCGAGGCCCAGCGGCCC
>NW_012267307.1:4431522-4434923 GCF_000151885.1 Dipodomys ordii
ACCCCTGAGGCCGAGCGGGCTCTATGTCGCTTGCTCCCGCGGTCATCAGATTGCCCTCGGGTACTACAGCCCACCCTCCTGGAGGTGCACCTGAGTCAGCCGGAACCCGGTGCGAGGCCCGGCTGGGTGAGACCTGGAGGCAGAGGTCTCCCACAAAGCTCTTAGCTGCATGGCAGGTGTAAGCCAGGGACTCCCAACCCTTCCGGTTGGGCCTCCACCCCCAGCCTCCACCCCCAGCCTTCCCCTCCTCACAGAGACACCCCTCCCCCAATTTCAAATAAGCTGGGCTCCCACGTGGTGTGAGGCCTGGCGGGTGTTGATTTGCCAGTCCCCACGTCTCCTCCATTACGGTGGGCGGAGGAGAGCACTGGAGCCCCGCGTGGCCGTGGCCTCCCCAGGGCTCTGCCACTGCGCTCAGGCCTGTGCCAGTCCTGTGGCCCCTTGCCCCCGACCTCGCCCGGCCCCCAGGGAGGCCTTGGGCTCGCTTCTCATCCGAGTCCTAAGGCTGACGCAGCAGAGGTCACGTGACAACTCTGTGCAGGCAGGGGTAGGCCCCTCCTCACCCACGAGAACTTTGACCTCTGGAAGAGACCACGTCTGCCCCACAGAGATGTCCCTAAATGTTGGGGGGGGGGGGTTGGGTTCACAGGAGAGCTGGGAACGCCATGATACCCAGAGATGCAGAGGTCTTAGCCACCCAACACAGCCCCACCTCCCCACCCATGGTGTGTGCTCCAGGGCCTGGACCCTGGGCTTGCGGGAGGGAGAGGCCTTGGAGGTGGCAGGCGGTGGTGGATTACCCCTGCAGAGATAGACGAGAGACGGGAGTAGGGATGAGGGAATAAACGTGGACATCCAGAGTGGAGGAGGGAAGGCCTGTAACACCCATGTCCTGCTGAGGAATAGAGCCTTGGTGCTGGGGCTGGCCGCGGGTCCACCGGGAGGGGACCAGAGGGCCGCTGGTCACAGAAACAAACACAATGTGAGTCGGCACCAGAGAGTGTCTGGGAACCCTGGGCAGAGAGGTGTGTGTGGGCCTGCAGGGCGGGCTGGGAGGCCCCACCCAGACCTGCCCACCGGGGCGGGTGGGCCTACCCTCCTCGGATGGCACCCACCGCGGCCCCACCTGGCTGTGTGCTCTGCTGGCGCCACAGCCCCTGGCCCCAGCCACAAGAGGGTGAGTCATGGACCCAGAGCACAACGTGTGGCTTTGGCAATCACTGGGAGAAACCGATCAATGTATATTTTGGCTTGTGTAGTCTGTTTTGACCTTCCTCTGCAATCAGCTTAATTGGTAATCAGCACACCCCACCTGGCCACGCCGTCCGGGGAGAGCCGGCTTGTCCACACCTGGGCCATGGGCTGGGGCCCACGCGATGATCTGCTCTGGCTGTCACTTTTGACCTGAGACCTGGGGACTGGCGGATCTCTGTGCCTTCTCTGATGCTTCTGGAAATGGGTGGTCTCAGCGCCCATTGTTGGGCTGATGCAGAGACTGGGATAATACTGAAGCCCCGGGGCCCTCACACAGGGCCAGGGAGAAGCTGTTACGGGCCCTGGGGATCTGGGTTTAGCCTGTAGATCTGAGACCTAGGCTTTTGGAGTGTGAACTTAGGGCCCCAGGAGTCTGGAATTTCCTAGCTGCTTTGGGACCCAGGCAGGGTAGGACAAGCAGCCACACCCCCAGGTGCCGAGGACGCTTGACTCCATGTCCTCCAGGCTCGTACTGGGTGCTGGCGGCCACAGGCTGTGTGGGGCCTTCCCTCTGCTGAGCACAGGACAGCCCCATTCACTGCTTTGCTGCTTTTAAAGCCCCGCCCTCAGTTGATCAACTCTGCTGTTTATGTGGATGGCAGAACTTGGGCCTTACTGTCACACAGCAAATGAGGACAACCTGATCTTTATTTCCTGGGGTTTAGACCAGGAATAAAACCTCTTTTGTCCAGGACTGCAAAGCATACCTGGTAAAGAGTTCACGCAGAAGCACTGGAGGCTGCTGGGAAGTGCAGGCTTCCAGGAGGGGAGGCAGACGGAGACGCTGCGGAACGCCGCGCACGTCCAGCGTGTGGCTGGCACAGGTGTGAAGTCACCGGTGTCCCTTCGACCCGGTGGCCTGCTGTCTCCGCAGGGCGCCCATCCAGTCTGCCGCCCGCCACGGCACAGCATCCCCGGCTGGTGGAGATCACTCCGCCGTCCTGTCAGGGAGCCGCGAGGCTGGGGCCTGGCCGTGCCCTCACGCAGGGCAGCCCTAGGACTGCCTAGCTCATTGGAAGCTGGAGGTGGAGCGCTCCCTCTCCCCTCCTCTCTGCCTTGTAGCCAGAAAAACAGACTGGTGGGAATCCACACGCCCATGGACAGCCCCCCCCACGTGCTTCTGGTGGCCACGTCCGCATGTCAGCCGCCCCCCCAAGTGTGCAAGACCACGCACACGTAGGCTGAGGCAGGAAGAAGAGTGCAAAGGAAAACTGAAGGCAGGCGCCAGGCACCACACACCACTGTGCTTCTCCGTGTGCACCAATCCTGTGCTTACCGCGAGTCGGGGCCTGGGCGCGCTGCGGGAGGAATGACATCAGAGAGCCCCTTCACAGGCTAGCTTGGCTACTCGTGTTCAGAGAGCCATCTGATTCCCCAAATCCATACAGCAGTTAGAGTCCTGAGTGCAGCAGGCCCACCAATGGGAACGGCCCATCTCCACAGAGGCTCGGGCCGGGAGGGCCAGGCCAGCTGTGCCTCCCTGCCCTCGGGTGTGGGTGTGGGGCCCACTGCCAAGCCTACAGGAGGGACAGAGGGACAGGATTTCCCGCATACATCCACCCTATCCTGCAGAGACTGCCCCGTGTCCAACGGCCTCATCTGGACGGGGCCTCCAGATGGGGTCAGTCCCCAGGTCCCAGTCACCATTGCCTCTGGGCAATGCGATCAAATGCAGAACCTTTGTGTCTGAGGCATTTCCCACCATGGGGCAGCTTTCCAGCCCAGCCTGGAGTCCAGGACACACATGCTAGTAGTCTGCCTGGCGTCTGGGCCAACACACACACTCTGCCTGACGTCTGGGCTGACACAGACACACTTGTAGCCTGCCTGGTGTCTGGGCCGACACGGACACACTTGTAGCCTGCCTGGTGTCTGGGCTGACACAGACACACTTGTAGCCTGCATGGTATCTGGGCTGACACACACACTCTGCCTGCCTGGTGTCTGGGCTGACACAGACACACTCTGCCTGCCTGACACAGACACACTCGTAGCCTGCCTGGTGTCTGGGCTGACACACACACTCGTAGCCTGCCTGGTGTCTGGGCTGACACACACTCTGCCTGCCTGGTGTCTGGGCTGACACACACACTCGTAGCCTGCCTGGTGTCTGGGCTGACACACACACTCGTAGCCTGCCTGGCGTC
>NW_012267307.1:4438064-4440985 GCF_000151885.1 Dipodomys ordii
CACAGAGAGCAGTGTGGGGCGCAGGGCTCTGGGGGTCTCTGTGTCAGCGTCTCCCAGTGTGGGGCGCAGGGCTCTGGGGGTCTCCGTGTCAGTGTCTCCCAGTGTGGGGCGCAGGGCTCTGGGGGTCTCCGTGTCAGGGTCTCCCAGTGCGGGCGCTGGGCTCTGGGGGTCTCCGTGTCAGCGTCTCCCAGTGCGGGCGCAGGGCTCTGGGGGTCTCCGCGTCAGGACCTCTCACACAGCTGCCTCCAGCTAGACACTGCACTGAAGCCAGGCAAAGGCATCATGGCCGGTGTGGAAGCCGAGTCTCAGGGGCACACACAGCATCTCTCTGCCTCAGTGTGTACTTCACCCCTGAGAGGGGCCAGGCTCTCCAAGCCCGGGGGCCAGGACACAGGAAGGCTGACACGGGGGGTGCTTTCTATGGCTAGTTCCGAACCTTTGTCCGGAGCATCAGGGAGGGCAGAGGCTCTGGTAACGGTGGCACTCTAGATCCAGAGTGGAGCTGGGGGCAAGGAGGCCCCAAGGCCCCCGTGGGCCTTCTCCCGGCCTGACACCTCCTCCTGGGGCAGTCTGCACCCCCAGAGCTGGAAGTCTGGGACTTACGCTCTCACGTTTCCCCTGGGTGACCCTGCCCCCCGCCCCAGTCTTCTAGGAAGGGCCCAGGGCAGTCAGGGAGACGCAGGAGTCCACACGGCCACAGGCATTTAGAAGGTCCCAGACAGCAGAGCTGACAGGGCTCCCCGTGGCAGGCTGCTTGCTGGGCACCACGGCCTCCGGCCGGCCCGCCCAGGTCCAGCCCAGGTTTGCTGTCACTGACCCCGTGTGTGGATAAACTGCGCCGTCGGCATTCGGTGGGCAGCGGTCACCCTGCTGGACTGTCAGGGCGAGGAGTGTTACAGGCTCGGGGCGGTGTGTGCAGGCCCAGCCCCGGCTGTGAGCGCTGTGAGGGGGGCGCACAGGCCAATCTGCGTTCTAGCTGCAACGCCTTGTGAACGTGAGCAGAGACTCACCCGCACAACTTAGAGTGTAACCTTTGCACAGGGTGCCTTGAGCCGGAGACCGGGCCCACCGGCTCCCACCCTGGGGCTGTCCTCAGAGACAGCTCCGCCCCGAAGGCCGGGGCCGTCCTCTCCTGCCAGCCACACTCAGGTATGGCTGGGGCCCAGCCACAGCCAGCTCTGGATTTATGGCACGTGAGGCATCTGCACTGAAGTGAGTTCTCATCCCCACGCGGCGTGGGTGGGCAGACAGCTCCCGGAGGGACGCCGTGCTCCGGCGCTGTCTGCAGAGACGTGCTGGTGGCCGGACGACAATTGCTCATCCAGCGCCGTGGTCCAGATGGCGCAGGCTCGGGCTTGGCGCGGCTGCCGGGACGCAGGGGCCTCGGGCAGGTTTGTGAGCCTCCGGTTGGCTTCGCAGCCCTGACTTGCTACGCTCAAGTTAAAGACACAGATGTTCATCTCCTGGGGCAGTGCCCTGACCGCCCCCCCACACGGTGGCCCTGGACGGACACGGGAGGAGCCTGCCACCCTCTAGGCCTGGCGGGGACGACAGGCTTGACAAGACAGGTCCCTGAAGCCCACGTGCAGGGTTCACACAGTTCGCATGGCCCCCTAGCCCCGGCAGCTCCAGGGGCCCCTGGGGGCCACCGCCAGGCTGAGGTTGGCTGCTGGAGAGGCGATGGCCCCAGGAAAACGCCTGCCCCTGAGCATCCTAGAGCTGGGCGCATCTGAGGTGGGCCTGGCCACTGCCCCGGGGGAGGGGGCAGCTCCCCGGACATCAGGGTGGCTCAGCACTCAGCCCAGAAGCCCAGGATTCCACGTTGCCGCACCAGGAGACGACCGAGTGGCAGACCTCCCTCGGGAAGGCAGGGAAGGCCTCTCCTTTAGAATGCGTGCGGCTGGCTCCCCGCTGGGGGGCACGTCTGCCTCTGCAGCCCTCCTCACCGGAATGCTGGCTGCACACGGACCTGCTCCGGCTTCCGCACGTGACCACGAGTGGCAGCCTTCAGAAGAAAAGGGTCTCGCTGGGGACAGGGTGCAGGCAGGCGGGGAACGCGGTGCCGCCAGTGAAACAAATCCAGCATTCCCCAGGCGCCGGATGAAGAAGTCAGCCTCTCCTCTGCTGTCCTGGGGCCTCCGTTCTGGCCTCTATCTCCAGTGAACATAGCAGGATGGTGCTGGGGATGCCTAATGCAGAGGAGAACAGAGAAGAGAAGGGAGGAGAGGAAGGTAAAGAAGAGCAGGGGGAAAGGACCTCAAAGCCCTTCAGCCGAGCGTAGCTCCGGGATGAAGCAGGGATGTGGAACTATGCCCTCTCTGCTGCTCTCCATCCAACTCAGCCTTCCTGGGCCCAAGCTCTGCAGTGAGGGAGAGGACAGGAGACATCGGTGGGGGGACATCAACTAGGGAGATGACCCCAGCACCAGCCAGGAGTCTGCCGTGGCTGACGGCCCCGGGGTCCCCGGGGGGCACAGAGCTGCGTGGGGGTGGGCGGTGCTCATCTCTGAGCGGCCGCGGTCCGGCTCCAGCCTCAGCAGACGCTGCGCCTGCAGGGAGGGGCCCTGGAGGAGGCTGCCAGCGAGGGGTCCCCCCCAGCCGGGCTGTGGGGCTCCCTGGCGGTGCAGACACCCAGCCTAATGAAGACCAGACGTGCATTCCTGCCGGCTCAGACCATGGCAAAAGTTTCTCTCAAACTGTGGATATGCTTTTAGTCCTTTAGCTCGGCCGGGCCTCCTCTGTGACACGCGTTTCTCCCTGGAGCTTGTGAAGTGGCCGCAGTGGGTAGAGGAGCCCATGCTGAGCACAGCTAAGCACCTGTGCATGGCATGCAAGACACGGCAGAGCAGCCGCAGCGGCGGCTCGACCCACGCCACTGCGGGGCTGGCACGACTGAAGGGCGCCCGTCGGGGCCCAGCGTGC
>NW_012267307.1:4444904-4446413 GCF_000151885.1 Dipodomys ordii
GCTGTGTGACGCTGTGTGACGCTGTGTGATGCTGTGTGACGCTGTGCTGTGTGATGCTGTGTGACGCTGTGTGACGCTGTGTGATGCTGTGTGACGCTGTGCTGTGTGATGCTGTGTGACGCTGTGTGACGCTGTGTGACGCTGTGTGATGCTGTGTGGTGACGCTGTGCTGTGTGACGCTGTGTGACGCTGTGTGTCGATGCTGTGTGATGCTGTGCTGTGTGACGCTGTGCTGTGTGACGCTGTGCTGTGTGACGCTGTGTGACGCTGTGTGTCGATGCTGTGCTGTGTGGTGACGCTGTGCTGTGTGACGCTGTGTGTCGATGCTGTGTGATGCTGTGCTGTGTGGTGACGCTGTGCTGTGTGACGCTGTGTGCTGATGCTGTGTGACGCTGTGCTGTGTGGTGATGCTGTGCGGTGGTGATGCTTGGTGCTGCTCAGGGCTGTGAAGAACCTGGACCCCCACCCACACTGGCTGCAGGGCAGGAACAGCTGAGAGGCCCTCAGGGCCTGGGGCCCACAGGCAGGTGCACCTGTTCACGATGAGGAAGCACCCAGCACTCACCTCCGCTCAGCCCTGACACCCTTCACAGGCAGAAGTGAAACGTGGCGGAGCTTGCTCGGCAGCCTGCCCGCGAAAGGGGCTAACCCAGATTTCCTGGTGAAAGGCTGGGGATGTAGAGGCTTAGGGTGTAAGAGCCGCCCGGGGCCTCTGAAGACCGGCCAGCCCCGTGGACCTCAGGGTGAACCCCAGGAGCAACCTGAAAACAAAAACAAACATTTTTGCTTGCTTGTTTCAAGGGAACAGAAAACTCAGTTTCTCCATGCTTCAAGAAATACAGACTCTCTGGACTTGGCTCAGGGAAGCAGTATTCAAGTGAGCAACAAGGCAGACGATGCTAACAGCAAGCCCGGATGAAGGCGTCTTCGTCCAGAGTTGAAATAATACGTCATCCTGATGGGAATTTTCAGGGTAAAAAGTAGGAGACCTGAAAATGTGTTCCATACACTGGGAAAACCCAGCAGTCCCTGGAAAAGAGCCCTGAGGTTCCGAGGGCTGGAACAAGTGGTAAAGGCTTTCTAATCACTATTTAAACATATTCAGAGACTAAAGGAGACTCCATTAAAGAAGTATAGGAAAGACAAATATGTCTTAATAGAGAATGTCAATAATCAGATTTTTTTAAAGAGCCAAATAGGAATGCTAAGATCGAAAAATACAATACCTCAATGAACATGTGTTAGAAAGGGTGAGCCCTAGACTTGAGCGGAAAGGGGATAAATAAAGCCCGGAGACGTCTCAGTTATCAGTCTAAAGAACTGAAAGAAAAATGGAGGGGGAAAAAGGAGAGCCTCAGAGACATGGGACACTACAAGCATAAAAATGTGGACTTTTTTTTTTTTTTTGGTCAGTCGTGAACTCTGGGCCTGGGCACTGTCCCTCAGCTCTTCAGCTCAAGGCTAGCGCTCTACCACTTGAGACACAGCACCACTTCCGGCTTTTTTCTT
>NW_012267307.1:4446463-4452966 GCF_000151885.1 Dipodomys ordii
GGCCTGTCCCCGGGCGTCCCCGGGCCGTCCCTGTGGCTCTTGCAAACGGCTGTGGATGCCCCAGCAGGAGGTGGGCTCGGGGTCCCGGCGCTCCCTCCCCTGCCTGCCCCAACATGGGCACTGCCGGGCAGGAGCTGGGGCCAGCCCCAGCAGCCACACCTTCTCCTGGCTCCTCTCACCGCGCAGAGCGGCGCGGCCTGGCCTGCCTGGCGGCGTCTGGAGAGCCTCTGGTCACCAGTGGGACTCGGGAGGGGAGGAGGGACAGGTAGCTCCCTGCCCGCCTCACAGGTCCTCCTGGCCGGCCACCGCGTCCCTCCTGCAGCGACAGCTGGATTTCCAGGCCCTGCACGCCTTCCCGACTCTGTCTGCCCACAAGCAGAACTTATCAGTAGCAGCAGGGTGCAGCTCCTCCGCTCCCAGCTGAAGTTTTCACTTTGATTACTACAAATCCTCAGGCCCCTGGGCCCAAAGCTCCTACTGCAGTTTGCAAATGGATTTTTATAGCACGTTAGTGCTGGGGAGATTCCAAGGAAAATAGTCCTCTCCAAATCAGAACCAGCTGCGACTTTCCCGGCCTGTGACTCACCGGGTGTTTAATTGGGTGGGAGAGGCGGCCGAGACACAGGGCTCAGTCAAGCCGGTGTTTGTTTTGCTCGGGTATCCTAGCCACAGCCTCCCAGCGTACCATCCACACCGCATGTTTACTTAACTTTCTCTTCCCTCCTCACAGTTCCAATGATAAAGATGGAACCCACTGATGACTTCGAGTCCTCCCTGGCCTGTGGGCCCGTGAGCCAGGGCCTGAGTCCCCTCCCCAGGCCCTGCTACAGCCAGCAGCTCGCCGTGCCGCCCGACCCAGTCTCCTGCCTCGTGGCCGGCTTTGCCCCCTGTCCACAGAGGAGCCCCATGATGCCAGCACCTCCCAGCACAAGCCCAAAGCTCCAGGACCTCTCCTCCGTGGCCTACACCAAGGGCGTCTCTGGCCCGAGCCTCGGTCACCTGGGACTTCAGCCTCCCGCAGCGGATGCCCCGGCCGTGCAGCCGGGCTCTGCGGAGCAGCCCCCGCCCGCCCTGCTGCAGCCCCAGGTGAGTCCACATCTGAGCAGTAGCTGCTCCCTTGGTTGCCAGCAGGCGCTCTGTCCCAACAGCCCCTCTTCTCCACCGCCGGCCGCCGCCCACGAACCAGCCTGCTCGCCGTCCTCCGCCCAGCCTCCTGTCCTGGGCCAGCAGCAGCGCCAGCTGCCGAAGGTTCAAAGAAACGTGTCTCCAGCTGCCGGGCCGGCGCCGCTGCCTGAGGCGCGTGAGGATGGTAGTGATAATTTGGCCCCTATTCCTGTAACAATCAAGCAAGAGCCTGAGGAGTTGGACCAGTTGTACCTGGACGATGGTGAGTGTCCGTGCAGGTGTCCCCTCTACCCGCGCGCTCCAGAAGGAAGGAGGGCTGTGTGCGGTGCACCGCCGGGCTGATGGCGGCGGCACTGCGCCAGGCTGTCCACACCGCCTCTGGACAGCGTCGGCCTCGGTGACCTGCCTGTGCGGCACGGGCCGACACTCAGGACCCTCAGGTGAAAGCTGAGTGAGTCACCACTCAGCTGGAGCTCAGAGGAGGCCCCCCGGGGTCCCGGGGCAGCCTGGCCATCACAGCGCATGGACTAAGGGGCACCCTTGAGTACATCGCGTCCCGGCTAGAGGTGTGGACGTTGTAGTCCGGTGGCTGTGTCAAAACTGTCAATGCGGTCCTGACAGCATCACGGGCCCAGTGGACACTGTGGCTCCGGCCAGGCCTCCTCCCGGGGAAGCGTGTAGGACACAACTGACCGTGGTGTGTCTGGCAACAGGCTGAGGTGGTGACACCACCCCTCGGCTGTTGTGTGAGTCTGTGTCGATGTGTTCTTGGGCCCAGCCCGGCCCGCCCACAGCCCTCTCCTCTGCACTGGCGCAGCGGGGTTCCAGGTCCACTGGGGCCGTGGGTATGGCAGTCAGGTGTGGGGCATTTTCCAGGACAGGTCCGGAGCAGGTGCTCACTCCTCCTCTAGCTGGGCCTAGACCCAGCTGGGCCCAGGGCTGCACTTGGGGGTGCGGGGCCTTCCCACTAAGATCAAGGCCGGTAGCTGCCCTTAGCCAATCATCTCCCTCCCTGGCTGCCCTTAACCAATCACCTCCTCCCTGCAACTGCCCTTAGCCAATCAGCGGCCTCCCTGCAGCCGCCCTTAGCTGAAGTTCTCTCCCTCACATCCACACACTCGAGCTTCCGGTGGCCCTGCAAGGAGGCCCGTGGGAAGAGCCTGTGGACGTGGCTCGGTGCTCACTGAGGTCTGGACTCTGCACCTTGTTCTCCTCCGTGGGTTGGTCTGGCCAGGGAATAACGGAGCCTCTTTTAACAGCTCCCTGGAGACAGTCTAGCACTTAGGTGTTCCAGGGGACGACGCTCTGGTGTTTCAGTTTCAAAGGTTCTTGATGAACACTTGCTTGCAAATCCTAACTTAGCGTTTGAGGAGGATGCACACAAGTTCTTGCTCAGAAATTATTAACTCTCAAACCTGGTCCCTGCTCTGTGGCGGCTTGCCGGTGTGCCTGTGTCTTCGTTGTGGTGCCTGGCGTCCACTCCAGATCCACTCCGTAGGCCCCCCAAGATGGCCAGGATCACAGAGATGCTCTGTGATCACAGACGCTGCCTCCTCCTCCGTGTGCAGACCTGCCGCACTCCCAGGGGGTGCCACCTGGCCGCCCTGCCCAGGGAGAACACTGGTGCTTGTGCCAAAATTCTGACTTCTTTGCCCCGGGAAGTGCCGTGTGGTGCTGTGGGAACATTGTCATCTGTCACGACAGTGTGACTGACCAGCCCCGGTCCCCACATCTGGGCAGTACCCTCTGGCCCGGAGACAGGAAGCTGGCCTCAGCCAGGCTTCCCGCTGCCCCGGGTCGCCATGTCAGTGTCAGATGTGACTTTGTTGTGAGCGTGTGACACAGGGCGGTGCGTGTCTGGGAAGGGCCACGCTTCCAGGAAGCGGTGGGCAGCGTCGATGGAGCCTGGTGCTTGCCCTGCGTACGTGGGATTGCTGTGTCGGAGCACTGTCCCCTGGGTCTGTGTCAGAGCCTGAGGCCACCCATAGCATTTTGTGTTGCCATGACGCTTCATGTCATGAGCTGCAAGATTAGAAAGCGGCCGCCAGGAGCTCTCCGAAGGCCGGGTGGGGGCAGGGGCCCATCCGGACCGTGGTGTCTTTCCCCTCAGACTCAGTTTGACTTGGTTGCCCTCCAAGGAAAAGTGTATGGAGACAGGTGGAGACCCAGCTTTGAGTCAGAGGAGTAAACTCTGTTTCAAGTGGCGTCAGTGGCAGGCCATGGAGATGCTGCGGCGTGCAGGAGCTCACTGTGTGTGTGAGCGTGCTGGCGGGGCCGGGGTCTCACCAGGCTGGCTCTGGGCCCCCCAGGGGCTTTCTTCTGGAATCTCCTGTGTGCTGGTAGGGAGCATGTGGCCGTCCTGGCTGAAGGGTCACCAGGAGGCAGGGACAGAGTGGCCGTGACCTAGAGAGCCCTCGGAGATGGACAGGGAGCGGGCAGGACTCGTGCGGCCGGCCCCTCCTCCTCGCGTGCTGCCTCGGCTCCCTCCTTGAATCCGCCTGCCGGGCAGGGCAGGGCTGTTCCACCGGCCTCCTCTCGAGCTAAGAGGAGGCAGGAAGAATCTACTCCACATGTGTACTGGTTTTTATTTGTTTTGCTGGGTTCTGATTTTGCCTTGTAGCACTGCGGTGTGCGTGAGTGTACAGTAACGAGAGATGGTGTCTGGTTCCAGAGAGCCAGGGTGTGTGCGGGGAGCACCAGCTCTCAGAACAAGAGGGGCGTTCAGGCCGAGAGCGCTGGCTCCTGCTTGTTATCCTGGCTACTCACGAAGGATTGTTGTGTAAAACCAGCCCACGCCGAAAAGTCTGTGAGACTCCATTTCCAATCAACAGGCAGAATTCTGGGCTGGAGGTGTGGCTCAAGTAGTAGAGCACCAGCTGTGAGCTTTGGAAAGCTGGGTGAGCACAGGGCTCCCAGTTCACACACACAAGCACACGGCGCTCATGCAGGGGCAGAGCTCACGCTTGTGCTGTCTGCAGAGTGGCGCGCCGGAGCCTGCAGGGCAGCTAACAGCGACGCATCGTGAGAGATGGATTGCCATTTTTAGGACTCCAAAAGTTTTTGTTTCCACTCTAAAGTTTTGCTGTGAGAATACTTGGCCCATAAATAAATTTCAGTGATGACTTCTTCTTTGTTCCCAATGTCTTCATAAGATGTAAGCTTTCCCCTTAGATTTCTCAAGAAAGGCTGAACCACAGGGCCACACTTTGAGGGTGTTAGTGTCCTGGACTTCACGTTAGTTAAACGTAGAGCAGTTCTGTTTCATTGCTTATGTGCCTCGGAGCTCCACACGGCTCCTTCCCTGAGCTGCCGGTAGCAGAGTGGAGTCACGTGATGGCGCTCTGGTCCCAGGGGACTCGTTCAGTGGCACACGTAATGTGCTGTCTCCCTCGCACATTCCCGTTCTCATTTCACACATCTGGAAACTCCCAAAGTCCTGAGGCACATGGAGATGATTCCACGCACCACAGGGCACCAGCCAAAGTCGCAGACGGAGGCCTGGACTCCTTGGGAGGAGGGGCCTGTGGCAGAGTCAGGGCCGGAGGCCCCTCCTCCTGCCGGCCGCCCTCCCCCACCTCCACCCAGCAGCCGCCACAATCGGGCCTTTCAGCTCCGCCACAGGCTCTTGGGTGTCCCGAGGTCTCCATGTCATTAAAACCACAAGCAGGTAGACAAGGCGGTCCGGTCGTGTCTGCCGGCTGTGCTAGCTCTCCCCGTTCACCCGCCCCTTCTTTCCTGAGCTTAAGTTGCTCTGGGAGAGAACAAAAAGCTTTCCTCATGGAAAGTTTTACTAAGCTGGCCGGGAGCCCAGGTCTGAGTCTTTCCTGTGGCTAACGATGATTGCTAGAGCCTGTGTGCAGCCATCAAACAGGAGCACAGACCTGGGCCGCCACAGGATGGCTGGAAGAAAGAACTCCGTCACGCAGCCCACTCCCGGGGCCAGCCCCCTGCGCGGGGGTCACAGAGGAGTTGGAAGGCACAGACACAGTACTGTGCACTACTCGGCGACAGACTTCTGTTGGCAGCGTAAGCAGCAGGCACAGGAGCAGCTCTCCTGCTTCCCCCAGGCCCCGGTGCCACCGCTGCCTGTGCAACCCAGCCTCTGTTTGCCAGGCTGTGTGTGTGTGTGTGTGTGTGTGTGTGCGTGTGCATGCCACAGTATGTCTCTCTCTCTCTCACACACACAGGCACACACGGGCTGTTCCAGTTCTTGCCCAGTGTTTGCTCTCCTGTCCGCCCCCCACCTCGGGGAAAGGCAGGAGAGGCGGCCTGAGTCTGAGGACAGAGGCAGGGGCCGGGCCGGCCCAGGCCAGCCGTGTCTGGCGTCCGAGCTTGTGTGGCCGGAGCTGTGGCTCTGGGCGGCAGCCGGCCCTGGCAGCTGTCACGCTCTTTCAGCAGGGCATGTGTGTGTGCACCGAGGACACGCACACCCGTGCTCCGGCGTGTCAGCTCTGTCACCTGCTGGCCGTGGCACCTGGGGAAGGAGAGGCCCACGGGGCACTGGAGCTGAGGGTCCGGGTGCTGTTTCTACTTGCCTGGTGTAGACATGAAGAATACAATGCTTTGCATCATGCTTTATTTCGAATCAAATGATCCTTTATACTCACTGTCCTCTGCAAACTTGAAGGGGAAATTTGAAGCGATTCTTTCTGCTGCTTTTAACAGCTTTTTACTCCTTAAAAAAATGGAGCTTAGCTTATTTCCTTCTTTAAATAGTTTTTGAAATTATTAACTTGAGGGAAGATAAAGAATGAGTTAGAAAAGGTTCTGTGAACCTGAGGGTTACAGCAGCCGTCAGTCGGTAGTGAGCAGGCCGCTGTTCAGCTGTGACCGTCCGGCAGTGTGGATCTGTGTTTGTGGTGTTTTGTTACTGCTTCTCCTGGGCGAGGTCTGAGTCGTAGCACAGTGGTGGTGTTTGAGTTGTTCGTGATCACAGTGCTGGTTTTTCCACTTCCTTCTACAGAAAGGTTCAGTCCTCACAGAAACGCCTTCCCTGACTCCTCCCCATCCACACTCAGCCCGCATGGCGGTCTGCGCGGCTCTGTCCTTGGGTACGCTCAGCTCAGAGCATCCTCACTTCAGAACGAGCACCCTCTGTGATCGGGCAGATAGCTCACCGCCAGCAGAATGCACAGCTGTAAAGCCTGGCGGCTGAGGCGGAGTACCCATGAGGCCCCACGCCCAGTGCTCCTGGGAGCACTCGTGGCCCGGGCGGTGAGCGCCTGAGGAGCAGGCAGGCCCAGGGTCTGGGCCCTGGAGGGGAGGTGAGTCCCTGTGGAGCAGCCAGGCCCAGGGTCTGGACTCCGCTCAGCTCTGAAGCCTGAGGAAGCAAAGCACGCCCTGTTCTTCATCTAAGATTCCTTTTTTTTTTTTTTTTT
>NW_012267307.1:4458118-4460458 GCF_000151885.1 Dipodomys ordii
GGCGCTGTGGCTCAAGTGGTAGAGTGCTAGCCTTGAGCTGAAGAGCTGAGGGACAGCGCCCAGGCCCAGAGTTCAGGCCCCACGACTGACAAAAACAGCCCATTAAGTAAAAACCATGGTGATGGGCTTATAGTCAATAAGGAAGGAAGGGACAGGAAGAAACAGCGTTAGAGCAAAGGGCTTATGCATTATGAGAAATGAATTCATGTTACTATGAAATGACCAGCAGCAAAACATTACTAGCAAAGTGGCAAGCACAAATTCCGCCACACCCAATGTAAATGGACCAAACATTCCAACAAAAAAGATGGAGGTTATCGTACTTGATTTGAAAAGCCAGAACAAAAATAAGACCTATGTATTTGCTGTCTATAAAGGTCATCCTTTAGAGTTGAAGACACGGATGTGTTGCAAGTTAAAGGGCAGACGTGATTGTGCAGAGGGCAACCAGAACAGCTCCATGCAGCTGTGCCCCCGGCAGCAGCCTCCGGTCCCCGTGTTGATGAGGAAGGGGAGGTTTGTGTGGGTCCCAGGGCCATGGCCCCGGTGAGGACCTTCTCCTGGAGGCTGCTGTGGGCCCAGCCGGAAGTCTGAGAGGGGGCCGGCCCCCTCCAAGCGCACGCCTGGGGGAGGGGACCCCACGGGGCCCCTCTGAAGGGCTCCACTTCCCAAGAGCCCCCCTGGGATTAAGTCTCCAGTCACAATGGCCCCTTTGAGGACACAAACAGATCCAAACCATAGCAACTACCACGACACCAAATAAGCTTCCTGACAAGAAGTGTTACTGCAGACAAAGAAATAAGAGATGACCTTCTCTTTAGCATTTTATACTGATGGAAGACTAAACGGGCCACATACGCATTGTGAACGTATCAGCACCACAATGGAGCCCTGCACCTGATAGAAATGGAGGAAGGCAACTCAAACGTAATTGCTAGCGACTGTGACATTTCACTCCCAATAACAGACTTCTTACTAGGTCATAAAGCAGTCATAATGCACTTACACATATTCTAATTTAAAAGATTAAATAGGGAACCCACAACAAAGATGAGAGAACTTCACAAAGTTTTGGGGAGCTAACACAGTTCCAAATGTTCTCTGCCTTACATTAGGAAGTCTGAGGAAAATGGGAAAATATTTTGAACTGAAGCCAAACAAAGCACAACATTTTAAAATTTATAGGACACAGAAGAGGCAAGGCTTTGGGGAATTCGTATCTTTAAGTGCCTGTAGTAGAAACAATAAAGATCTCAAATCAGTAACTTTGAAAATGTTGAAAAAGGAGAGAAAAGTTGAGTCAGAGAGGCAGAAGGAAGGAGTAACAAGATAAAAGCAGAAAGCAACAAACAGAAAAGAGAAGAGAGAGAGAAGAAAATTAAAAGCTAATAGTTTGAAAAGAAAGAAGTATTTAATTAGTTCAACCTAGAAAAGATAGGAATAAAAGAAGGGAAATTACACACTGGCTCCTAAGAGACAAAAAGATCACACACAAAAAACCTTTTGCCAACAAATACGACAACCTAGGAAATGGAAAAATTCTTAGAAAGACACAAATTAAGCTAACTCACGAAGAAACCAAAAATTACGAATAGATCTACAGCAAGAGGAAAAAAAGAATAACTTAAAAGCTACCCTCAAAGAAAAGCCTAGAAAACATTCATGAAATTTGCTCAACATTACAAAGAGAAAAATAATATAACACTCTATAAATACTTCCGGAAAACAGGAGAAGAAAGAATAACCCAGAAACAGAGCCAAACAAAGCTACCACAAAAGACAGACTGCATAGACTATGGGAACAAAACCCACAACGAAGCTCCAGATCTACCTGGGCCTAACACACAGAGGCTGCCCACCATCCCCAAGTGGATATAAACTGGCTTCACACTAAGTGCCAAGGAAGGACCATGAAATAAAAAACAGAAGCCACACGCTCATCTGCATGGATGCAAAGGAAAGCGCTCAGACCCCTGCCACGGCAGTGGCGACAGGCCCGGGACCCTGCGGACTCCAGGGCTGTCAGACAGACCATGGAGGTCTCTCCGGAAGCCACGGTGACCTCGCACTAACCAGGAAGGGGCTGAAGGCTTCTCCCCTGAGAGAAGGAAGAAGGCCCAGCCTCCACGTTTCTCTACCCTCAACATCATCCAGAGGCCATCAGGCAAGATAAAAAAGGAAGAAGTAGAGACGCTGTTTTTACCAGCTAACATGACCCAGGACACATATGTAGAAAATCCTAAGAAATCCAGAACAAATAGAGGAGGGGCAGGGGAGAGGAGGGGCAGGGGAGAGGAGGGTCAGGGGAGAGGAGGGCAGGGGAGAGGAGGGGCAGGGGAG
>NW_012267307.1:4462720-4464525 GCF_000151885.1 Dipodomys ordii
TACCACTTGAGCCACAGCGCCACTTCCGGCTTTTTTTTTTCTTTTTTTCTTATGTGGTGCTGAGGAATTGAACCCAGGGCCTCAGGCATGCAAGGCAAGCGCTCTACCACTGAGCCACCTTCCCAGCCCTCAATTCTATTTCTATATACAAGGAATAATTTAAAAATCAAATCAAGTACACCCACAAAACAACTCACAAGTAATTGTGTATTTAAATATAAGAGCCAAAATAATTAAATGTCTTAGACGATAACATTTGGTAACATTCAAGACCTTCGATTTGGACGTGGTGCTGTGGCTCAAGTGGTAGAGCGCTTACCTTGAGCTGAAGAGCTGAGGGACAGCACCCAGGCCCAGAGTTCAAGCCCCATAATAAAACAAAAACAAAAACAAAACAAAACAAAAAACAGAAAGAAACCCTTAGGTTTCTTAAATTTAACAGCAGAAACATAGGTCACAGAACGTTTAGAAAATGATAAATGGACATCAAAAATCAACCACTTTGTACTGCAAAAGATAGCATTGAGAAAATGAAAAGGGGAGCGAGGCACCAGAGGAATGTGTGTGTAAATCAACTGTCGTGTGGGAGGTTTGCCTCTAAAACTGACACGTGGAACCAAACCCTCCAACAGGTAAAAGTAAAATAGCAATATAAGATGTTGACACCCATAACCTATAAAGAAGACCGAGGAGTGGCCACTGGCTGCAGTCGTGGCCATGCGATCTGCTGGTCAGCAGTGGGCCCACAGAACCGGAGGCTTAGAGGTGCTGGACCCTGCTCTGTGTAAACGCCACTCGAGGCTGCCTTTGCCAGGACCCCCTCGCTGAGTGCAGGCTGCTCACACGCTTGGTCATGGGCCGTGCAAATGAAGGTTACAGCAGGCGCCACCTTCCCTCAGGGCAGCGGGGTGGCGGCTCCAGCGCCGAGGACTTCGAGGACCGCACCCCCGGTACCCATTCCACCGAGGGCGGTGCGCACGCCCACCCCAGACCGCTGACGGTGTTCTTCACACTGTGCCCAGGCTCACGGCCACACACGGGATAGATAGTGTGCGACACACTCGTACGCCGCTGTGAAGAGGAAGGGGCACTGACGCACGCTGGGCACGGAAGGATCCAGAAAGCACCAAGTGGATAATACACAAGGCCAATATCCATGGTCCGTTCACACAAACTGTCCTGAGCAGGTGTGGCCGGCAGGCAGCCCCGGGGCCACGATGACCTTTCAGGGTGATGGAAATGTTCTGGAAGGCTCCGTGGTGGCTGCACCATGTGGTAGATTTACAGCGTGTACCCTAGCCTTGGGACCGCGTGTGCGTTCGGCGGAGCGCGGGGATGGTCGCCGTGCGGTGTTCTCTTTGTTTTTGCACCAGTGAGCCCTGCGTGTGCTGTTTGTGCAGACGGCCCGTCTTCCGAGGAGGCCCAAGGTCGGTGCGTGCTCCTGGGTCGGCCCCAGTGGCAGCACGGTTCCGGGGAGCGGCAGCTGGTTGGGGTCCACGGCTCCGGGTGCCCCTCAGAGGCCAAGACTGCGGGGTCAGCCGCCGGGCCTGCCCAGGCCTCCTGGCGTCAGCCTTTCTGAGGCTGCTCCTGGCGCCCTCACCCCGGGGGTGGACTAGGGAACGGGGGGCCTCTGGGGAGCCTGCCTCCATCTCCCCACGTCTGTCCTGAGGGACTGCTGTGGTTTTGTAATGAGCTGCGTCGACCTCTTAGAATACAAGGGCAGAAGGAGAGAGCAGAGCGGCCGGGCCCCGCCGTCGGGGCCTGGCTTCCTCCTGGGAGAGCAGGAGGCCTAACGGTGGGGGGGG
>NW_012267307.1:4464575-4465574 GCF_000151885.1 Dipodomys ordii
CTGTGTGACGCTGTGTGATGATGCTGTGTGACGCTGTGTGACGCTGTGTGACGCTGTGTGATGATGCTGTGTGACGCTGTGTGACGCGGTGTGACGCTGTGTGACGCTGTGTGACGCTGTGTGACGCTGTGTGACGCTGTGTGACGCTGTGTGACGCTGTGTGACGCTGTGTGATGCTGTGTGATGACGCTGTGTGACGCTGTGTGATGCTGTGTGACGCTGTGTGATGCTGTGTGATGCTGTGTGACGCAGTGTGACGCTGTGTGACGCTGTGTGACGCTGTGTGACGCTGTGTGGTGCTGTGTGATGCTGTGTGACGCTGTGTGGTTCTGTGTGACGCTGTGTGATGATGCTGTGTGACGCTGTGTGACGCTGTGTGACGCTGTGTGATGCTGTGTGACGCTGTGTGACGCTGTGTGATGCTGTGTGACGCTGTGTGACGCTGTGTGGTGCTGTGTGACGCTGTGTGACGCGGTGTGACGCTGTGTGATGCTGTGTGACGCTGTGTGGTGCTGTGTGATGCTGTGTGACGCTGTGTGGTGCTGTGTGACGCTGTGTGATGCTGTGTGACGATGCTGTGTGATGCTGTGTGACGCTGTGTGACGCTGTGTGACGCTGTGTGATGCTGTGTGATGCTGTGTGATGCTGTGTGATGCTGTGTGACACTGTGTGGTGCTGTGTGACGCTGTGTGACGCGGTGTGACGCTGTGTGACGCTGTGTGACGCTGTGTGACGCTGTGTGGTGCTGTGTGACGCTGTGTGACGCTGTGTGACGCTGTGTGACGCTGTGTGGTGCTGTGTGACGCTGTGTGACGCTGTGTGACGCTGTGTGACGCTGTGTGATGCTGTGTGATGCTGTGTGACGCTGTGTGACGCTGTGTGACGCTGTGTGACGCTGTGTGACGCTGTGTGACGCTGTTTGATGATGCTGTGTGACGCTGTGTGACGCTGTGTGACGCTGTGTGATGATGCTGTGTGACGCTGTGTGATGCTGTGTGA
>NW_012267307.1:4478881-4484193 GCF_000151885.1 Dipodomys ordii
GGGGGGGGGACAGGGTCTGTCTTGGGGTCTGCGTGTGCGGGCCCCTAGCTCTGGCCCAGGCTGACTGGCCTTGGAGCAGGGGCAGTAACGCGGGTTTGCGTCTGGCCTCTGCAGGCCGGACACAGGACACAGCCTGCTGGCTTTGGGGCTTGGACTCCAGGTTCTGCGTGTCGCTGCAGAATGGACACGTGTATCTCGAGAATCCTTTTGCTCTGTCCAGATTTCGTTTTGACTTAGAGCTCTTCCTTCCTCCCAGATTACAACACGACACACAGCAAAGGGCCGGAGAGCGAGCCACACCCGCCGCGGGGCTGCCAGCCCGATACACAGGACAATCGGCGGCGGCCCTGAGTTATCACTCCCAGACACAGGCCTCGCTCCCAGCTGCGGCAGAGCCGCAGGGGGGGGCCTCCAAGCCCCGAGGTGCCTGCCTCTGCCTATCAGAGCTCCCAGCTGCAGCCTCCGGTGTGGACGGAGGCTGGATGGAGGCCGGCGTGGAAACAGCAGGGCTCAGACACCGGGCTCTGGCTCCATGCAGAACAGGTTGTAGAGAAGGGACAGAAGGTGGCGGTGGCCCCGGCCCAGGGGTGCGGAGCCCTGGTCGCCGCACAGATTGCCGGGTGTGTCTTGGAGAGTGGAGGTGGGCTGGCACCCACAGGTCGGAGGGGCAGGTTCTGCTCCCGGAGGGTACCCCGCTCCCCGGGGCTCCTGCCCGGAAAGCCAGCGGCCCTCCCTCTGCCCGCAAAGCGGACGGGCTGCCGTCTGGCTCAGGTGTGTGCACCGGTGACTTCCACAGGCCAGCCGTCAGCCCGCAGAGGCTGGGAAGCACCGGCAGAGGCTCAGGAGCAGCATGCCCGCCGCGGAGCCGCTGCTCAGAGCCGGAGGCCTGGCTGCCCGTGGATGTGGTGCGTGCAGACGTGCGTGGCTGGGCCTCCGCTGGGGACCGAGCTGGCGCTCTGCTTCCCCTCCAGCCTCTTAGCTGCTGCAGCTGCTTTGGTTCTAGAAGCCACATCGGGGGCATTTCCGCTGAATGACTGCCCAGACGCCCTGGGTTGGGAATGGTGAGGGCCGCCGTCCTAAGCCAGGACCGCCCTTGGCCGAGCCCCGCGCTCTCACGGCGCGGGTTGGAATTGCAGGTGCTCTTCCGTTTCCTCGGCAGCTGCTCCCAGCAAGCTGTAAACGACCGATGTCACTCCCGCTTAAGACCTAAACTTTAACACAAATTACACTCTTGTTGACATTGTCCTAAGAGTGGAGCTGAACAGCTTAGTCAGTGTGAGCTTCAGTGATTCCTGTGGATTTCAGATTGTTTCCTGGGTTTCCCAAACCCGATTCAGTGAATCCTCTCTCTTGGCTGAGGCTGGAGGGCAGCAGCGGCTGGCCGGCCCTGGCAGGAGCTGGCAAAAACTGGCTCCGTCACCTGGGTATCTGCTCCGACCCAGCAGTAGCCGGAAAAGCCGCTGGTGTTGGGTGTTTGGTTTAGTTTGGGGGGCGGGGGGAATTAGTGTGCAGTCTGTTATGTGTTTTAACTGAAGAAAAGAATGCAAAAATGCTTTCCAATCCTGCCCTTTAACTAGGTGTTTAGGCTGGATTAGAAGAGTTTAAAGCACGGCCTGCCTGCTCTGAGCATGTGCAGGCCCTGGGAGTGCAGGCCCTGTGGATGGCTGGCCGCTCCTGCTCCGGGCGTGCGCAGGCCCCAAGTGTGTGCAGGCCCTGTGAGTGCAGGCCCTGTGAGTGCAGGCCGCTCCTGCTCCGAGTGTGCGCAGGCCCCGAGCGTGTGCAGGCCCTGTGAGTGCAGGCCCTGTGAGTGCAGGCCGCTCCTGCTCCGAGTGTGCGCAGGCCCCGAGCGTGTGCAGGCCCTGTGGATGCCGGCCGCTCCTGCTCCGAGTGTGTGCAGGCCCTGGGAGTGCAGGCCCTGGGAGTGCAGGCCGCTCCTGCTCCGAGTGTGCGCAGGCCCCGAGTATGTGCAGGCCCTGTGAGTGCAGGCCCTGTGGATGCCGGCTGCTCCTGCTCCGAGTGTGCACAGGCCCCGAGCGTGTGCAGGCCCTGTGAGTGCAGGCCCTGTGGATGCCGGCCGCTCCTGCTCTGAGCATGTGCAGGCCCTGTGGATGCCGGCTGCTCCTGCTCCGAGTGTGCGCAGGCCCTGTGAGTGCAGGCCCTGTGGATGCCGGCTGCTCCTGCTCCGAGTGTGCACAGGCCCCGAGCGTGTGCAGGCCCTGTGAGTGCAGGCCCTGTGGATGCCGGCCGCTCCTGCTCCGAGCGTGTGCAGGCCCTGTGGATGCCGGCTGCTCCTGCTCCGAGTGTGCGCAGGCCCCGAGCGTGTGCAGGCCGCTCCCCCTCCCCCTCCCCCTCCTATCTTGTCTCTGACTCTGACTCTCCCTCTCTCTCACTCCTCCCTTCTCTTCCATCACAACATCAACTGCAGTGCTTGACTGTTTTTAGATCATCTCTTCCCTGGCTAGTAGGGAAGCCGTCACCTCTGCATTCGGTGCTAGCCTTCCATCCTTCAGGCCATTTCCTGTCATGGTGATGTGAACTATGGATCGGCAGGGTGAGGATGCAAAGATATTTATTTATTTATTTATCTGCCCGTCCTATGGCTTGATCTCGGGGCCTGGGCGCTATCCCTGAGCTTCGTAGTACTCAAGGCTAGTGCTTTACCGCTTGGGCCACAGTACCACTTTGGGCTTTTTCTGAGTAGTTTATTGGAGAGTCTCAGGGACTTTCTTGCCCAGGTTGGCTTTGAACCACGTCCTCTGATCTCAGCCTCCTGAGTGACTAGGATTACAGGCGTGAGCCACGGCCCCGGCCAGGCAATTTACCAGTTGAAGGAGTGGCTTGGGCCTGCTGGCTGGCTGGCAAGGGGGTCTTCCCCGAGTTCTGAGCCGGCAGGGGTGACTTCCGCGTGGGTGCACGCCCCTTTTTCCATGGGCCACTTCCTGCCTGTCCTTCCACTTCCTGTTTCCCTGCTTTCCAGGCCAGGCTGGCAGTGGGCTCGTGACCGTTGGTGCGTAATGTCCTTTAGTCAGTCCACCAGGCATCATCGGTAGCCCCGGCTGCTCTCTGCCCACCCTGGTGTTGGTGGCTACTGTCATTACTTATCCCACCGGGAAGAGCTGGGCTCCGCAGAGACCTGGCCGAGGACAGGCAGCTTGTTAGCCAGGGTCCGTCCACTGGGGGACAGCTGGTCCTGGTGTGGAGTGAGCAGCCCGTGTGGTGCTGCTCCGCGTGTATGCCCCTGCACTCACCGGGAGGTCAGGAGGGTGGAGAGGCCGGCCGCAGGGGCCTGCTCCTGCCTGGTCCACGCTCCCTGGAGCACCTGGGCAGACACCTGGCTTCCTTTACATTCTTGGTCTCCGTCGGATCGTGACTCTGTAAGTTCAGAGATTGCTGAGTGTGTGTGCTGTGGCCAGTGCAGGACCGTGCTCATGAACAGGGAGCCGTGGGCCGAGCCCCGGGCTGCGAGCTCTGGGGTGTGCCCAGAGCCTTCTCCTCCCCGGGCTCACAGCACAGCTAACGGCTAGTCGGGAGGCAGGCCGCGCTCAGCCTGCAAGGCCAGGAAGCCCACATGCCAGCGGCCCCAGGCGAGGACCCGGCTTACCGCTCAGTTTGCTCTGTGCGTGTCAGTCTTCCTGCTGAAGACGTATTTTCAGAAGTCAGATTTAGGCGAGCAGAGAGGGAATTAACACTGATCTTCCCAGATATACTCATAGCTCTCCAAAAGCAATTCCAAAATGCAAGATGCAGATTCCGGAGCTGTGAGAATGGTAGTGCTCAGAGAGCTTGGTGGGAGGCTTCTGTCTCTGACCTGAGACCTGAAGGAAGAGTCTTCGCTCACTGCCTTGACGTCAGACACCACCCGGCCCAGTAAACAGATGTGATTGTTACCTCTCAGTTCAGAGAGAAAGCCCAATGTTCGCAGTGCTCTTTGTCCTACATTACAGGGCTCTGAACTCATCCGCTGCCCGCCTCTTCGTGGCTTAAACAAGCAGATTTGGACAGTGGCCCATGGGACTGCGGGTGACATGTTCTCAGTGTCCAGTCCCCACTACCCACCCACCCCTGCATAAGCCAGGCTGAGCTTCAGCCCTTGCTTTGGTTGCTGCAGGAGGGAAGTTTCAGAGGCGTGGACAAGGCTGCCCGGAAGGCTCCATCTCCACATTGGCCCGTGTTCTGTGTTGCGCAGGGCCCATAGGGAAGGGAGGCTTGGAGGACTCGGCGGGTCTCTGGGATGGCCGGTGGGCGGGAGCACCCTCTGGTCTCCCCGGGACGGCCGGTGGGTGGCAGCACCCTCTGGTCTCCCGGGACGGCCGGTGGGTGGGAGCACCCTCTGGTCTCCCGGGACGGCCGGTGGGCGGGAGCACCCTCTGGTCTGGGAGAAGGCAGGGGAGCTGCCTGTGTGCTCCCGCTCCACGGCTCCAGGTGTGCCTGCCCTTCCCGGTGCCTCCCCCATCCCCGTGCTGGGGAAGGGCCTGCCCTGTGGTCGTGCTGGAGGGCACCCTCGGGAACGGGGCCTGCAGTGGGGCCTGGGCTGGGCGGCCGCCGGGGCCTGTGTTAGTGCACAAAGTCAATTAGCACGCACGCATGCCGGCCCTGCTGATTTGATTTAAGACTGAGGAAAGCTCCTGTAATGTGCAATTACACGGAACTTAATGGCTCCTTATACCAAAGGCAACTTTCATGGCACCTAATATACTTTGATGAATTGCTCATTACGTGCACTGTTGGAATAGCCTCCATAAAGATTAATAATTGGATAATCGATACAGAAATTCAATCCGGGGGTTTTTCCACTCCAGGTCAACATGTGCTGGCGATGGGCATCTCACTTGCCTGTGTGTTTTGGCTCTTTCCTCCCTTTCCTTCCTCTTGTTTTTCAAGTTTGAACCTGTGATGGGACTTTCCTGCAGGGCTGTGGGTACTGCAGTGGTTTGTGTGATCTCTGCAAAGACACAGGATCTCTGCCCGGTCAGATGTGTTGGCTTGCTGGAGTCCATGCAGGGAGGTTTGCCCTCGGGCTGGCTTGGCCGGGTGGGGAGGAGGCCTACATAATCCCGAGGGAATCACATGGCCAGGCCTGACCCCACCGGGTGCCCAGCACTGGGGCCCGAGGCAGCCTTCCCAGCGGCGTGCGCCCTGGGATGAGGCTCCACGAGAAGCGTCCTGCACCTGAGTGGGCCAGTCAGGGCCTCCACACGGGCTGCGGGCCCTGCTGGCCATGCCCAGGGCCAGTCAGGGCCTCCACACGGGCTGCGGGCCCTGCTGGCCAGGCCCAGGGCCAGTCAGGGCCTCCACACGGGCTGCGGGCCCTG
>NW_012267307.1:4484528-4492080 GCF_000151885.1 Dipodomys ordii
CAGGGCCAGTCAGGGCCTCCACACGGGCTGCGGGCCCTGCTGGCCAGGCCCAGGGCCAGTCAGGGCCTCCACACGGGCTGCGGGCCCTGCTGGCCCCCCGGCTGCGTTGCACTGTGAGGAGGCAGCAGCAGAGAGGCAGCCCGGCCGCCCGTGACCTGCTCAGTCCCACCCAGCCAGCTCTCCGGCAAGGTGTGGCCCCAAGTGTGGAGGGAGGGGCTGGGCCATCTGGGTAGGGTGAAGCAGGGTTTGCTCATGGCCGCTTCTGGGAGACACCCTTGAACGCTCACGGCGGTAGCAGTGGAGCGCAGGTCGGTGGGAAACGTAGCCTCTTGGGAGCAGAGACACGAACCCCCCCAGAGACGGCTCCGCGTCTGGAACCTGAGCAGCCACGGCGAGGCTGCAGGAGGAGGCATAGCTTCCGGTGGGAGCAAGGCAGGCTTCGGGGAAATGGGTGGGAAGACGAGAGACGCCCGAGCCCCACACGGCCACCACAACTTGGCTGAAATGGGACGGAGGCCCTGCTCTGGGAGGTTGGACACTGAAACGCAGAGCAAGGCCCCTTTGCTTCCCCCAAACCTGTGTTATTTGCAGAGGTGAGGACAGCTGGGCACAGTGGTACATGCCTGCCACCCACAGCGTAGGACATGGCGGTGGCAGTCTCCCCTTCCACCTACGCAGGGTGGACACAGATCCTAACAACAGGATTCAGATGGGTACCAGACTCTGACTGTGGCCTGGCAGGGACCGAGCCGCTGCTCTGTGCCTCTCAGCCCTGGCCTGGCTAGAACTTGACCTGGCAGGATGAATTCATGACTTCATAATACTTAGTAGCTCAGAATTTTTTTAAAAAGTCAAATAAAAACCACACCACTTGCCAAAACTGACCATAGGTTGGGCACAGCGGCTCATGCCCGTAATTCTAACTATTTTAGAGGTGGAGTTTAGGAATTATGATTCAAAGGCCAATCTAGGTCTAAAAAGTTTGCAAGTTTGGGTGCCAGTGTCTCACACCTGTACCCTTAGCTACTCAGAAAGACTTGGAGGATCACAGTTCAAAGCCAACCCAGGCAGAAACGTATTAGAGATTCTATCTCTATAACCAGCAAAAAGCCAGACAGGTGTGTGTGTCAGGTGGCTGAGTGCTGTTTATAAGCACAAAAGCCAAGCAAGGCCTTGAGTTCAAGTTACAGAAAAAGAAAGCGGGGCTGAGGAGGGGAGGGAGGGAAAGGAAGCCATGTTACCGCTCCAGCTGAACAGTGGCACGCGCTGGTGGCCCGACCCGCGAGCCCAGGCCACTGTCTCGGGTCGCCCTGGCGTTCCTCGGGGCCGCGGGGAGGTGGTGGCTGTCTAAGGTCTGTGTTCTGTGGGATTTCCCCTTCTACCACCCTGCCCGTTTCACGTCCTTTCCCAAAGCCTGCCTCACATTCTACCTTACGAAGCCCAAGCCTTTTAACGTATGGCTTCCGGTTTTTGAAAAGCAGTCCACAACGGCTCCCTAGACGGGGCTGGTGTTTAGGGTACTCTGAAGGCACAGGGTGTGATTTCTGCCCGAGGACCTGGACGTGAGCGTGCGCAGACTCCCTGCCCCGCAGGGCCCCACTGCTGCTGGGCTCAGGGCGGGAGTCTCGGTGATGCCCGTACGGTCCCCAGGAGGGAGCGCAGACGCTGTGGCTCACAGCGCTTCGGGGTGCCCAGCCTCGGCTCACGCCAGGTCTGGGACGGCTGAGCTGGGACTCGAGCTGCGTCAGGGACAGCTGACCACCAGCTTCCTTCCTCTTGAAGCTGGGGTTTTACTCACATAGGAACGCATCCACCCTGCAGAGGGTGGCGGGGTACCCCCCCCCGCATCCCTCAAGGGGAGGGGAGGGTGGGCACGCTGCCCGCGTCCACTGTTCACAGACGTTCAGGCTCACGTCTTCCATCTCTTTCCTTCCTCTCTGGCTAATAAGCGGCCATCTTTATGCTCCCTTTCTCTGAGTTCACAGGCCTGTGAACTCAGAGCCTCCAGCTCTTGCATGGCTTTCTTGCTCACAGATGGCACTCTACCACTTGAGCCATGCCTCCAGTTCCACCATTTTGCTGGTTAATTGGACTGTGATCCTCCAGCTCTTAGCCTGCTGGGATTACAGGTGTGAGCTGATGGCACCGGGCTTACATGTTCTAACAGAAGCACAGCCGAATCACTGGTAATTCTCGTTAGGTGAGGACTCGGGACCACAGAAGTGGGCACCACCTCTGCGGGCCCCGGGACCATAGCTCAACTGAAACCCAGCACCTGCAGCCGGCAGTGCTCGGTATCACCCAGGCATGGCCTCTGCCCCTTGCTGTTCACGCTCTCACAACCCCACACGCCACGCAGTGGGACGGGATGTAAACCTGTCTGTCCCATCGATGTCGACAGGCCTTGTCAGTGCCTTTCTCCCTGGTCCCCGTCTCAGGCCGGGGTGGCTGGAGGAAGAATTCTGTGTCTTTATACCACAGTGGGGTGGAGGCAAAACTCAGAGGCCACGCCGGCCACGTTGCTTCAGCCCCCTGGTTTTATTTTAATTAAAAGTGCTTTAAATGTTTTTTTTTCCAATTCCATTAGTCCTTTTGGAATGATCATTTCATAATTTGGGGAGATATATTTTACATTTTTGACAGCACAAAGAAGCCTGGAAAATGCGTGCTGGCGGTTTAATGATCCTGGTGAGTAACTACTGAATGAGAGTTTGGCAGAGAAAAAAATAGCGGAGCAAATGATATGGAAACATCTCGAGCCTGCATCCGCAGGAAGGCCGGTCCTGTGGAATCTCCCACCACGTGGCCGCCCGCACCCGCCCGCGGCCTGCCGCGCTGGCATTTCCACCCAGCGTCTGAGTTCCAGCTAAATAGGGAAGCGGGCGCTTACGGTAGGAAAATCACCCCGGCCTGACGGCTGACAGCCCTGGGCAGCTCGGAGCGCGTCAGCTCCGGCCCCGCTCCAGATGGAGGGTCATGTCTTATTAAAACCGTGACTTGTTGTCACTCAGTCCCTCCGCCGTCCTGTTCTCTCTATCCAAAAATAGCAGGCCCCGTGGCAGTGGCTTACTACGATTAAAAGATAAAAATAAGCGAGGGCTGAGATGGGCCCGGCCACCAAGGTAGGTGAGGGCTTGCTTTTTTAATGGAAGCCGAGAGGCTGTGCTGTTTCCACTGACTACCAGGGTGTCGTTGAAAAAACTAGAAGCGAAAATCACGTTGGGCGTGCTGCGGCTCTGCATTTTCAGAGTCCTAGTTGTGGGGATGCACCTGTGGAGAAAACCCCATCCTTGGTCCAGTTCACAGACACAGCCCTGACCTCGGGGCGCAGGGCCAGCGTCTGTGGACAGCTGGGCACCGGTGCCTGCCGGACGCGGGGCTGGTGCGTGAGCACGCGACTCCCGGGTAGACTGTCAGACCCGGCTTCTTCTCGAGCACGCTGGGAGCCCAGGGAGCTGTGCAGCTCCCCCGCCCCAGACCACGCTGCGCCGGACCTGTGTGCCACAGGGAAACAAACACTTCTCCTGTGCCTGTTTTCTGCTCCGTAATTTGTGGGTTTGATCGTGACATTTTTATGTCCTTACTGTGTATCTACTGTAGTTCCTCCGGTGAGAACAACTCCGTGAAATGTGCTTAGCGAGGGGAAATGTGGTGTCCGAAGCCCGGGCAGAGCAGCCAGCGCACGGGTAGCGCCTCTGGGGGAGACGCTGCCGCCGTGGAGCCGCAGCCTTGTCTCGAGAATCACTCGGCGTTGTTAAAAACACGCTGTAAACACAGCCTAGAAGTCAGGTGTGTAAGAATAGGACTCAGCCTCAGGTATTTCTGGTCCCGCTCTGTCTGCCTGAATTACTATCCTCTGCGGTTACAGTTCTAACTTTAGCTAAAGGTACACTTCCCGGACAGGCCCGCAAATCCCTTTTGTAATTACCTCGTGGTTATAGAAATAGGAAAGGATGTCCTTCCTGTTTTGTTTTGCTCTCCAGAAGTTACTGTGGTGTTCTTGGTGCCTCGAGGGCTGGGAGAGCATGGACTTGCCCTTGGAGGAGGCGGACTGGGCCTGTGACGCCTCCTTTGTGTGCTGTGTGCACACGGACGGCCCTCGTGAGTGGGCAGAGACCCTGGCAGCCCCGTGTGGGGTGTGGGGGCTGGAAGGATTTTCCGGCTCTGCCGCTGATCCTGCTGGTGTAGGACAGTTCTGAGGAGCGTCTGGAACCCAGAAGGAGCGTGCTGGGTGCCTGGGAGTTGGTGGATTACTTTTCCTGCTGGAGTCTGTACAGTACTAAAGGGGTGCAGAAGCTTCCGGAGTGTTTGCGGTCTTACACACCACCCTCTGGTCTGTAGGTATGCTTCTAAAGGTTGACACCACAGTTATTTGTTGTTGTTGTTGTTTTTATAAAGTCCTTGTTAAACTTTTTAAGGTGAGGATCAAACATTTGTCTGGGTTGACTTTGATGAGCCAGATTTCTCCTAATTCTCCACCTGAGAACGAAGGTGGAATCAAGCATCAGCACCACCAAAACTTTCTACCTGTCTCTCCGCTGCGCCTTCCCCGGGGCAGAGCGGGCCACAGGGCGCGTGAGGCCCAGCTGGCCTGACGGAAGCCCGGTGGTGATGCCCGTCTCCTGAGAGCCAGACAGGATGCGACGCCGCTGGCAGCGGGCACCTGGGCAGGGGGAGGGGCCTGCGCGGCGGCGTGGACTCAAACCCAGCCAAGTCTGTTTCTCCATTTTTGCTGAGGACAGTTCTGGAAAAGAACAGGGTTTAGTGCAGGTCGGAGGTACTGGACCCCTGCCCATCAGCCTCCCCAAGCCGCTGCCCACCAAATGAGCCCTCTGGAGAAGCCCAGAGTGAGGTTCTGAAGAAAGGGAGGCCTCCGGGCCTCCCCAGCCAGGAAAGGCCGCCGCGGTCTCCCCAGCGGTGACTGGAAAGTGGGGAGAATTCCAGTTTGAGAAAAGCTGGAAAATCTCCGGGACGGTTGGTTCCAGAGTTGTTCTGTTACCTCCCAAACAGCCCTGCCTGGCTCCAGCTGCTCCTAGAAACACAAGATCGTGGCTGCTTTTAAATAACCGGGGCCAGGTAGGGAGGCTTCTCCAGTCATCAGAGGCAGTTCTGAGAGAGGCCAGCGCAGGAAGATCACAAGTTCAAGACCAGCTTGGGCTACATAATGAGACTTGGACTCATTAAAAAAAAAAAAAAAAGGCCAAGCACTGTGGCTAGCTGTTCAGGAGGCTGAGATCTGAGAACTGCAGTTCAAAGCCAGCCTGGTCAGGAAAGTCCATGAGACTTTTTTTTTTTTTATCTCCAATAAATCAGCAAAATAAAACAGAAGAGCTGTGGCTCAAATGGTAGCCTTGAGTGAAAGAGCTAAAGGCCGGTGCCCTGGCCCTGAGTTCAAACCGCAGAACAAAAGAGAAGAGAAAGAGTGTGCCAGTTCTGGCAGGATTTTAGTAGCTCCCCTGGCATTCACTTGTCCCTCTGCTCTGATCAGAAAATACCCCAGTGGAAGACAGACTGCACAGCCACTTCTCTGAATGCTGGCAAGAAGACACTCAGACGGGCTGGGTCAAGGAACGGGAGGCAGGCTGCCCGGAAGAGCAGGAAGGGCAGGACGCACACACCGACACAGAAGAATCCATCCGCTCCTGCCAAGCAAAGGGCTCGGCAAAAAACAAGAGCAAGACTGGAGCAGAAGAAAACCCGGCTTCACCGGGCCGGAGCCTGTCCTGGCCGTGCTGCGGGGGCCGGCGCGTGGAACAGAAGCGCCCCCCCCGCCCTGCGAGGAAAGTGTTACATGAGGTAGCTTTGATGGTCTGTTGTTGTGTTCTACGTTACTCATGTGACAGAAAAGGAAAGTTGCCATAAACACACCCTTCACCTGCCCTCACCTCAGAGTGGTGAGCACCAGGGACCCTCAGAACCAGCGTGGGGACAGGACACGGTGACGCCGCGTGGGGACAGGACATGGTGACACTGAGTGGGGACAGGACACAGGACCGCGTGGGGACAGGACACGGTGACACTGAGTGGGGACAGGACACAGTGACACCGCGTGGGGACAGGACACAGGACCGCGTGGGGACAGGACACGGTGACGCCGCGTGGGGACAGGACACAGGACCGCGTGGGGACAGGACACGGTGACGCCGCGTGGGGACAGGACACAGGACACGGTGACACCGCGTGGGGACAGGACACGGTGACACCGCGTGGGGACAGGACACGGTGACGCCGCGTGGGGACAGGACACGGTGACGCCGCGTGGGGACAGGACACGGTGACGCCGCGTGGGGACAGGACACAGGACACGGTGACACCGCGTGGGGACAGGACACGGTGACACCGCGTGGGGACAGGACACGGTGACGCCGCGTGGGGACAGGACACGGTGACGCCGCGTGGGGACAGGACACGGTGACGCCGCGTGGGGACAGGACACAGGACCGCGTGGGGACAGGACACAGGACTGCGTGGGGACAGGACACGGTGACGCCGCATGGGGACAGGACACAGTGACACCGCGTGGGGACAGGACACGGTTGGGTCCCCTTGAGGGGTGCGCGAGAGGCCGCTCCTTCCTTAATACTGGGCGGAAGGTCGCCGTGGCTTTCAGAAGCCAGGCGTTCAGAAAGCGGGGGCTGTGCTCACGCCAGGTGTGGAGGGGCCGGGCGTGGGCGAGCTCTGAGCACCCAGCCCTGTGGGCTTCAGTCACCAGAAAGCCCCGGGCCCCGGGGTGAGCTCTGCCCCTCGGTGCTGGGCCCTCACCAGCCGCCCTTGGTGGGTGTGGAACGGAGACGCTGGCGTGGGCGGGACCCCCCCCCACGAGCCTCCCGCGGCGCGCGAGTGGCCGCCGAGGCTGGGCGGGCCCTGCCACTGCCCTGCAACCCGCTCATGTCCACACCGAAAAGACACGGCTTCCTGCTCCTCTGCACCCAGGCCGGTGCACGTGCGGCAGGGACGGCCCGGCCCAGCGCCGGCTCGGCCCGACAAGGACTCAGGCCGCCTCTCACACACGGTGGAGACAGATACAGTTTCCACCTGAGGAGCATTTTAAGGAAAATGAAGTCTAAGGGGAAAAACCTTCTTACGGAGCGGGCCGCGGCGGGCGGGCGGCCGGCCACATCCTGTGCGGGCCTCTGACTCAGTGTCAGGTTCCTCTTTCAGGCAGGTCCCGGGGTCACATGGCCCCTGCCGTTCAAAACACCTCCGTGAAGAGAAGCCTCTGCAGCGGAAAAGCTGAATAAGAAGGTGGAAACCATCGGTGGGAACGCGTGGGCGCCACCCACAGCCCTATCGGAGAGACCGCAGAGCCGGAAGACTGAGCTCATGGAGAGGATGGTGGCGAGAGAGGAGGGGTCTGTCCCTGCCGGCCACAGCCCTGCTGGGGTCGGGAGGGGTCTGTCCCCGGCCACAGCCCTGCCGGGGCCGGGAGGGGTCTGTCCCCGGCCGGCCACAGCCCTGCCGGGGTCGGGAGGGGTCTGTCCCCGCCGGCCACAGCCCTGCCGCCTCGGGCGCACCCACCGCCCGCCTGGGGGCCCGGGGCCGGGCACATGGG
>NW_012267307.1:4492890-4499204 GCF_000151885.1 Dipodomys ordii
CCACAGCCTCCATCCTCCCCACAGCCTCCATCCTCCCCACAGCCTCCATCCTCCCCACAGCCTCCATCCTCCCCACAGCCTCCATCCTCCACCACAGACCATTGCTGTGGTCCCTCAGCCCTCAAGCCCGCCCTGGTCTCTGGTGGAGTGGCTCTTCGCCTGCTGCTGAGTCATCCCTGAGAGCTCGGTGGACTGTAGGCGCTGGTGTCAACGCAGAAGAGGTTCAAACGCTTGCTGGCGCATGGTGTCCCGTCCACTGCCTGGGGCCTGTGCGCGCTCCGCGTCTGGGGCGGCCCCTCGCCCCTCCTTGGCATTTCTCGTGGCCCAGGCTTCCCTGCCCACCGGCTGCCCGGGGCCCGCTGGGAGCCTCATGCTGCCCCTGCCCAGGACCTCGGTCTGAGATGATGCCCTGAGTCCCGTCCCGCCGGAGGCTGGGGCCAGCGAAGGACAAGTTAGCCCTGGCCATCAGAGGCGGGGTCTGCAGAGGGGCGGCGATGGGGGCAGGGCTGGGGTCAACACGCTTCCCGTGGAACCTGCGGCCTCCATGGAGCCGAGCCGTCTTGGCTGGGCTCGGAGAAGTCCAAGTTGCAGACCAGCCTTCCCCTTCCTGACAGTGCCCCAAGGGGGTGGAGGGCTGCGAGTTTTCTCTGTCAGCTGCTGTTTGATGTGGGCACGGCGAGGCCCCGTTTAAATGGCCGAGCAGTGGGCTGATGAGGGAGGTGCAGCACCCGAGCCTCCTGCCCCGGGGCGTCCCTGGCTTACTCTGGGGGGGTGCACAGACGGGGTCAGAGGTCACTGTCCCGCCACAGCAAGGCAGCAGGGGGGGGCACCACCCGCACGGCCGGCCAGCCGGCGGCGCACAGAAGACGGCCACTCTGTGCCGGCACAGGGCATGTCTCCGGCTGTGCGGCAAGCCCCGCGCCCACGTCCCAGTGTCATGGAAAGTGCCGGTAGCTAGGGAGCTGCTGCATGCACTCCAGGGACAAGTTGAGTCCTGAGCACTGGTCCCCGACCAGCCCGTGAGCACCTGCGCCTTGTTGTTCATTAGTGGCTGTGGAGCCGCGGGACCGGGGGAGCCTGCCTTGCCTCTGGGGTTTTCCACGCCGAAGGCCAGGTCCTGTGTTGGGGATCAACACAGATCTCCATGAAGCAGGCCGCCAGCGGGGGCTGGGCCGGGGCCTCTGCCTTCTGTGTGACAGTTCGGCTCCCGGCCCGCCAGCCGGGCTGCAGGCAGACAGGCTCAGGGTGGCAGGCCGAGCCGCAGCCCCCCCTCCCCCTCCACGGCTCCGGCTCTGTTTGTGGCCAGGCTTTCTTCTGTTATCGGTTCCCATGACACAATTCCTGGTTCCCCGATGCACTTTATTATTGTTATTCTTAACACTGTGTCGGGCGGGTGTTGAAAGGAGCTGGGGAAGGGAGCGGGCAGCGGAGTTCTCGCCCACTGACAGCTCCAGGAAACCGTCCTCAGACCCGGAGGACCTTATCTGGGCGCAGGCCCCGCAGCTGGAGGAGGGCAGCCTGGGCCGCCCATGATGTCAGCGCGGGCCCCACCCCCAGAGTGTCAGGAAAGCGGGACACCGTGACGCCACCCTGCGACATTTCCTATCTGAGCGCTGATCGGGGCTGGCCTCTGCCAGGCTCCCCATTTCCTGCCTATCTGCCAAAAATCACACACACTCTGACACTGAGCCTGACCCTCACGGGGACGGCAACAAAAGGCCCCCAGCCAGGAGGCGCGAGGCCGGCGGCCGGCTGTGGCCGCACACCCTCCCCCCGGAGGCAGCTGTGTCCGTGGCTCATTCCCCAGCGGGAACGTGTCCCTGCGTGGACCTCTGGCCGGCTGTCGAAGGCCCGGGCAGCACTGTGCCAGCCCCGCTGAGTCCCTGCCCGGCAGGCACCACCCCTCGGGGCGGCTGGGCGGGAGCAGGAGGGGGCAGCCAGCCCGTCCTGGGCCACGTTGTCCCAGGCTGGACGTAGCTGATTGGAGGTGCGGCTGCGGTCTTTCCCTGCTCCCTGTGTGGCTTTCCGTGGAGGACGGTTCCATAACCCTCTCTCCTCTCGCTTTCTTGCAGTAAACGAGATCATATGCAACGACCTCTCCAGCACAAGCTCCACCACATAGGTGAGCACGGCGGAGCTGGCGGAGCAGGTGGCGGCGGCTCAGCGCAGACGCCGGGCTCCAGCAGGCAAGACTTTCCATGGAACAGACTGCACCCGCACCCGGTGCCCCCAGAACCTCCACCTTCCCGGATGCTGAGAGCTGGACTTGGCCATCCACGTACGAGGACGAAGCTCCCGAAGGAGGAAGGAGGGGAAGCGGGAGAGCGCATTCCTGAGGACAAGCCATCTCAAGGAAACGGAGGGCCGGCAGGAAGGCCAGGGCCAGGGGCTGGCCTCTGGGGAAGAGCCCCGTGGGCCCCCGATTTCAATACTGGAAGTGCCTTACTCATCCCCCCCCCCATCCAGATGCCGTGGACACAGCATTGGGTTTGCTGCCATGAGAGTATTCGTAGGAACAAAAACTAGAAAAACATTTCATGAGGAGGCTTTAACCTTTGAACAATGACCCGAGTTCTGGCAAGCGAGGGGTTGTGAGACACACCCAGTAGGCTTCCCACTTCTTCCCACTTCCCGGGCTGTCCTACACAACGCACCGCCTTGCCTGGTGCGTTCTGAGGTCTCCTTCAGAGCACTCCCTCCTCCGTGTGAGCAAAACCGTAGGGGTGTGATAGTAGCATGCTGGGATTTCTGTTTTTCAATGTGGCTTTGGGCATAGCACAAGACAGGGACTGGGCAGGAAAGCAAGCTGCCTGGCATCCCTTGCACGTGCATGTGTGTAGATAGGCATGCATTTATGTACCACTAGTAAGTGGCAGAGGCGGTGAGGACCAGGCCGGGCCCGGCCAGTGCTTCTGCAGTAGCAATACTCAGCGTCTGTTTTGGAGAATTTACCCAGGAGTCCACACCCGCTCTCCAGCGCCTCCCGCTGGGAGCAAGGCCCCGCGCAGACAGACAGTACTCGCACATCTCACGCGGCCACAGCCCTTCCGAGCGCCGGAGAGCCGAGCCCAGATGCCCCTGGGTCACCACACGGCAGACCTGGAGAGGAGCTGTAAATAGCCGCCACAAGGAGTGTAATATATTTGTTCAATTATAAGATTATTATTTCACAGAAGCCTTATCGCGCTCTGCTTCATCTAAGAAAACAATTACCAAAAAACGACATGTTCATAGGCAGCCACGCGGTGTTTTCAGATTAGTTACTGTTCACGGATAGGCTAGCGTAGGCTTTCCCGCTGCATCTGTACAATTAGCTGCTCATTACGATTGCTAGCAGTGACCTACTATTTCATGTAACCAAAAAGCATGGTTTAATTAAAACATGTTTAATGACTGTGCCTTAGGAGTTTGCGCCCCCTCATGGAAAACGCCTGAGTGGCACGTGGGGCAGCCCTAAGTCGACAGATGGAGGGGCCTCGGCTCCTCTGCACGGCCGCGTCTGACCCTTAACTCGCAGAAACACAAGTCCAAAAGCCATACGTGAGCACACGCGTGTCGGCACGGAGCTGGCGGCTGCCGCGTGGCGCCGAGAGACGGCCGGCCTTCGCGCAGAGCTCCCGTGCCAAGTCTCCGCGTGCATGCTGCCTGCGGACGCGGGCGTTCAGTGTGTGTGTCCGCTATCTTTGTAGTTAGAAAATGGATCCAATAAAGCAGTATTTTTTTTGCTGGATCGTCTGAGCGCGACTCGTTACCCAGTGGGAAGTTCTGCTTTGCTCTCCAGCACCCGCATGCAGGCCAGGCTGGCCATCCACGGCTGTCTGCCCACAGGAAAGCCGCGTCTCCCTCAGAGCAGCTGGGGTCTTCCTGGTGCATGGAGAGGTCCGTGGGAACAGGGCCAGGCACTCGGCGAGGCCCCCGCGGGGCTCTCCAGCCCAGGTGGGGAAGGAACGCTCCTTTATGCCAAATTCTTCGGCTCTCCCAGAGACAGGCTGGGTGCAGCCCTGGCCACCCACCCTGCCGGGTGCCGTTGTGAGAGCATGCCCGTTCACCCGTGCCGGGCTGCTGCGCCCGCCGCGCCCCCTGCCTCCTCCCTCCCCATCCACACCCCTCCTGCAAGCGTGGGTGGGAAGCAGTACGGAACCACCCGAGACCAGGGCCAAACCTCCGCCTCCACAGTCATCTCAGAATGTGCTGGAAAGATCTGCTTCCAGGACTGTCCTCTCACTACAAGGAGTGCCGACTGACAGCGTCCCAGAGAAATCGGCCTCATCCAAAGCAATATACAAGCGTCCACCCACCAGGTTCCTACCTGGAGGACCGTTAGGCTCCACCACATGGTCCAGACTCCCTCCGAGGGCTGGGAGAGACCAGCATGGCCACACTCAGGCTCTGAAGGACGGTGAGGCCCAGGAAGGGTCTGGGCCCGAAGGCAGCAAGCAGCTGACCCACAGAGAGCGCAGGAGCCGCCCGGACTCTTGCTGTGGACACGGCCCCTTTCGCATGTTGGTAAACTCTTTTGCCCAATCCCAACATGAAAGTGCACACACATTTACAAAATGATGGATCCTTCCCTGGAGGCCCAGCGGATTGATTCTGAGTAATGGGGAAATGTTATTAAATAAGCCCTAGCTTCATTTCTAGCCAAGAGGCTATGAGGGTCAGGAGAAATCCACCAGCAGTTGGGTGTGCTTCTCAGGTCCCCTAGACCACGGTTTTGTTATTCTTGGGGAGCCGGGGGAGACTTCACCCTAACTGGGACCTGGGACCTCGATGCGGCCTGGTGTTGGGGGCCTCTGTAGTGTCATCCTCGGTAGCAAAATCATCCAGGAGTCTCAAAAACAGGAGGTCTCTAGACACGCAAAACAGGAGAGCAGGGACCCCGGGACAAGCCTGCATCGTAATTCTTGGCCTGAGACTACACAAAATCGTATCAATAGCTCTGATGAATCTCAATCTCTCTCACAACCAACCGCAGCTTTCCCTAAGGGTCATGTGCTTGGGCTCCAGGGCCCATCCCGAGGCCCATGGCCTGGTCGGTCCACGTCCATCCATCCTCACCCAGGGGCACCCCCTCCCCGCCCCACTTGGGGACCCGGGTGGAGGGGGCACTGCCCGCCTTGCAGTGTCTGCCGCCTCGGGGCCCCCAGAGCCGTGGAAGGGGCTTCAGCACACACTGGGGGCCATGCCTTCCACTCCAGCGACAAGGGAGGCATCAGCAGGAAAATCGGAGACCCTATCTGATAGCTTTAGCAGGCACGTCAGCTGAGGCCAGCAAACTGCACGCCAGGCGAGCGGGGAGAACTGGAGAAGAGAGCCTCTCGCTCAGGTCAGAGAAGCCCTGGGTCTGTTGCTTTCAAATTGAGGTGAAATGTACATGACACGGGATGAGGGCTACAGACTGTGAAATTCAGGAGCCCTGCGGCTCATTCCAGCGATTCCAAAACATTCTCAGCACCCACAGGAAAACTTCTGTGTTCCTCAGAGCAGCTGGTACCCACAGCCTGCCCTCTGCCCTGCGACCTGCAGGCCTCGGGGCTGCTGGCACGCACAGCCTGCCCTCTGCCCTGCGACCTGCGGGCCTCGGGGCTGCTGGCACCCACAGCCTGCCCTCTGCCCTGCGACCTGCGGGCCTCGGGGCTGCTGGCACCCACAGCCTGCCCTAGGCTCACCTGCAGGCCTGTGCCCAGCCTTTCCCATCCCACCCCCCATCCAACCCGCTGTCGGTGGCATGTGAACACCACACACACTCCTGAGTGAAACACTTCCTCTGCCCGTCCACCTTCTACCAGAGAGCCGCTTCCCGCCACGGGCTGCTGTGCCCCTGGCACAGGTGTTTGCTCCCCTCCCTGCTGTCAGGGAGACGATCACACAGTGGACAGGGGAGGACGGGGATGGTCACACAGTGGTGGACAGGGGAGGACGGGGATGATCACACAGTGGACAGGGGAGGACGGGGATGATCACACAGTGGACAGGGAGGACGGGGATGATCACACAGTGGACAGGGGAGGACGGGGATGATCACACAGTGGACAGGGGAGGACGGGGATGGAGAGGGTTGCAGGGGTGGATGAGGGTGGACAGGGTGAACAGGAGTGTGCGTCTCTCTCTCGGATACAAGGCCTGATTCTTTCCCTCACTGGGCTCTGCTCCAAACCTTGAGGTTTAATTCCCGGGCACCACCCTGCCTCTGTCTCCACTCACCTCCACGCTCACCGCCCCGGCCTCCCTCTCCCGGCCTCCCTCCACACTCACCGCCCCGGCCTCCCTCCCCCGGCCTCCCTCCACACTCACCGCCCCGGCCTCCCTCCCCC
>NW_012267307.1:4500399-4504612 GCF_000151885.1 Dipodomys ordii
GGGGTGAGGCCTCACGGGCCCGCCCCTCCTCGCAGAGCAGGGGTGAGGCCTCACGGGCCCGCCCCTCCTCGCAGAGCAGGGGTGAGGCCTCACGGCCCGCCCCTCCCCCACAGAGCAGGGGTGAAGCCTCACGGCCCGCCCCTCCCCCGCAGGGCAGGGGTGAGGCCTCACCAACTTCACCAGCTCGCCCCTCCCCCGCAGGGCAGGGGTGAAGCCTCACGGCCCGCCCCTCCCCCGCAGGGCAGGGGTGAGGCCTCACCAACTTCACCGGCTCGCCCCTCCCCCGCAGGGCAGGGGTGAGGCCTCACGGGCTCGCCCCTCCCCCACAGAGCAGGGGTGAGGCCTCACGGCCCGCCCCTCCCCCGCAGGGCAGGGGTGAGGCCAAACCAACTTCACCGGCCCGCCCCTCCCCCACAGAGCAGGGGTGAGGCCTCACGGCCCGCCCCTCCCCCGCAGGGCAGGGGTGAGGCCTCACGGCCCGCCCCTCCCCGCAGGGTCCACAGAGCTGATGGACCAGCTCATCTGACCACCACCGAGAGCATTCGGGGCTCTAGGGGTGTTTGCTTTTAAATGTTTTCCTTTTCTCTCTCCTCTCCATTTCTTTCTGAGGGGCTGGAGGTCACATCTAGGGCCTTATGAGCGCAATGCCAGCAGTTTACCACTGTGCGACTTCCTGCTATGCACACTTTCATCTTATTTCTTGGCCACTGTGAGTAAAACCGCGGTGCACACTGGCGTGCACAGGTGTAGAGAATTCTGGGGAACATGACTTTCCATTTCTCTGGGATGAAGATCTAGAAAGCACCTGTCAAGTCATATGGCAAATGAGAACATCCCAACCCTTCCCAGAGCTACACCCCAGAAATCACCATTTTGTATCTACGACATCCGGGGTGTGTGGCCGTGCTGCGGTGCTGACTCGGTCAGTGGCGCTGAGCATCTGCTCACCATTTTCTCTGCCTGGGTGTCTAGACGCGTCTGTGTGCCGTCAAATGTCTTTCCGTGCCTCTCCTTTTGCTTTTCCTTCGTTGCTAAAATTCTGCGAATTTCCCAACGCACCACCTTGGGTAACAATCTTCCTCTCCAGATCGGAGCCGCGTCTCTCCACTTTCCTCACAGGATGTCTAGGAGAAAGAACCCCCCATGGGCCAGCTTTCCACGCGCCTCTAGGTCTTGAGGTGTATCCTGGAAGTTCCAGCATCTCATTTTCTGTTTCAGCTCATGGTCCTTTTTGAGCTCTTTCACCAAAGGAACAAGTGCAGGCGGGAGCTTGTCTTCTTCCCCTGCAGACCCAGTGCGTTAGTCAAACACCACTTGCCAACAGGCCCTGGGCGCCCTGACCCCTGACAGGGGTCAGACCTCCGGGGCCTTCTCTGTGTCTGTCTCCACCCGCCCCCCATGGGCACCCCTGCAGGGTGAGCCATCACGTGACCATGGAGTCTGGTCACGTGATCCTTCCCATTTTAGTCTTCTTCATCAAAACCACCCAGCTTTTCTAGGTCTCATGTCTTTCCATACAAAAAAAAAGTTGGAACAAGCTTATCAACCACTAGAAACCCCTTGCTGGGAGCATGATAGGAACTACAGTGAACCTGTACATGAGTTTGGTAAGAATCAACAACAGGTTTACTATGTCAGTCTTCCTGTCCACAAATACAGCATGTCTCCATTCGACTCAGTTTCTAAACATGTCTTGCCCCTTGCATTCAATGTTTTCAGCAGGTCTTTATTTTTAAAACAATAGTATTTAGTCTTGGCTAATCATCCCCACTACTGACACGAAGTCCTCCAGTGAATTCTTCCAGGAGGGTGGGGCTGGGCACGGCTCCCAGTCCAGTGTGGGGCCCTGGGCTGCTCCCCACTTCCTGGCAGGCCCCGCAGAGGCACACATGGCGAACCGCAGGTCTGCAGAGTTCAGAGCGTCCTGTCCAGAACTCCGCCTGAGAACCCCACTTCCACCTCCCGCGCTCAGGCCTGCGCTGGGTGGTTTGCTCTCCCCAGAGACCCCGTCCTTCACCGCCCTGTGTCTGACATGTGGCTTACGTTGTCCACTTTTTAGTAGTTTGGTCAAAGAGTAAATCTGGTCTCTGTTAGTTCATCTTGGCGGAAAATGGGAATTCTGATGTTTGCTGTTTCAAAGCTTCCACGGTAGGCCAACTTTCATCCGTGCAGCAGTCAGGCTGCCTTTCCCTGTATTTTATGTCATAGAACAATAATGCTATTCAAATAAAAACGGTACGTCTAGCCAAGAGAGCAGCGCAGGACCACAGAGTATGCCTTGGGGCCTCATATAATTTTAATCGGAAGGGAAAGCATCAAACAGAGGCTGAAAAACAGCTCTTGCTGCCAAATACGCTTTTTACCTGGAATCCTGGGTAAGAGCCAAGAGGTCTTCACAGTTTTGACAAAAGCAGAGGTGTCTCCATTCAGGTGAGAGCAAGTCCCACAGCTCAGATGCCCGTGATCACACGCAGGAAGGGCCCTCCACCGCCCCCGGCTGCTCACCCCCAGCCCAGGCAAACCCAGACGCCCGCCCGGCGGCCTGTCTCAGGGAGGACCCCGCCCAGCCCAGCCGGGCGCAGCCCTGAAGAGCACCCGTGAACCATCCGCAGTTTTTTGTTTTTTAACCCAGAATGGAGACTGCAGAATTCTGTAGATGGTTTTCCATTTTGTGTCTTCAGGGACTGTACCTGGAAGCTGTTTTAGCTGAGACTACCTTGATTTGGAATAATTGGATAGCAATGATGGTTTTGGCCAAGTTCAGCTTACCTGTCGGCTTCCTCTGAGAAAAGGGCCTGCTGAGCCGTTTAATCAGTTAAAAAAGAACGCCACAGCTGCTCTTCTGGGATCAGGTTAAAGACAGGAGCACTCCTTGTCTGCATGCAAATAAGGGTGCTCATTATGAGATTTTTTTCCTATTTATTGGCGTCGCCCAGCAGGACCTCGACTTGAAAATATACGATTACCAATCAGTTCCTGCAATGACATATACTGGAACAGAATGAGCAAATTTTTAAAATGTCATCTTATCCAGACTTTTCACTTAATGTGGATTACAACAGCTCATTTTAGCAGTTCAGCCAGTTTTCAAAGTGTTTTTCAGATGTGCTCCATTTCCCGTGGCCTTCCAAACCCCCCTGAAAAACACAGGCAGACCCACATCCCAGCCTGCACACAGGGCGGAGGCTGGTGGGGAGGCCCGGGGTTCACTCACAGCACAATCTTCCCATTGCATGGATATCGCAAGGAGACAGGACAGACCTGCCATCGCTCTGCCTGCCCTCATCCTCTTCCTCCTACCCCTGCTCACCTCTCATCTGTCCACTCACCATGCACCCCTCATTACCACCCACCCTCCGACCTCAGCCATCCTCTCCTCCACTGATCTACTGGCCAGTCATCCATGGCCCTGTGACTTGTCCACCACCAGTTTCCATTTCCTGTCTACTGGTCCACCACCAGTCACCTGTCACCCATCCACTGATCCAACACCAGTCACCCGTCACATATCCACTGATCTACCAACAGTCACCCATCACATATCCACTGATCCACCACCAGTCACCCGTCACATATCCACTGATCCACCACCAGTCACCCATCACCCATCCACTGATCTACCACCAGTCACCTGTCACCCGTCCACTGATCCACCACCAGTCACCCGTCACCCGTCCACTGATCCACCACCAGTCACCCTGTCACATATCCACTGATCCACCACCAGTCACCCGTCACCCATCCACTGATCCACCAACAGTCACCCGTCACCCGTCCACTGATCCACCACCAGTCACCTGTCACATATCCACTGATATACCACCAGTCACCCGTCACCACATATCCACTGATCCACCACCAGTCACCCGTCACCCATCCACTGATCCACCAACAGTCACCCGTCACCCGTCCACTGATCCACCACCAGTCACCTGTCACATATCCACTGATATACCACCAGTCACCCGTCACCCATCCACTGATCCACCACCAGTCACCCGTCACCCATCCACTGATCTACCACCAGTCACCCGTCACCCATCCACTGATCCACCACCAGTCACCCATCACCCATCCACTGATATACCACCAGTCACCCGTCACCCGTCCACTGATATACCACCAGTCACCCGTCACCCGTCCACTGATCCACCACCAGTCACCCGTCACCCGTCCACTGATCCACCACCAGTCACCCGTCACCCGTCCACTG
>NW_012267307.1:4505287-4507792 GCF_000151885.1 Dipodomys ordii
CAGTCACCCGTCACCCGTCCACTGATCCACCACCAGTCACCCGTCACCCGTCCACTGATATACCACCAGTCACCCGTCCACTGATCCATCTGCCATCCATCCATTCACCCATCCACCTGTCCATCTACACATACTTGCATCTATCCATGTATGTACCAGCTACTCATACCTTGTCTGCATCCATCCAGCCACCAATCCATTATCAACTTATCTCCACTCACCTCCTTCTATCCACCACTCCTCTCTATTCTTACCTCTACCCATCTATCTACCCACACTGTCATCCATCCACTTATAGCCATCCCTTCCCACTAAGCTGAGAAGTTACTGCTTACACCTTACAACACCGGCCAGGGCTGAGAGAGTTATTCACCACTGAACACAGTTTTATGACCCAGCACAAACAGGAAGTACCTAGAGTGGCAATCAGTACAAGCCTCTGTCCTGCCATCAGGCAGATTTACATAGTAGAAGAGGGCGCATTGTGCTCAGATCCCGCTTGCCTGTCTATTGTTTCTTGCTGGAAGATCTGAGTCCAGCTTGGCCTGTTTGGGATCTCACTGCACACCTGACTGCACACACGTCCTGTGATCACACTGAACTGCACACCTGACTGCACACACGTCCTGTGATCTCACTGAACTTCACCTGACTGCACACACGTCCTGTGATCTCACTGCACACCTGACTGCACACACGTCCTGTGATCTCACTGCACACCTGACTGCACACACGTCCTGTGATCACACTGAACTGCACACCTGACTGCACACACGTCCTGTGATCTCACTGCACACCTGACTGCACACACGTCCTGTGATCTCACGGCAGTGCTGCCTTCCCCTTGACTTCTGACCTTTGTATCTTCCTGTCTGCTCCTGCCAGCCCATTATTCTGTCCACCTGTCTGTCTGCCATCCATTTTGCCCACTGTCCTGCCCTCCTGCCGGCCCCCTGTACCCTCTCGGTAAGAGTTGCACTGGTGTTCCATGCACAGCAATGCAGAAGGAACTTAGTATGTGGAAAGATAATCAAATCAGATTTTTCTGTGCTGTGACCTGCCTTAAACATCTTTGTTTGACCTAAGTGAATTGTGGGGCCTTCTCTACAAATCCCAGTGATAGATGCTCACTGAGTTGTGTCTCAACTGGTGGCCCTGGCGACTCCAGCTTCCATGTGTTTCCCAGGGGCTCACTCCTGACCTGGAGGCCCGAGATGACCACAGGCAGAGCCAGGGCTACAAAGTCCTGTATAGAACCTCTATTGATTTTCCCTACACGCATTTTCCCATACATGCGTGCATGCAAGCACACACACACACATCTCAGGCTGCTGCTTGTTCTTCCATGTGCAAGATACATGGGCATCATGAGAGCCAACCGTGTGCTGTCGGGTGAGGGCGTAGAGCGGCTGCCCCTGCCCCGGACTCCCAGACCTCCTCCCCTTGCGATGGGGAGTCTCACCGCCACGGCCCCTAGCTGCACACGGTCTGGCTCAGAGGTGCCCGGGCCACCATGCCCTCCTCAGACCACGGTTCAGAGAAGCAGAGACCATGACTGCGGAGGCACAGAGCTTGGTACTGACTGCAAGGTGCTGGTCTGGCCTTGGCCTCTGAGAGCTGCTTCCCCGTGACCAGGCAGGAAAGGGGGCTCTGGCGGAAGAAGGCACTCGGCGGTAGGTGTCGGGAGGAACCAACGCCTCTTCTCCAGCCCTCAGAACTGGCTGAGAACTCTGCTTTCCTCACACTCAGAGCCACAGCTGGCAGGGGGCAGACACGCAATCGGGCTGGCTCTGGCATTGGCTACATGAACTCATCGCAAGCTTCATGTTTGCGGCTAGTGGCCTTGTGCCCGTGCTGTGAGTCTGCATGTCTTTCCCTATCTGACCATGCTTATGCTGCCTGTGCATGGTGATCTCCACCCTGTTCTTGGTGGCCCACACTCTTGTGTGTGGTGCTCCTCCATCTGTGCATAGTGCTCCTCTCACCTGTGCATGGTGCTCCTCTCACCTGTGCGTGGTGCTCCTCTCACCTGAGCGTGGTGCTCCTCTCACCTGTGCATGGTGCTCCCCTCACCTGAGTGTGGTGCTCCTCCATCTGTGCATAGTGCTCCTCTCACCTGAGCGTGGTGCTCCTCTCAGCTGTGTGTGGTGCTCCCCTCACCTGAGTGTGGTGCTCCTCCATCTGTGCATAGTGCTCCTCTCACCTGAGCGTGGTGCTCCTCTCACCTGTGCGTGGTGCTCCTCTCACCTGAGCGTGGTGCTCCCCTCACCTGAGCGTGGTGCTCCCCTCACCTGAGCGTGGTGCTCCTCTCACCTGTGCACGATGCTCCTCTCACCTGTGCGTGGTGCTCCTCTTACCTGTGCGTGGTGCTCCCCTCACCTGTGCGTGGTGCTCCTCTCACCTGTGCGTGGTGCTCCTCTCACCTGTGCGTGGTGCTCCTCTCACCTGAGTGTGGTGCTCCTCTCACCTGTGCGTGGTGCTCCTCTCAGCTGTACGTGGTGCTCC
>NW_012267307.1:4508567-4510542 GCF_000151885.1 Dipodomys ordii
CTCACCTGTGCGTGGTGCTCCTCTCACCTGTGCGTGGTGCTCCCCTCACCTGTGCGTGGTGCTCCTCTCACCTGTGCGTGGTGCTCCCCTCACCTGAGCGTGGTGCTCCCCTCACCTGTGCGTGGTGCTCCTCTCACCTGAGCGTGGTGCTCCTCTCACCTGTGCACGGTGCTCCCCTCACCTGTGCGTGGTGCTCCCCTCACCTGAGCGTGGTGCTCCTCTCACCTGTGCGTGGTGCTCCCCTCACCTGAGCGTGGTGCTCCTCTCAGCTGTGTGTGGTGCTCCCCTCACCTGAGCGTGGTGCTCCTCTCACCTGAGCGTGGTGCTCCTCTCACCTGTGAGTGGTGCTCCCCTCACCTGAGTGTGGTGCTCCTCTCACCTGAGCGTGATGCTCCTCTCAGCTGTGCGTGGTGCTCCTCTCACCTGTGCGTGGTGCTCCCCTCACCTGAGCGTGGTGCTCCTCTCACCTGAGCGTGGTGCTCCTCTCACCTGTGCACGGTGCTCCTCTCAGCTGTGTGTGGTGCTCCCCTCACCTGTGCGTGGTGCTCCCCTCACCTGAGCGTGGTGCTCCCCTCACCTGTGTGTGGTGCTCCCCTCACCTGTGCGTGGTGCTCCTCTCACCTGAGCGTGGTGCTCCCCTCACCTGTGTGTGGTGCTCCCCTCACCTGTGCGTGGTGCTCCCCTCACCTGTGTGTGGTGCTCCTCTCAGCTGAGCGTGGTGCTCCTCTCACCTGTGCGTGGTGCTCCTCTCACCTGAGCGTGGTGCTCCCCTCACCTGTGCGTGGTGCTCCCCTCACCTGAGCGTGGTGCTCCCCTCACCTGAGCGTGGTGGTGCTCCTCTCACCTGAGCGTGGTGCTCCTCTCACCTGAGCGTGGTGCTCCTCTCACCTGTGCGTTCTCACCTGAGCGTGGTGCTCCTCTCACCTGAGCGTGGTGCTCCTCCATCTGTGCATAGTGCGTGCTCCTCTCACCTGAGCGTGGTGCTCCCCTCACCTGAGCGTGGTGCTCCTCTCAGCTGTGTGTGGTGCTCCTCTCAGCTGTGCGTAGTGCTCCTCTCAGCTGTGCGTGGTGCTCCTCTCACCTGAGCGTGGTGCTCCCCTCACCTGTGCGTGGTGCTCCCCTTACCTGAGTGTGGTGCTCCTCTCACCTGAGCGTGGTGCTCCTCTCAGCTGTGCGTGGTGCTCCCCTCACCTGAGTGTGGTGCTCCTCTCACCTGAGCGTGGTGCTCCCCATGGTCCTCACTTCTGCACTTGCAAATCCCCTCACCTGTGCTTGTGCTCGGTGAGTCGGGTCTGTGCTTGGTGGGGCCGGAGTTTCTGTGGCTCACACCCATGGAGGCGCCTGCACCACGGAGACCAGAGTGTCCTGGGTGTGCCCAGGTGACTCACAGTCACGAGAGCCAGTCCTCCCCGTCCAGGCCCCCCTGACTTGCTCCTCCAACAGACACTCAAACCAACAGACAGCACCGACGCTGGCTTGCCATGCCAAGCAAGGCTGGTATCTAACTGTCAATGAGTATTATCACAGCTGAATGAATAAACAGCAAAAAACCAACAAGTGAGTATCTGTATATATGTTAATAAGCGTTCTGGAAAAGAAGAAGGTGCTAGAAGGCCTGTCTGTCCTCAAGGGGCAGCTGCGGTGCGTGGTACAAACCTATGCCTAGTTTTTGTGGTAAGGCTGGGCCCTGGACTCATGGTGGTAAGGCTGGGCCCTGGACTCATGGTGGTAAGGCTGGGCCCTGGACTCATGGTGGTAAGGCTGGGCCCTGGACTCATGGTGGTAAGGCTGGGTCCTGAACTCATGGTGGTAAGGCTGGGCCCTGAACTCATGGTGGTAAGGCTGGGTCCTGAACTCATGGTGGTAAGGCTGGGCCCTGAACTCATGGTGGTAAGGCTGGGTCCTGGACTCATGGTGGTAAGGCTGGGCCCTGGACTCATGGTGGTAAGGCTGGGTCCTGGACTCATGGTGGTAA
>NW_012267307.1:4510602-4513728 GCF_000151885.1 Dipodomys ordii
TGGTGGTAAGGCTGGGTCCTGGACTCGTGGTGGTAAGGCTGGGTCCTGGACTCATGGTGGTAAGGCTGGGTCCTGGACTCGTGGTGGTAAGGCTGGGTCCTGGACTCATGGTGGTAAGGCTGGGCCCTGGACTCGTGGTGGTCATCGTAAACAGCAGGCTCGCTGTGCCACAGAGGTGCCGGGTTCCAGCCACACAGAACCTGAGGCCAGCTTGCGGCACACGGCACACGCGGCACACGCGCCTTCCACAGGCACACGGCACACACGGCACACAGCACACGCGGCACACAGCACACGCGGCACACGCGCCTTCCACGAGGCACACGGCACACGCGCCTTCCACGCGGCACACGCGCCTTCCACGCGGCACACGGCACACGCAGCACACGCGCCTTCCACGCGGCACACAGCACACGCAGCACACGCGCCTTCCACGTGGCACACGCGCCTTCCACGCGGCACACACGCCTTCCACGCGGCACACGGCACACGCGGCACACGCGTCTTCCACGCGGCACACGGCACACGCGGCACACACGCTTTCCACGCGGCACACGCGCCTTCCACGCGGCACACTGCCACCCCACAGCACAGCAGCAGCTCTCTGCACCAGGTGCCCAGACGCTCCTGAGACCACCTTTGGGTCCATTAGACCTGGAGACTCCGTGGCCACTGTGGCTACAGCTTACGGTTGAAGGTGACGGAGAAGGACTCCAGACCTCCAAACCAGCCTCACAGCCTTCCACCCACCCAGTCGGGGCTGCTCCAGGGATCCCCGTGCTCCACCTCACTGGTGCAAATGGATAAAGCCCAGATTGTAAGAATGCCTTCACGGGAGGTCAGGCCACAGGCTGGCTCATGACTCACGATGAAGATGCGTCCACTGGAGGTGCCACACACCTGCCCGGTTTGGTCTAAGAACTAACAATGGCTCCACATCCAGAAATGACGTGTGGCCACATCTTTGAATCCCTGGTGCCAGGGAAGAAAAATGTTAGGATTTTCAAAGGTGACTGGGTAATGATGGCAAGACAGCCAATGTCCTGCCAAGGGACTTGCGTCTGCCAAGACAGATGTCTGAAATGCTCCCACTGGCTAACGACATCCCCCGAGATACCCGGACCGAAGTGCTGCTTAGGCTCTACCTTGTTCCTCTTCATGATGCTAGGTGGTGATGGGAAGCACATTTCAGGCAGGCCGACTTCCACCCACATGAACGTGGCCACGTTCTCAGACGCCTTCCACCCACGTGAACGTGGCCACGTTCTCAGACGCCTTCCACCCACGTGAACGTGGCCACGTTCTCAGACGCCTTCCACCCACGTGAACGTGGCCACGTTCTCAGACAACTTCCACCCACGTGAACGTGGCCACGTTCTCAGATGCCTTCCACCCACGTGAACGTGGCCACGTTCTCAGACAACTTCCACCCACGTGAATGTGGCCACGTTCTCAGACGCCTTCCATCTGTGCATGTGGCCAGCATTTCTGATTGCTTCCATCCCCTTCCCAGCTCTGCATCCTCGGTGAGTCATGTTCACATTTAGGGCAGGCTTTGTACCGGAGCGCTCCACTACCGCTGTGGTACCCAGGGTCCGCCGGCAGGCCAGTGACTTCACCCGCCTCCCTTACCTCCACTTCCTGGGTTTTCTGCCAAACAAAACAGACAAACAAGACGCATTATGTTCCTGCTTAGTCAACGGTGGGAGAGCAGCCTCGTGGCTGGCAGCAGGGCTCTCGCAGGGCCTGGGCGTTGGTGTGCTGTGGCCGTGGGGGGCTAGTCTCCTCCACCCGCGCACCCTCAGCGCACGTGCACAGGGCCCAGGATCGGGCTCGGGGCTCTGCCACCTGGGCTGTCTCCAGTGCTGTTCCTTTGGTTTTCTGATCGGTTCTCACGCTTTCACCTAGAACTGGCCTTGTCCTGCTGCCTTCCTGCCTCTGCCTCCGGAGCAGCTGGGATTGTAGCATGTTCCACTACGCCTGGCTCTTGCATCCCTTTTAGAAAATGGTTTCAGGAGCATGGAGGTGGGGAGCTGTAGCTGGGGCAAGGTTATACAGACCTACCCGGCCACACTGGCCTCCTCCTCCACTGGACAACTCCATTCTACAACAGGGTCATTCTGAAGGCTCATGGTTGGTGATGTCAAGCCCCTAAACCCAAAAGGTACTGGAGGCAAAGGACAGCTGGTACAGCATCCTGGAGGGTGGAGCGGAAAAGAGCGGCTGGGCTTGTCCCTTCAGGAAGGCTGCGGTGGAGGCAGGTGTGGCCAGCAGGCACGGTGGGAGGGCTCTTCAGAGCTGGTCTGGGTCCTGGCCAGGCTGCACTTCCCCAGGTCCACTCTTCTGAGAGGGGAGCCCAGGGTACGCTCTGCCCAGCTGGCTGCAGGCCTCTGCGCCCTGGCCTTCCTCCTGGGCCACCAGCATCCTCTAGACTCAGCCAGCGACCAGTCCCTCCCCACATGCTGTACCAAGGGCCTTCACATGAGTTTAGAGACTGTCTTACACAGAAAAGCATGTTTACATCTGAGAGGCCCCTAAGAAGCCGAGTGAAAGCACTACTATGTGAAATAGAGTGCATGCCAATCGACACAGGATGGGTGTGGAGCCACTGTGACAGCGCTCTGGTTAGCTGGGGACTGATGGAGAACTCTTCTTCGTTTACCTCACATGGAAAAGGCTCTAGAAATAGATCTGGGTCCTCCTAAGTGGACAAAACAAAATACACAAAAGCCTGCTTCTCAATTGCCATTGTCCTCTCTGGAATCCCCTAAATCAAGCCTGGGACTGACCCTGGCTCCTACAGGGGGTTCCTGAGCCCACAGGTATGCAACACAGGGGGCAGTACAGGGTGGGCACCACCACAGAGCAGCCATGGTGAGCCCCACAAGAGCAGGCTCTGTCCTGGGTCCACACGTGGTTGGCCGGGCTGGGAGGCCACTGGGTCGGCACACAGTCTGCATGCAGTCTGCATGCAGTCTGCCAGGCTGGGAGGCCGCTGGGTCTGCACGCAGTCTGCATGCAGTCTGCCGGGCTGGGAGGCCGCTGGGTCTGCACGCGGTCTGCACGCGGTCTGCCAGGCTGGGAGGCCGCTGGGTCTGCACGCAGTCTGCACGCAGTCTGCCGGGC
>NW_012267307.1:4514778-4515143 GCF_000151885.1 Dipodomys ordii
CTGGGTCTGCACGCGGTCTGCCTGCAGTCTGCCGGGCTGGGAGGCCGCTGGGTCTGCACGCAGTCTGCACGCAGTCTGCCGGGCTGGGAGGCCACTGGGTCTGCACGCAGTCTGCACGCAGTCTGCCGGGCTGGGAGGCCACTGGGTCTGCACGCAGTCTGCACGCAGTCTGCCAGGCTGGGAGGCCGCTGGGTCTGCACGCAGTCTGCATGCAGTCTGCATGCAGTCTGCCGGGCTGGGAGGCCGCTGGGTCTGCACGCGGTCTGCATGCGGTCTGCCAGGCTGGGAGGCCGCTGGGTCTGCACGCAGTCTGCACGCGGTCTGCATGCAGTGTGCCAGGCTGGGAGGCCGCTGGGTCTGCACGC
>NW_012267307.1:4515358-4520099 GCF_000151885.1 Dipodomys ordii
GGTCTGCACGCAGTACGCATGCAGTCTGCCAGGCTGGGAGGCTGCTGGGTCTGCACGCGGTCTGCACGCAGTACGCATGCAGTCTGCCAGGCTGGGAGGCTGCTGGGTCTGCACGCGGTCTGCACGCAGTACGCATCCAGTCTGCCAGGCTGGGAGGCCGCTGGGTCTGCACGTGGTCTGCACGCGATACGCATGCGGTCTGCCAGGCTGGGAAGCTGCTGGGTCTGCACGCAGTCTGCACGCAGTCTGCCAGGCTGGGAGGCCGCTGGGTCTGCACGTGGTCTGCACGCAGTACGCATGCAGTCTGCCAGGCTGGGAGGCCGCTGGGTCTGCATGCAGTCTGCACGCAGTCTGCCAGGCTGGGAGGCCACTGGGTCTGCACGTGGTCTGCACGCAGTACGCATGCAGTCTGCCAGGCTGGGAGGCCACTGGGTCTGCACGTGGTCTGCACACAGTGCACACGTGGTCTGCACGCGGTCTGCATGCAGTCTGCCAGGCTGGGAGGCTGCTGGGTCTGCACGCAGTCTGCCAGGCTGGCAGGCCGCTGGGTCTGCACGCAGTCTGCCAGGCTGGCAGGCCGCTGGGTCTGCACGCGGTCTGCCAAGCTGGGAGGCTGCTGGGTCTGCACGCGGTCTGCACGCGGTCTGCCAGGCTGGGAGGCTGCTGGGTCTGCACGCGGTCTGCACGCAGTCTGCCAGGCTGGGAGGCTGCTGGGTCTGCACGCAGTCTGCACGTGGTCTGCATGCAGTCTGCCAGGCTGGGAGGCTGCTGGGTCTGCACACGGTCTGCATGCAGTACGCATGCCGTCTGCCAGGCTGGGAGGCTGCTGGGTCTGCATGCGGTCTGCACGCAGTATGCATGCAGTCTGCCAGGCTGGGAGGCTGCTGGGTCTGCACGCGGTCTGCACATGGTACACATGTGGTCTGCCAGGCTGGGATGCCGCTGGGTCTGCACGCGGTCTGCACATGGTATGCACACAGTCTGCCAGGCTGGGAGGCCGCTGGGTCTGCACGCGGTCTACACACAGTGTGCACGCGGTGTGCCAGGCTGAAAGGCCGCTGGGTCTGCACGTGGTCTGCACACAGTCCGCACGCGGTCTGCCAGGCTGGGAGGCTGCTGGGTCTGCACACGGTGCACACACGGTCTGCATGCGGTCTGCACACGGTGCACACACAGTCTGCACGTGGTCTGCCAGGCTGGGAGGCTGCTCTGACTCAGGGCTGCTGTGTCTCAGCCATGGCCCACGGTCAGCTCCCACAGCCTCAGTCTGACCCACATGACGCCAGCGGCCACTCTGCAGTCTCTTGTTGTCTGGGCCCCCTCACGTGGCTGCTGGCTTTCCGAGCTGGATCGAGCGTGAGTAGCGAGGACACAAGCAAAGGGGTAGCCGTGGCCGCTGTGCCTGGGACTCCAGGCGGGAGCTGGTTAATGGAAAGCCCGCTGCTCCTGGGTGCCAGGCTCTGGGCAAGGGCTAATGGAGTCCCACAGACGTCCCTAATTATCTGTGAAATTGAGGATCTATTTTCAGACAAGACTCGAAAGTGATTCCACCAGAGGGGGTGAGGATACCTCCCCTCCTCCACAGGAGGCTGGAGAGAGGGAGGCCCGCCCCACCGGGCCGGCCGGCCTGCCTTGCAGCATCAGGGGTGCTATGCAGAGCGGCCGAAGAGGAACGCAGGCTCTGCCGGGCACCTGCGCCCGCCACGGTGGCCGCAGCTGCTGGGGCAGGACAGGCCTGGGACTGGCCCAGAAGGGCATGCTGGAACGAAACAGGGCACTCCTGGGAACATCTGAAGTTGAGTCAGGTGGGGGGGGGAGAGTTTGGAACCAGAACCGCCCCAAGATGGCCCTGAGCACCCCACACGCGCTCCTGGGAGACCTGTGGCCAGACGTCGCCACCCACGTGGCCCCTTCCCGTTGACAAGAAAGTCTGTCCCCGTTTCTCCCCACTCACCTCAAGGGGGTCCCCGGGGCCTGCGCTGCAGGGGCTCGGGTCCTCTGGGGCCAGGCCTTCGTCCCGCGGTCCTGTGGCTCTGGTTGGGTTGTGCCCGCTTTTCAGAGCGTTGCTTGGCCCAGCACAAACGACTGAAGTTCCAGCCCAGGGACTTGTTACTGGGCTCGTCATGTGGTTGTGGTTTTGTAATGTCTCACTTTTCATAGACAAATGCCAACGTGTGCATCATATGTATCGGTAAAGTTGCACAACATCTTGGGTTTCTTTCAGAATAGTGTAGGGAGAGGGTGGTCTGAAACTGGACCGTCTCTAGTCGAACTCTGAGAGCAGCCCGGAGTTCAAACAAGCAGCCAGACCACATGGCCCCTTTCCAACCTCCTCTGCCCCTTTCTGAAAACTTTCGAGACAAGAGTTAATGAGACACCATCTGTCATGGCCAGGCTTCCGGAAGACCCTCAGCCCCCAGGGCTCGGCACACGTCCCTGCCCCTTGTTGAGCTGGGCCGCTGCTATCCTTTCTGAGGCTGGCTGTGTGTCCACATGCCGTGGACATCAGTGGCCCCCACAGGGCGCTCTGCCGAGCTCCACTGCCCCGCGTGGCCCTGACGACCCGCGTGACACACGCTGTGCCGAGCTCCACTGCCCCGCGTGGCCCTGAGGATTCGCGTGACACGCGCTCTGCCGAGCTCCACTGCCCCGCGTGGCCCTGACGACCTGCGTGACACGCGCTCTGCCGAGCTCCACTGCCCCGCGTGGCCCTGAGGATTCACGTGACACGCGCTCTGCCGAGCTCCACTGCCCCGCGTGGCCCTGAGGATTCACGTGACACGCGCTCTGCTGAGCTCCACTGCCCCGCGTGGCTCTGAGAACCCACGTGACACACGCGCTCTGCCGAGCTCCACTGCCCCGCGTGGCCCTGACGACCCACGTGACACACGCGCTCTGGTCACTTCACGTGCTGTCCCTTCACTCACGGAGATTTATTCTACATAGGAAAAAAGCGTACCGCCCTAAAGCACAGCCCTAACTTTACTTCACACAGAGCTTCATGGGTCTGAGAATTTTTGTGCAAATAGATGGTATCTTTCATTAAAAGTATGCCTCCAAAAAAAAAAAAAGCCGGTCGCCGGTGGCTCATGCCTGTAATCCTAGCTACTCAGGAGGCTGAGATCTGAGGATCGCAGTTCAAAGCCAGCCCGGACAGGAGAGACCGTGAGACTCCTATCTCCAATAAACCACCAGGAAACCGGAAGTGGTGCTGTGGCTCAAGTGGTAGAGTGCTTGCCTTGAGCTGAAGAGCTGAGGGACAGCGCCCAGGCCCAGAGTTCAAGCCCCACGACCGACAAAAAAACAAAAACGAAGTGTGTCTCCCATAGTTCAGAAACGTGCAGTGGTAATGAACTTTACTGGCAAAAATGTTACACATATGAGCACATGCCTTTCCATAAATCTCCTTTAACTCAACCAGCCCCAGGAAAGCTGGGAGACATCTACGAGGCTCAGAGTCCTCATGCTCTGGCACATAGACTCTTCTGGAAGCAAGTTTCTATGACTCCAGTTTAATCTTCTCTTCTTCCTAAAAACGAATCCTCCAGTCCACGTTAGGATGTGCATGTCTGTGTGCATGCGTGTGTGCATGTGTGTATGCATGTACACATATGTGTGCACGTTTGTGTACATGGGTGTCTGCATGTATGCGTGCATGTGTCTATTACATGCCTGCAGCTCCTCTGCTGGCTGGTGATGGGCTAGCCTCTGTCCAAGAGAAGCTACGGCTCTCTGCAGGCTTTTACGTGACGTTTTTGCCGCTCAGGGGCACGGCCTGCTCTGCAGGCGGGAGTCACTTTACTTGGGGAGGAGAGCATCGAGTCCTTCATAAGGGGGAGCTCCTGGAGCACCAGCACCTCAGAGAGGAGCACGGGCTCATCTTGGTGCACCTCCGCAGGGCGGGGCCCTGGTGCCAGGCCCGGCCGGGAAGGCAGCCCAGCGTCACCCGCCCCCCGCAGCGGATCCAGAAGTAGCGTTCTGGGGCCTTGCTGAAGGGAGGCAGGCATCCTCGGCCCCCCCCAGCCTCAGCGCCCCAGGCTGCTGCTCCTGCTGGCTGTGTGCTCTGGCACCATGGCCCCTCACCCCTGGAGCTTTGCCACCGTTAGAGGTCGCTGGGGGACTCAGGGAAAGCCCGTGGCATGCCACCCCGGCTCCTGGTGACAGCACCTGCCATGGCAGCTTCTGGGGCCAGGAACGGAGACTTCCAGAGGCCCCTCCCCCCAAGACGGGGCTCCTGAGCCATGCCCCACCCCCACCCCACTTCTAAGAAAAGTCACTCCAGATCCCTGCTTCTGGCCAGGCCTCCACACATCTCCAACAACCCCACCGTGGGAAGCGCGGCCGCACGTACGTGCAGAGCAGCCAGTGTGTGGACGCCGTGGACGTGGGAGCCCCGATGGAAACCACAGATCACTCTGTCCCACTCCACTCCATCATCTGCAATGCCAGTGAGGGCTCATTAAGTTGATTTCACAACCAGCTAATTGGCTGCGCCGCCCTCTTCAGACCGCCCTCGTCTGCCCCTGGGAGCCAACGCCAGGCTCTGGCTTGTTCGCTTCTCCTGCCTTCTCACCAGAGCCAGCATCTGGGGCGCCCTAATTACCCGGCTGTGGAGGCTGCCTGACTGTGGAGGCTGTCCATGGGTGGAGGCTGCCTGGCTGTGGAGGCTGCCTGGCTGTGGAGGCTGCCTGGCTGTGGAGGCTGTGTGTGTGTGTGTGTAGAGGCTGTGTGTGTGTGTGTG
>NW_012267307.1:4526639-4528178 GCF_000151885.1 Dipodomys ordii
TGTGTGTGGAGGCTGTCTGTGTGTGTGTGGAGGCTGTCTGTGTGTGTGTGGAGGCTGTGTGTGTGTGGAGGCTGTGTGTGTGTGTGTGGAGGCTGTCTGTGTGTGTGTGGAGGCTGTCTGTGTGTGTGTGGAGGCTGTGTGTGGAGGCTGTGTGTGTGTGTGTGTGTGGAGGCTGTGTGTGTGTGTGTGGAGGCTGTGTGTGTGTGTGTGGAGGCTGTGTGTGTGTGTGTGTGGAGGCTGTGTGTGTGTGTGGAGGCTGTCTATGTGTGGAGGCTGTCTGTCTGTGTGTGGAGGCTGTCTGTCTGTGTGTGGAGGCTGTCTGTCTGTGTGTGGAGGCTGTCTGTGTGTGTGTGTGTGGAGGCTGTCTGTGTGTGGAGGCTGTCTGTGTGTGTGTGGAGGCTGTCTGTGTGTGTGTGGAGGCTATCTGTGTGTGTGTGTGTGGAGGCTGGCTGTCTATGTGTGGAGGCTGGCTGTGTGTGGAGGCTGTCTGTGTGTGTGTGGAGGCTGTCTGTGTGTGTGTGTGTGGAGGCTGCCTGTCTGTGTGTGGAGGCTGTCTGTGTGTGGAGGCTGTGTGTGGAGGCTGGCTGTGTGTGGAGGCTGTCTGTGTGTGTGTGGAGGCTGTCTGTGTGTGTGTGTGTGGAGGCTGTCTGTCCGGCCGTGGAGGCTGTCAGCCATGGAGGTTTCCCTGTTGTGGACGCTGTCCTGCTCGCCCCCGCGGGCATTACCACCACATTCTTCACCCACTCACCGGACTCCATGGTCCCGGGGAGCAGCCCTGGGTTGTGCTGCCTGTCCCGGTCCTTCCCAGCAGGCTCTCGGGCCGGGGAGCCCGCGCTGCCTTGCGTGAGGCTGAGGGTCCCTGAGGCGCAGGCCTCGCTGTCCTGACAGTGGTCAGAGCACACAGCAGCAGAGCGGCCAGGCTCCAGGCCGAGAGCTGTGAGTGGGCTGGGCGTGCCTTTCACATCCTGGAGTCATTTTCTGAACTGCCTCCAGTGCATCACAGCACTCATAGAGCCAACAGGAAATCGAGGTTAAGAGAAGAATAAAATGAGACCCTTTTTCCTGTGCGCCATCCCGCAGGACTCGGATGAGGTGCAGGAAGAGCCTGAGCGTGTGCGTGACCAAGACGGGGTCCCAGAAGCAGCCAGGGTGACAGCCACAGCTGGAGCGGCCGGGCGCCACCGTCACGTCTGCCGTGTGTGAGCGTCTTCACAGCCAGGCACCGCCTGGAACCCAGGCTAGAAACCTGCTGGACGAGAGGCCCCGGGCTCCAAGGCCAGAAACCATGTCTGCCAAGTGGGGTGCCCCGGGCTCCAAGGCCAGAAACTAGTGTCTGCCAGGTGGGGTGCCCCGGGCTCCAAGGCCAGAAACTAGTGTCTGCCAGGTGGGGTGCCCCGGGCAGAACAGTCAGTGCCTGTGCTCCCAGGAGTGGAGGCTTTGCTCATCCAGCTGAGTACTAGAAGTCCTGTGCAGTGCTGCTGTGTGTCCAGCTGTGTTCTAGGCCTGTGCAGTGCTGCTGTGTGTCCAGCTGTGTTCTAG
>NW_012267307.1:4541993-4545680 GCF_000151885.1 Dipodomys ordii
ACGGAGACACGGTGGGAGTCACGGAGACACGGTGAGAGTCACGGAGACACGGTGAGACACAGAGACACGGTGAGAGTCACGGAGACACGGTGAGAGTCACAGAGACACGGTGAGAGTCACGGAGACACAGTGAGACATGGTGGGAGTCACGTAGACACGGTGAGACACGGAGACACGGTGGGAGTCACGGAGACACGGGGAGACACGGAGACACGGTGGGGGTCACAGAGACACGGTGAGAGTCACAGAGACATGGTGAGACACGGAGACATGGTGAGAGTCACGGAGACACAGTGAGAGTCACAGAGACACGCTGGGAGTCATGGAGACACGGTGAGAGTCACGGAGACACGGTGAGAGTCACGGAGACACGGTGAGAGTCACGGAGACACGGTGAGAGTCACGGAGACACGGTGAGAGTCACGGAGACACAGTGGGTCACAGAGACACAGTGAGAGTCACAGAAACACAGTGAGACACGGAGACACGGTGAGAGTCACGGAGACACGGTGAGTCACGGAGACACGGTGAGAGTCAGGGAGACACAGTGGGAGTTGGTGAGACACAGAGACACGGTGAGGGTCACTGAGGCTCAGCAGTGAGGGTCACTGAGACTCAGTAGTGAGGGTCACTGAGGCTCAGCAGTGAGGGTCACTGAGACTCAGTAGTGAGGGTCACTGAGGCTCAGCAGTGAGGGTCACTGAGGCATGGGCAGAGGAAGTGCCTCAGAGTCGAGTCCTGAGCAGCTGTGGATGTCTAGAGACTCCCCTCTTCGGCCCTCAGAGCTCACATAGGCTTAGGTCACTGCACAAAACCGTGGTTTGGGGTCTTGATGAAATCCTGTACACTGCTGTGAAGGGGTCCCTGTGAGACCTGCAGGCCAGACACACCATCAGTGAGACACCTAGAGCTGCGCCCTCGGCCTCCCAGGCATCTCCTGGCCCAAGGTCCAGCCGAGAAAGCGGGACAGGGTTTCTACCCCTGTGCTCCAATGGCAGCACTGTTTTGATAGGTGCCATGGTCCAAGAGGATCGAGGTTGGTGATGGACACCGTGCCCCAAGAACAGCACCATTTTGATAGGTGCTGTGGTCCAAAAGCAGCACCATTTTGATGGGCGCCATAATCCAAGGGCAGCGCCATTTTGATGGGCACTGTGGTCCAAGAGCACCGAGGTTGTCCAGGCAATGGTGGCTCATGCCTGTAATCGTAGCTACTCAGGAGGCTGAGACCTGAGGATCAAGGTTCAAAGCCAGCCCAGGCAGGAAAGTTCGTGAAACTCTTATCTCCAATAAACCACCAGAAAACTGGAAATGGCGCTGTAGCTCAAGTTGTAGAGCGCTAGCCTCGAGCTGAAGACTGATGGACAAGGCCCAGGCCCAGAGGTCAAGCCCCACGACCAACCAAATAAAAAAAGAAGAGCACTGAGGTTGGTGATGGGTGCCATGGTCCAAGAGAGCCATTTTGTTTTTTGGGCTTTAATATATTTTTTTCAAATTCTTTATTGTGATTAAGTGATTACATAATTTCCCAAATTTCACAGTATTGTGGGAGAGTGAAGCTTAGTTAAAGTCACAAACACATTCTAACTTTCCTGGAGCAAATTGTCTATAGTGGTCTATAACATTTATGAGTTCTATGAGCTTTGCAATACAGTTATTTCTTCCACATTGGTGGTATGTACATCTTTTGTTTTGCATAGCATCAGCTGTTCCCTCTTTCCCACTTGTTCCCTCCCTCCCATCGCTGCCATTGAGTTGCTTAGTTCATTTTGGTCAATGTCCAGTGCAGCTGATGGGTCCCGCTGTTGTATGTTTTTCCCTGGTTCCCTCTAGTTCTGTGTCGTCCTCCTGGTTTCCCTCCAGTGTGCACATATATACCATGCATGTGATCAGCAGCATGGGGTTATTTAATAGTGATTCGACCAGATGATTGGAAGTCCTTTGTTTCTTAAGTCTTGTTAATTTTGTTTTATCGCCTTTCATTTTGGATTTAACATCCACTTATCAGGGAGACCATGTACCATTTGTCTCTTTGCTTGGCTTACCTAGCTGAACATTATTCCTTCTAGCTCCATCCATTTCCCTGCAAGTGCCATTATTTTGTCATTTCTAATGGCTGCATAATATTCCATTGTGTATAGATACCACAATTTTGGATCCATTCATCTGTGGTGGGACATCTGGGTTGTTTCCATATCCTGGCTATTGTAAACAGTCAAGAGCGCCATTTTGATGGGTGCCAGGTCCAAGGCAGTGCCGTAGGTGATAGCCCCTTGGCCGTTAGCCCCCAAGGCAGGCTCAGGTCTCCAACACACTTCAGCGTAGCTGCCTCATTCCTAGGTGGCCCTGGTTGCCTGGGCGCAGCAAGACCAGTCAGATGCCAGGCCCTGGCGGCTGCCTGCTGGGCGCTCTGGGGGCCTCTGCAGGTGCTCTCCCTGCGGATTGGCCCACCAGGCTCCCATGTGACAGGGACCTCACTGCACCCTGCCTGTCCTCAGCCTGGGTCACAGGTCATCTCCATCAGCCCAGCGTGGCCTCTCCAGCCAGCCAGTAATGCAGTTCATCCTGCACGCTCCTGAAACCCCAGCACCCAGGGCACAGAACCAGGTCCAAGCCCCACGGCAGGCTGCTGCGGGAGGACCAGACAGCTCAGAGGAGGGAGGTGCCCGAGAAGGCTCACCACTGGTGAGCCAGCACCAGCTTTCCCTGCCGAGCAAATCCTCACCCAGGGCCCAGCCCTCCCTTCCCCAGAGAGAGGCAGCCAGAGGAGCAGCGTCACGGCGGGCACCGCCGGCGTCACCAGCGTCACAGGCTTGTCACTAGAGCTTGTCCCCAGCCTTCCCCTCCACATTTTAAGCAAACGCTGAGGTCCTGCTGGCTGAAAGCAAGCTCTGTTTTTCGGCAGCCCTGTGGCTTTTGGACTTAACAGACTTGAAATTAGTTCATGGCGACCCAGACACACATCACAGCTCAGAAACCACACGGGAGCTGTGCCGGGGAACGCCGCCGCAGCCAGACTGAAATTTATAACACTGACCTGGGCCTCATCAGCCCCGTGACAGCGTGTAAAGTGAGCCGCTGCTTACTCACCAATTTGTTGGCAGTCCCTGGATTAGGAAATACATCAAAGGTCAGACAGTAGGAGTTTGTCTAGACGGGTCTATTTCAGATTTTATACTCACTCTGTGTGTTTCTGTAGCAACCTTTGCAAACACTGATATTTTGGTCATATCATAAAGAGCTTTGTTCTCTTACGCCACGGATGGCTCTCACCCCATGCAGTCTCCATGTTTTGTGCAATGTCTTCAGATCCCTTCACTACTGACCTCAGGAGCAGGCGGGGAGGCTATTCAAGGCCCTGCCAGCCTCCGGACTCCTGCTTCAGGACACAGTTGTCTGGGGCCAGAAGCCAGCCTTTGAAGGAGTGAAAGCTGTTGGTGCCTGAGGGGAGGTTGTTTTATCTCTGTCCTTCATCATTCCTCCCGGGGGGAGGCACTTCCCAGGGCCAAGGAGAGGCACGGTCAGAACCACGCGGGGCCTCTGAGCACGAAGTTCTCCGTGCTCTACAGGAACAGAGTAACGAGGAGTAAGTGCACACGTGTGACCGCGCAGCATGAAGTTCTTCATGTTGCTAGAGGAACAACGTTCTGGGGAGCACACGTGTGTGACCGCGCAGCATGAAGTTCT
>NW_012267307.1:4545730-4550409 GCF_000151885.1 Dipodomys ordii
TGTGTCCAGCTGTGTTCTAGGCCTGTGCAGTGCTGCTGTGTCCAGCTGTGTTCCAGGCCTGTGCAGTGCTGCTGTGTGTCCAGCTGTGTTCTAGGCCTGTGCGGTGCTGCTGTGTGTCCAGCTGTGTTCTAGTCCTGTGCAGTGCTGCTGTGTGTCCAGCTGTGTTCTAGACCTGTGCGGTGCTGCTGTGTGTCCAGCTGTGTTCTAGACCTGTGCGGTGCTGCTGTGTGTCCAGCTGTGTACTAGGCCTGTGCAGTGCTGCTGTGTGTCCAGCTGTGTCCCAGGCCTGTGCAGTGCTGCTGTGTGTCCAGCTGTGTTCTAGGCCTATGCGGTGCTGCTGTGTGTGTCCAGCTGTGTTCCAGGCCTGTGCGGTGCTGCTGTGTATGTCCAGCTGTGTTCCAGGCCTGTGAGGTGCTGCTGTGTATGTCCAGCTGTGTTCCAGGCCTGTGCGGTGCTGCTGTGTATGTCCAGCTGTGTTCTCGGCCTGTGTGGTGCTGCTGTGTATGTCCAGCTGTGTCCCAGGCCTGTGCGGTGCTGCTGTGTGTCCAGCTGTGTTCTAGTCCTGTGCGGTGCTGCTGTGTATGTCCAGCTGTGTCCCAGGCCTGTGCGGTGCTGCTGTGTGTCCAGCTGTGTTCTAGTCCTGTGCAGTGCTTCTGTGCATGTCCAGCTGTGTCCCAGGCCTGTGCGGTGCTGCTATGTATGTCCAGCTGTGTTCTAGGCCTGTGCGGTGCTGCTGTGTATGTCCAGCTGTGTTCCAGGCCTGTGCGGTGCTGCTGTGTATGTCCAGCTGTGTTCTCGGCCTGTGCGGTGCTGCTGGGCTTCTCCACATTGGCTCTGTGGGCAGCAGATGAATTCTGGGATTCCACTGATACGGCCCCTTCTGGCTCTACAACACTCAATGGAAACACAGGTTGGGGTTTAACCCGAGCATGGTTGGAACATAGAAATGAAACCTGGCAAGTGACTGAACTGAACTGCAGACCTAATTGCTTTCACTTGAAACAATATTAAGGCGAATGTGATCTTGTGTTTCACTTGGAGGCGCTGGCCGGCAGCCCTGCTCCAGGCTGATTTCTCACAAGGGAGGCTTTGCCCTGTGATGGCCTGCACAAAAATACCATAAAGTGAAGAACTCTGCGTTTGTTTAGCTAAGAGAACTGTTGCAGCTGGAGTGAATGGCCACCGCACAGCCGCTCGTGGGCACCGGAGGGGACCTGGACGCGTGCTGGGTGGGCGGTGCTGGCCCTGCCGAAGGCAGGAAGGACTGCCACTGTCACCGCAGTGGTGCGGAGCCCAGAGGTGGAAGAAGCCACAAAATCCACTTGACAGCCAGCCGGGCAGGCCTGGGAGGAGCTGGAATCCGCAGAATTGCAAGTACATTGAAGCATATGATCCTTAACCCTCTTCCTACACACGTTGCAATTTCTGTGTTCACTCCCAAGTTGATCTTTACTCATCTTTGCCAAAACAGCTGTTCACACGGTAGAGATGAGGCCCTCGGGCCTCAGGCCCCTCCCGCCCGCCCACGGTGTGGCAGCAGGCCCTTGCCGGGCAGCGGGCGGTGGCCAGGCCTGGGCGCTGCTGGGGGGCGGTCCTTGTGGGTGGATGGGGGCCCAAAGACCCTCACACAGGCAGCACACTGTGGGGCCACACATTCTCTCAGGGAGGAAGAGCGAGGGAGGGAGAATCGTTCACCTAGACCTATTTTATTTTATTGGTATTCCCAGTTCAAATTTCCAGTTTGGAAAAGCATTTTTAGGCATTCCAAGCATGTAGGCAATGATGGAGAGTTGATGATAAATGCAAAGGGGGAAAAGGATAGGAAAAAAAGACTTCTTACCATCCAAGACAACAAATTCTGGCAAATGGCAACTAACTGAAGGTCCTGTGTAACCTCTAAACTACACGGTTTGCTTCAGCGCCGTCCGTTTAATTCTGGTCCTCGCGCCGGACGCCCTGGGTTCTGCCCACACGTGACGGCCTTCCCGGCGTGCGGCTGCAGGGGTGCAGCAGGGAGGGCCGGGGCTCAGCGCCCGCTGGGTGGCTCTAGGCAGCCCCCGCCACGTGGAGACGCATGGGGAAGGCTTCAAATTGCCCCAGCACGCCCACATGAGAGGGAAGCTGGGTGTGAGAGGCCATCCCGAGACCGGGCCCCAGGCTTCCTGAGCGGACAGCGGTGCCGTCAGAGGGGCCCGAGCTCCGCGTGGCATCTGCTGGTGCTCCCTCCCCTGCACGCTCCGCTTGAGCCCAGTTTTTGTCGAGTCTGCATTTGGCCGGGGGGGGGAGGGGGTGGCCCAGGGCTGGGGCGGGAACTGCTGTGCCCAGCTGTGCTGGCGCCCTCCACCACAGTACGCTGAGGGCAGTAACAGCCACGGCCCAGCCCAAGGCAGCTGCAAGCCATTCAGACATATAAACTGAAACAAGAAGATGGTGAAAAATCCGAGTCTGCCTGTCTGTCCCTTCCACAGCTGCACTCACAGCGCGGCAAGACGGCCGCCCACACAAAGCCACCCCTCGGCCTTGGCCCGCTGACAAGAGGAAAGAAAGGAGATTACTCTAAGCCTCAGGTATTCTGGTGAGCTGGAAGCCGGCCGGGGAGACTGGGGCGCCAGCGACACCTCCAGCCGGCGGCGTGCTTGGCAGCCTGTCTGCCGTGTCCAGGGCTGAGGCCCAGAGGGGGAGCTGTGTAAAGAACAGTCACCTTCCCCACCACACGGTTAGGGAGGCCAGGGTTCCTAAGTGAATGGGGCGTGGGGGCTGTGAGTGCCAGAGCGAGCACTAGGTGTGAGCCCAGCTCATGACAGTGGGGGTGATGGTGGTTCTGGTGGTGGCAGTGATGGTGGAGATGGTGGAGGTTGTGGTGATGGTGATGGTGGTGATGGTGGTAGTTATGGTGTTGGTTGTGGTGATGGTGGTGATGACTGGTTGTGGTGACGATCTTGTAATGGTGGTGATGGTGGTAGTGGTGGTGATGGTGGTAGTTTTGGTAGTGGTGGTGATGGTGATGACAGTGGTTGTGATGATGGTGGTAGTGGTGGTGATGGTAGTATTTATGATAGTGGTGGTGGTGGTTGTGGTGATGATGGTGGTAATGGTGGTGGTAGTAATGGTGGTGGTGATGGTGGTGGTTGTGGTGATGATGGTGGTAGTGGTGGTGGTAGTTATGACAGTGGTGGTGATGGTGACAGTGGTGGTGATGGTGATAGTGGTGGTGATGGTGATGGTGGTGGTTGTGGTGATGATGGTGGTAATGGTGGTGGTAGTCATGTCAGTGGTGATGGTGGTAGTTATGGTAGTGATGATGGTGATTGTGATGACGGTGGTAGTGGTGGTGGTGATGGTGATGATGGTAGTTGTGGTGGTGGTGGTGGTAGTAGTTATGGTAGTGGTGATGGTGGTTGTGGTGATGATGGTGGTGGTGGTGATGGTGATAGTGGTGGTAATGGTGGTGGTTGTGGTGATGATGGTGGTAATGGTGGTGGTAGTAATGGTAGTGGTGGTGGTGGTGGTTGTGGTGATGATGGTGGTAGTGGTGGTGGTGATGGTGGTAGTCATGGCAGTGGTGGTGATAGTGGTGGTGATGGTGATGGTGATGATGGTTGTGGTGGTAATGGTGGTAGTAGTAATGGTAGTGGTGATGGTGGTGGTTGTGGTGATGATGGTGGTAATGGTGGTGGTAGTAATGGTAGTGGTGATGGTGATGGTGATGATGGTTGTGGTGATAATGGTGGTAGTAATGGTAGTGGTGGTGATGGTGGTTGTGGTGATGACGGTGGTAGTGGTGGTGGTAGTTATGGTAGTGGTGGTGGTGGTGGTTGTGGTGATGGTGATGATGGTTGTGGTGGTAATGGTGGTGGTAGTTATGGTAGTGATGGTGGTGGTGGTTGTGGTGATGACGGTGGTAGTGGTGGTGGTAGTTATGGTAGTGGTGGTGGTGGTGGTGGTGATGATGGTGGTGGTGGTGGTGGTGATGGTAGTTATGACAGTGGTGGTGATAGTGGTGGTGATGGTGATGGTGATGATGGTTGTGGTGATGACGGTGGTAGTGGTGGTGGAGATGGTGGTAGTCATGGCAGTGGTGGTGATGGTGATAGTGGTGGTAATGGTGGTGGTTGTGGTGATGACGGTGGTAGTGGTGGTGGAGATGGTGGTAGTTATGACAGTGGTGGTGATAGTGGTGGTGATGGTGATGATGGTTGTGGTGATAATGGTGGTAGTAATGGTAGTGGTGGTGGTGGTGGTGGTGATGACGGTGGTAGTGGTGGTGGTAGTAATGGTAGTGGTGATGGTGATGGTGATGGTGATGATGGTTGTGGTGATAATGGTAGTAGTTATGGTAGTGGTGGTGGTGGTGGTTGTGGTGATAGTGGTAGTGGTGGTGATGGTAGTTATGGTAGTGGTGGTAGTAGTTATGGTAGTGGTGATGGTGGTGGTTGTGGTGATGACGGTGGTAGTGGTGGAGATGGTGGTAGTTATGGTGGTGGTGATGGTGATGGTGGTTGTGATGATGGTGGTAGTGGTGGTGATGGTGGTGGTAGTGGTGGTGATGACGGTGGTAGTGGTGGTAGTTATGGTAGTGGTGGTGGTGGTTGTGGTGATGATGGTGGTGGTGGTTGTGGTGATGATGGTGGTGGTGGTGGTGATGATGGTGGTAATGGTGGTGGTAGTAATGGTAGTGG
>NW_012267307.1:4561154-4564330 GCF_000151885.1 Dipodomys ordii
ACTGCACTCGGCATGTGCACGCACACACACACACACATACTGCACTCGGTATGCACATACACACACACTGCACTTGGCATGTGCACGCACACACATACACACACATACTGCACTCGGCATGCACGCGCACACACACTGCACTTGGCATGCACACACAATACACTCGGCATGCACACACTGCACTCGCCATGTGCATGTGCACACACATACACACTGCACTCAGCATGTGCATGCACACACACACACCACACTCGGCATGCACACACTGCACTCGGAATGTGTGTGCGCACACACACATACACGCACACTGCACTCGGCATGTGCGTGCACACACATACACTGCACTCGGCATGTGCGTGCACACATGCACACACTGCACTCAGCATTGTACACACACACTGCACTTGGCATGTGCATACACATACATACACACTGCACTCAGCATGCATACACATACACACTGCACTTGGCATGTGCATGTACACACACTGCACTCGGCACATACACACACTGCACTCAGCATGTGCGCACACACACATACTGCACTCGGCATGTGCACGCACACACACATACACATACACACTGCACTCGGCATGTGCACGCACACACACATACACACTGCACTCGGCATGCACACACACACTGTACTCAGCATGTGCGCACACACATACACACTGCACTCGGCATGTGCACGCACACACACACTGTACTTGGCATACCACACACATACACACTACGCCTGGCATGCACACACATTGCACTCAGCACACACACACACACACACACTGTACCCGCCATGTACACACACTGCACACAGCATACACACACGCACACACATGCACACACTGCACTTGGCATGCACACACACTGCACTCGGCACACCATACACACTGCACCTGGCATGCACACACACTGCACTCGGCACACCATACACACCGCACCTGGCATGCACACACACTGCACTCGGCACACACACTTCACCCGCCATGTACACACACTTCACACAGCACACACGCATGCACACACATGCACACGCTGCACTTGGCATGCACACACACTGCACTCACCACACACGCACACATGCACTGCACTTGGCATGCACACACACTACTTGACACATGCACACACTGCATTTGGAACACACACACACTGCACATGACACACACATACTGTGCACAGGGCACTCATGCACATGCTCTGCACTCTATGTGCACACTCTCTGCATGCAGCCTACAGCATCAGGCACATGCACACACTGCACACACACTGCACTTGACACACACCTACTCTGCACTTGACACATACATGCACACACACACTGCACTTGGCACTCACGTACTCTGCACAGGGCACTCCGTGCACACACTCTGTCCTCGACGTGCTCCCCCCTCGGGCTGCAGGTGTGTGGGGGCTTAGGTTCCTAGAACCCCTGTCCCTCCCTCCCTCCCTCCCGAGGCTGCAGCCTGCTCTTTTATCTCTGTACCTCCAGAATCTAAGGGTTCGGGTTTCATTTCCTGAGCCAAGCTGTGGTTGGCTGCCGGCAGCCGCCATCTCTAGGGCCTGGGCTGGCTGGGGGCACAAAGGTGGCTCTGTTGGTGGAGCTGGGGCAGAGGCCCCGCTGGCTCCAGAGCAGTCTGGCCCAGACCAGCCTTGGCTGGGGGTAGCCTACAGGAGCCCTCCTACAGGAGCTGCAGGGAGAGGCGGCCCCAGGGCTGGGGAGCCGCGGGGAGCGGTGGCCCTGGCATGGGAGGGCTGCATGCCTCGGGCCAGGAGGCCCAGTGCAGCACCCACACGTGCTCAGAAGCCGGGGTGGAGCTCAGCCCCTGGAAATACACAGACTTATTCGTGGGTGCACCCGCGCCCTGCCAGGAGGGAGGACCCGGTGGGTGGGAGCGTAAACACCAGAGACATTTGATCAACTCAAAAGCAAGCACAGCCCTGGCATGCACGTCCCAATTACCGCCCGGCTCTGCGTGCTGTGCGCTCATGGTGTGGGCGCGCATCGTGATGGAACCTGCCCCGCGTCTCTGCGGCTCGTTAGCGAGCGACCTCAGGCAGCGTCCCTCTGCCTCAGCGTCCTAGCGGGGAGGGAAGGTTGTGCCATGGGGAAGGGCCGGCCCCCCTGGCCTCACCAACCAAGCTGCACGTCGCACGGCAGCCGGCCCGGGCCCCAGGGCGGGCGTCCCACAGGCCAGGAGAGGGTCCAGGAGCCCCAACTCTGAGTCCACGCTGACCTCTGAAAGAGGGGGCTGCGGCAGCCCCGGAGCGGCTGTGCTCCATTCCCCGGGCTGGAGGGCAGGGGGGAGGCCCCTGGTCAGACCGCCCTTCCCCTCAAGTGACCTGCACAAACTTGGGATAGACAAAGGGGAGGTCCTGTAAGACTGAGCTCAGCAGTGGCGGGCCCTGGGCTCTGGCCCACTCCGGCCCTGTGAAGCCACCTCCTACACACACACACACACACACACCTGTGAAGTTGCCTCCTCCACACACACACACACACCCCTGTGAAGCCACCTTCTACACACACACACACCTGTGAAGCCACCTCCTCCACACACACACACACCTGTGAAGCCACCTACACACACACACACACCTGTGAAGCCACCTCCTCCATGCACACACACACACACACCTGTGAAGTTGCTTCCTACACACACACACACACCTGTGAAGTCGCCTCCTCCACACACACACACACCTGTGAAGCCACCTACACACACACACCTGTGAAGCCACCTTCTACACACACACACACACAACCTGTGAAGCCACCTCCTTCATGCACACACACACACACACCTGTGAAGCCACCTCCTCCATGCACACACACACACACACACCTGTGAAGCCGCCTCCTACACACACACCTGTGAAACCACCTCCTCCATGCACACACACACACACACCTGTGAAGCCACCTCCTCCACACACACACCTGTGAAGCCACCTCCTACACACACACACACCTGTGAAGCCACCTCCTACACACACACACACACCTGTGAAGCCACCTCCTACACACACACATATACACCTGTGAAGCCACCTCCTACACACACACACACCTGTGAAGCCACCTCCTACACACACACACACCTGTGAAGCCACCTCCTCCACACACACACACACACACACACACCTGTGAAGCCGCCTCCTCCGCACACACACCTGTG
>NW_012267307.1:4565155-4582673 GCF_000151885.1 Dipodomys ordii
CCTGTGAAGCCACCTCCTACACACACACACACACACCTGTGAAGCCACCTCCTACACACACACACACCCCTGTGAAGCCACCTCCTCCATGCACACCCACCCTCTATGAGCGTGCGTTGGGGCGGGGATGGGGGGAGCGCGCGGGCCACTGGCCAGGCTCCTGGACACTACAGCTCCCCCCACTGAGCTCACTTTTTTCACATGTGGAAACTTCCAGAGAAGAGTGTGGGGTGGGGCCGGTGTCTTCTGAGGAAAGCCAATATGCAGTCTCCTTCCTCCGTGATGGACTCAGCAACCACGTGCTGCTCTGGAGGAGGGCGTACGCGCGCTCACGTTCCTCCCGGCCCGCCCCAGCCTGCTGCGTGTGCACTGCCTCTGGTACGGGCACTGGGGACGCAGGAATGAGAGGCCCGCTTGCCCGGATGGAACAGCTCTGTAAGCCTCCTGTGTGCCGTGTGTTAAGTTAAATGGTAACAGCAGTATGTGCACCTCAGAGAACATCAGTAAGCTCACCAAAGTGTGTGTGATGGATGCCCTGTCCAGACCCACTCCTCCTCGGGAGACAACCTCGAGCACTCCGTTCTCACTCCGGCTAAGCCATCGAACATGCCCCCGGTCTCCTTGAGCACCATTTTCTCCACACCAACTGGGGCTCTTTCCATGTGTGCTGTGTAACCCATGGAGTTTTCAGGATGAAAATGAGCAGATCCAGGCACAGCTGAGAGCTGTGGCTGGCCACAGGGCACACATGCATGGCACAGCCGGAGCTGCTTCAGGGCGGAGGGCTGGAAACCAGGACTGGTGGCTCTGGCCCACATCCACGCACGTGTCCGACCCTGGAGAGAGCTGTGGCTGACCACAGACATCTGCACACTTCCCCAGACTCATTTCCACCAGATTCCACTCCCTGGGGGCAGGACGCAGGTGGGCAGAGGAGCGCTCCGCAGACCACAGGTAAATGAGGAAGCAGAGAGCAGGCCTGGCCTCCCACCACACCGGCCGCCCCGGCCAGCTCAGGATGGAGCTGGCCTCTGAAAGAGGGGCGAGAGGTCCTTAGCCCAGAGGCTCCGAGTTGTGTGTAGAGAGAGAACTAACGGAAGAAAAGCTGACTGCGTCTGGGGGAGAAGCATGGCCGGCATTCATTGTGGGGTGGTCAGCTCCAGGAGCTTCACTCACATGCCCCCAGGTCTTTACCGAGAATGTGAGGGAAAGATCCCAGACACTGGTACCGAGAAGGGGAGGACCATGTTGAAACCCCGCTCCTACCCCGAGTCCAGCCTGAAGAAGGCACATGTGCCACGCCACCCCTCTTGACCCAGCTAGGGGAGCCTGTGCAGGTCCCAGCCCCAGGGACACAGGTGCTGGACCCCTGAGACCTGGCCATGGACTGGAGATGCACCGTGCATCACTAAAGACCCCTTGCTGGCAAATCCTCTACCCAGCACAGGGAGAAAGCAGGCAGGAAAAGCAAAAGCACAGGGTGGATGGGAGCTGTGGCAGGGGGCTGGGGTCTACGAGGTACAGATTGTGGCAGTGTGGACAGAGAGGTGGGAGTTCTAGGAAGGACCAAAAAGAACCACTGGGGACCACAACAGCTACAACAGAAAGGAAAAGCGCCTTCCGCAGGGTTAGACAAGACAAAGGGAAATTTCTAAGCTTGAATGGATAGCATGGAAACCTCCAAACTGACAAGCAGAGGGGAACACCTGACAGGAGTGGGATCCAGCTTCAGAGCGTGTGCAAGACAGTCACTGCAGACCTCAGAGGAGAGGAGAAGCAGAAGGGAGCGAGAGGAACATCTGACACTGTGAAGACAGAGAACTTAATCAGGGTTGCGTCAACATTACATTATGCAGGCGGGAAGAGCACAATAAACAGGATGTATAAAAAACTAAAACCTACACTTAGGGTATTATTTTCAAACTATAGAACATCAAAAGTAAAGAAAAATCCTGTAAGAAGGAAAAGGAGAAAAATATCTTACCTACAGAGGAACAAAGAAAAGAATTTCATTGAGTTATCAGAAAACATGCGCAAGAAAAGTGTGGAGAGGGAGAAAAGGAAAAAGAAAGAAAAACCTCTGTGCGCCTCTCCTGTCCTGGTGGAGAAGCTCCTCCAGCCCCGTGCCCCACTGTGATGGTACCCAGGCCTGTGAAGCCAGACACTGCACTAAAACGAGTCCTCCCCTTAAATCAGTCAGGGAAGTATCTTAGCAGAATACCTAAGTAAGTGAGCCAATTCCTTGGAAACACAGCCTGTGCAAAACCATCAAAAGAACGAGCCCATCTGAATAGGCAGGCCTGAACAAACTGAATCCACCATTAATAACTTTCTAAGCTGGGTGCCAGAGTCTCATGCCTGTAATCCTATCTACTCAGCAGGCTGAGATCTTAGGTTCAAAGCCAGCCTGGGCAGGAAAGTTCAGGAGATTCTTTTTTTTTCTTTTTTTGTCAGTCGTGGGGCTTGAACTCTGGGTCTGGGTGCTGTCCCTCAGCTCTTCAGCTCAAGGTTAGCACTTTACCACTTGAGCTACAGCGCCACTTCCAGTTTTCTGATGGTTTATTGGAGATCACAGACTTTCCTGCCCGGGCTGGCTTTGAACCATGATCCTCAGATCTCAGCCTCCTGAGTACAGGCATGAGCCACTGGTGCCTGGCTCAGGAGACTCTTATCTCCAATTATCCACCCTTAGAAAGAAAGACAAAGGCAGAGGTGTAACTCAAGTGATAGAGGGAAAGCTTTGAGCAAAAAAACTAAGGAACATCATCACCCAAGCCTAGAGTTCAAGCCCCGGTGATGGTACACACACACACACACACACACACACACACACACACACACACACACACTTTTCCAAACCAGAAAATACCAGCCCCATATGGTTTTACCTGAGACTTAAAGAATAAGTCATTATCTGCTCACTAAAATACCTTTCAAAATATAAGAGAAAAAAATTCCTGCTGTAAGACCAGCATCACCTTGATACTAAAACTAGATAATGACATCAAAGCATAAGAAAACTATAGACCAACATCTCTCATGGACATAGATGCAAAAGTGTTCAAATTTCCACAGTGTAGAATCATACCCTGCTAGCTACAGGAGGGATGCAAGGCTGGCCCAAAACTCACTCCATCAATAGGCTGGATATGGGGCTCATTCTTATCATTCTAGCTACTCGGGAGGCAGAGATTGGAGGAACTGCAGTTTGAGGACAGCCGGAGCAAAAACTTAGTGAGATCCCCCCCCCACAGCTCAATCAATAAAAGCTGAGTAAGGTGGCATACACCTGTCGATCCAGCTGTGCTGGGAAGCAAAAATAGGAGGATACCGTTCAGACTGGTCCAGACATGAATGCCTTATCTGAAAAGCAACACAGCTAAAAAGACCTGAGCCTGGCTCAAATGGCAGAGTGCCTGTGTATCAAGCACAACATCCTGAGTTCAAACCCCATACACACCAAAAACTCAACTAGCTTATCACGACAACAGACTGATGAAGAAATATCACATTTTCAAATCAATGGTTGTAGGAAAAGCAATTGACAAAATGCAATGGCAAAAACTCAGCAAACTCATAGTAGATAATTTTTTCAACTTGATAAAGAAAATACACAAAGCCACAAGCCAGCATAATGCTTAATGGTGAAAAACATGTACCAGGAATCCAAGCTGATACTACAGTAAAACAATAAAAGGAGGCAATGAGACTCTGATCAGGAAATAAAACCATCTTTGTTTATAAATGGTTTGATTATTTCTGTAGAAAATATAAAACAATTGACCCAAAAGCTCCTGTAACTAACAAGCAATTATAACATAGTTGCAGGAAACAAGACTAACACACAAGTCAATATACAAGTCAATTGCTTTCTCATTTAGTAGTGACAAAGAAGTCAAATTTAAATAAATAAACACAATACTGCTAAATTATCCATCTGCCATACCAAAGGTTAAATACTTAAGTGTAAATCAGGACAAATATGTACAAAATCCATATGAGCAAAAATGCAGAACTTGGAAGAAAGGAGGAAGGAAAAGAGGGAGGAAGGGAAAGAAGGAAGGAAGGGAGAGTGAGAAGGACGGAAGGAAGAAGGGAGGGAGGGAAGAAATGAAGGAGGAGGGAGGGAAGGGAAGGGAAGGAGGGAGGGAAGGAAGGAAGGAGGGAGGGAAGGAAGGAAGGAGGGAGGGAGAGGGAGGCAGGGAAGAAGGGAAGGAAGGAGGGAAGGAAGAGAGGAGAGAGGGAGGCAAGGAAGAAGGGAGGGAGGCAGGGAAGAGAGGAGGGAGGGTGAGGGAGGCAAGGAAGAAGGGAGGGAGGGAAGGAAGAGAGGAGGGAGGATGAGGGAGGCAGGGAGGAAGGGAAGGAGGGAGGGAGGAAAGGAAGGAAGGAAGGAAGGGAGAAAGGGAGGGAGGGAGGGAGGGAAGGAAGAAGGAAAGGAAGAAAGAAGGAAGGAAAGAAGGAAGGAGGGAGGGAGGGAAGGAGGGAAGGAGAAGCAAAGCGGGGGAGAGAGGGAGAGGTTAGCTCACAGGAAAACACTTAAGAAGGCTTAATGTTGCCCAGCTGTCAGTTCTTACCAGCTTGATCTATATTGAAAACAATAATCAAAATCCCAACACTTGTTTCATAGAGTTCAACAAACTGATTTTAAATTTAAGACAGAGGGTCAAAGGACCTGGGATTAATAACACAGGGTTGAAGGAGAAGAACAGAGATGAAAGACCGACAGAAAACTGGCAGAAAACCTGCCTCTAGGCCTACTGTAAATACAGTAGTGAAAGCAACGAGGCCCTGAGCTGCCCTGACACTGGGCGCAGCCTCCCCGCTGGTTCACAGCTGAGGGGCAGCAGCAGGGTGCACGTAGAAGGCCGTTTGGCACTGAGTTATTGGTGACTGGTGATGGCCAGGCAGTCTGAGGGAACCCAGAGGTGGAACTGTCCAGGTTCCAAGACACGGGTCTTCAAGATGTGTGTCTGAGCTCATGTCCAGGGGACCCTGTGGGCACCGGAGCACCTGAAGAGAAGGAGGGGAGTGTGCAGAGAGCGGGAGAGGGAAGGGGTCTGGGAGTGAGGAGGCAGTGTCACTTACAGGAGGGGAAGCTGGCGTCACTCTCAGCCCTACGGGGCAAAGCAGCGAAGCCCAACAGGCCCTGGTCTTTGGGAAGATGCCACGGAGGTGGCCCTCGGTGGGATGGCCACCCTGGCCAGGCTGACAGCCACTGCTGGCCTCTGGCTCTGGGCCTCACAGCGGTGGCCTGTGTATGAGCAGGTGTGGACGGAGGGAGGCAGGGTGGGGGCTGGCCTTCTCTGACCTGCCGCCTTGCCCCCTCCTGACACTTGTCTGTCTGCAGGGAGCCAGAGCCGTCGGGTCCTGGGTGTGCACAGGCGGGGCTGAGGCCAGGACAAGGCCAGCCCTTGTATGCCCAGGGAGCCCCCCACACTGAGGTGCAAAGGGCAGGACGCAGCTGAGATCCACCCCAAGGGCAGCCTCAGGTGCAACAGGACCCTCCGTGTTTGGAAAGGGGGGAGAGGGGAGAGGACACAGAGCGAACCCCTGAGGCGCAGTGCAGCACAGAAGCCCTCCGAGGCCCTGCCCAGGGAAGGGAGCACTTGTAGCTGAGTTTCAGAGGTGCGTGGGGCCGGGAGGAAGAGGGTTCTAATCCTGGTGTGTGAGCACCGTCCACCTGTCCAGCCTGCCCTCGGCAGCCAGTGCTGCAGCCCCTGCATCCGGCACTAGCAGATCCCTGGAGGACAGAGTGGGGAGGAGCCCCTCTGCGGGCAGCACCCCAAGGTGGAGGGGCACGGCTCAGGCTCAGGTCCTGTCCAGCCCTCGTGGTACACAACCCCCCTCCCGCCTCAGCCCGGATTCTGCTTTGTTCTTCAACTTTGAGCACTCCTTTTCTTTTCTTTTTTAAGGTCCAAGACTGAGGCTCAAGTTCCACACCTGATGCTTTTGCTCACTGGCTAGCCTGCGACCAACCGAGGCACGCCTCCAACTCAACTTTGGTCAAACTGGGAGGGGTCGCTGCAGATCCAAATTCGATTCGATTCAAAGGGGGAGACTCCAGTCCCTTCCAAGACTGGCCAGGAAAACCGGCACTCACAAAGGCAATGTTTTATTTGAACTAAGCCTTGTTCTGAAAGAATGTCATTAAAGCAATTATATTTTAATAAATGTGGCTGTGATTATGGATGGCGCTTGATTTCACAACAGAACCCGTGTGCCATAGCAATTAGCAGCTGGAAAATTAGCAGCATGGAGCCCGAGCTGGGCCTGTGTGATGTTTTCATTACAGGAGTTGCAAATCATCTATTAATCTTCCACTAAACACCCAGCAACATGCACAGATTCCTGACCTCGACGTGGGTTCTGTGAAGTTCCTCTGCGTCAACAAAATAGGATGCCAGAGGAAGCATGTCCGCGGGTGCTTTATGGTATGAACGATCATCTCCGTGTGATTAGAGGAGCAATTAACCCCAGGAGCAGGTATCAGAGTCAAAAGCCGCCACGTAGCTGGCCCAGCCCCCGTCCCAGTAGGTAGCCCTGCCCGGGGATGGCCGGTCTGCGACCATCTCTACATGACGGTCACTCTGTATGGCAGGTCAGCCAGCTGTCCAGAGGGGCTCTGTCTGTGCAGGGACGGTTGGCCCGTCCCGTGTGGTGGACCCTGGCCCTCAGCACGCGTGTCGGCCCCAGGATGCACAAGCCGGTGACACTGAGGCACGTCGGGCCTCCGTCTCACAGTGGAGGCAAAGTCCTGTTCAGGACCAGGTCCTGTGCTGGAGGGCACACCACGAGGCAAGCACACCATCTGGACACGCAGCACATGCTTCATGCGTGCCAGCCACACGTCAGTCACAGGCCAGCGGCCGGGGTCAGGCTCCCCCAGAGAGACGCAGGCCGCAGGGACGTCCCCATCCCCTCTCCAGCCGCCCAGTCCCCAGGAGAAGCTTCCAAGGCTGAGGTCTGTGCCCTGGGCCCTCTTTGCCAATCTGTCCCTGGGGGACCTGGGCTGCGTTGCCAGACCCCACAGGGAGCTGTGAGGAGTTCACACAGGGTCAATCCACCATGCACCTGGAGTCAGGGGCCGTTGGTTCAGAAGCGGCAAGGCTGTGGGAGGGAGAAAATATCATAATCTAATGAAGTTTCCCTTCTCTGGCCCAATGATCGCATGCTAACAGCTACTCTCTCTTAATTAAGCTCAGCTCCCCAATGCTTTAGACCACGCAATGTTAGAAGAAACAAGTATCTTTCCAAATTAGTTTTGTATCTAAGAATGATAAGGGAGCAAGTAAGGGTTGTATTAATTAACTTAGGAGTCGGCTGTAGAACTCATTTGTGTCTCTTATTTGCTCCAAAGGGAGCGAGCATTTATGAAGCGGAGAACACTCTGGACCCTTCCTGCACCTTGCCGCTGCTGCCCCCTCACTCCGCACAACACCCATCACTGCGATGAGAAATCAGAGGTCTCAGGCAGAATTCCTGCCTGAGGTCAGACCAGACCAAGCATGTCTCAACCCGGCCTGTCCCTTGTCTGGGTCCATATTTGCCAGTTCTTAGCACTTGTGAAAGCAGTACTCTGAAACTGTCTACAGTGTATACTTCAGACTGAAAAGGCCAAGTGGAAAAAATACATGAACAAAATGAATAAATAAAGCAAAAAGATGAATATTGGAAAAGGCCTGTAAAGCATGCTTTTCAAAGAATGGACTTTTCAAAACTCTGCACGTAAAATCCACACCTGAGAGATTTCCCTGGGCCTGAAAATGTTGCCCAGCATCAGCCAAGAAGAGAGACAAGGACAAATCCATTTCCTGACCCTGGTCAGATCATACTTCCAGACTCACTGCAGGCTACAGGTGGCATGTGGTAGAGATGAGCTGCAATGTTGTCACCTTTCTGAATGGCTAGAGCCAGGGACAGCCCCCGGAGGTGACCAGCTAGTGGTACTGGTCCTGTTTCAGGAACCTCCTTCTTGCTGCACTTCTGAGCTGAGACACTCAGCCCCAACTCCTGCCTCCACACCGACCATCACCGACCCAAAAGAACCAAACAAGATCAAAAGCCAGCATGAAAATGGGCATGCTCAACAAAGCAGAAACTACTCAGTCTCTACACTGCCTTCAGGACTGGCCATCTAAGTGAATAAAGAAGCAGACATGCTCATCATGGCCGGTGGCAGAAAGAAGGATCCTAGAAAGCACAGAGGAAAGGCAATAATGGAGCACTTCTGGAGACATGCTGTGCTTCTGAGCTCCAACGTGACGTGTCTACAGGTCGGGGTGCCGGCCACTGCCTGGGCAGCACGGCTCCCAGAGCCAGGCCACAGCCTGAGAGCAACAGCACTGCTCTGGAAGAAAAAGGAATAAAGAGAATGTGCAAGCAAAGAGGAGGAAGATTGGGGGAGCCAGGACCATCTTCAGGGGCCTGGCTGGAAGCTGGGCTGTCACTGGGCAGCCTGAGGTGGAGTGAGGCCCATAGACACAAAGACAGACAAATAGCACATGTCGCCGAGCGGAAGAGCAGTGACAGCTCAGTGATTAGCGAGGTACCCAGTAAATTACATATGATGCCCTTCACCAAAGAGCCTGCCTTGGAAAGAAACGGCCTGCCATGCTTTGTGTCTGCTCATGGAAATGCCTAGATTCCCACCACTGCCCAAGAAAGCAGGAGAGCCTCAAGAGAGACAAGAAGGGTCTCTATGAGGGATGGCAGGGTCGCCCCACAACCCAAGGTGATGGAGTCCGCCCCACGCCCAGGAGTGACAGGGACCCCGCCCACACTGGCCCTAACCCTAAACCACTGTTCTGGTGTCCTGCTCGCTGGGCCATGCCTTACAACCTCTGCAGAGCCTTCCAGAACCTTCCTCTCCAGGTCTCAGGCCCGTGGGCTGGGAGGCCACACCAGGCCTGAGTCCCAGAGGAGTGTCCTCCCTGCCCATGGCACAAGTCCAACAGTGGGGTCAGGACCCTGACGACTCCGCTTATAAACATAGGCATTCTTCTCTTGTAGAGAAACAGAAAGCCAGTACATGAAGCCAGATGCCAGCACACGGCTGCCCCAGCCTCCAGGCTGGCAGTCCTGCCCTCCCATTGCAGCCCTTTCTGCTCCCACCCCGGGGCTGCATCTCTTCTTGCCTCTGCTCTCCAGGGCACCACGGACGATCCACAGTGTGGCAGCGTCAGGGCGCTCGGGAAACCTTCCTCCAGATCGTCAAAACGCCATGTCAGTTTTGCAAGGAACACAGTGGGAACAATCAGACCTGTTGGGTAAATACCCGCCCACCACCATGTACACAGCCCATGAGTCAGCACCTGAGAAGTCTGTGCCCGGGGCCTGGCTGTGTTCTCTGTTGAGTGTCTGTCTAATTACGTCCCTTGTGTGCTGTAAGCACAGCAAGCAGCACCTCTGCAGAGAACATTGGGGTCTCTGCTGCTCAGCCAGGCTCTGGGCGCAGGCCGGGCCCAGACTTCAGCGATGGTGGAAGCCAGGGCTTTGGGGACCACTGCCATTCACAGAATGACAGCACTGCCCATTCCCACCCGTGTGGAGGTGGTGCAGACTCATCCTGGGGTACGTAGGGCCCAGGACCCCAGCAAGCCAGGCCCTTGGCTGCCAGCTCTCCAGCAGCTCCAGCTGGCGACCAGGAATTAGGACCGCAGGTGTAAACCGAAGAGGTCTGGAAGGATCATTAGAGTGCTTTTTATCCCACACAACAGCTAATCCTGAAGAAACTGCCTTTATCAAGTTCTGTGGAATGTCAAAGGAGCTATTCACATGATCTGGAAGGCTTGTGAAAACCTGCATGTGTGTGGCGAGACCTTCTTCGTATTCCACAGATAGCGCGGCCACAACTCACAGAGAGCCCCGAAGGCTCAAGGCTAGCCGTGGGAGAGACTTCCCACTGAGATCTGCTGCCCCTGTTAGTTCATTTTCTCATCACTGTGACCAATATGTGACATAAACAACGTAAGGGAGGAAACCCTTGTTCTGTCTTGTCATTGCAGCCCAGGGTCTGTTCAGTGCCGGTGTCTCCGCCCTGTGCCGTGAAGGAGCATCAGGGAGCGAGCAGATGCCTGTGCAGGAGGAGGCTCCTCACCTCATGGCCCAGGAGAAGCAGAAAAAGACAGGAACATGAGGCTAGGGAGACCTCCAAAGCCCCCCATCCCGTGACCCAACTTCCCACGAGGCCCCTCCTCCCAGCTTCACCACTTCCCGCAGCACCACCACCAGCTGAGAGCCATGCAGCTGACAGGAGCCTGCAGGGCATTCACAGTCCACAGTGCACATGCCCGGCCCCCAGCGCGTTCGGCCACCGGACCTCACAGAACACGCCTGTCCACCTTCACTCGTCCCAAAGTCCCAACAGCTCTAACACTGTTCCAAACATTCTCCCGAGACACAAGAAAGCTCTCAGCTGTGAGTCAACAAGATCTCTCCATCCACCAGCCCAGCGCAGGCTCTCCCACAGGGGGGAAGGTGCGCTCCGAGGGGAGGGGAGGGGCCGAAGCAGGACCCACCCCACAGGGCAAACCCCAAGCTCCAGGCCAACTTCTGGACACGGGTTGCGTGGACTCTGCACATGGGTCGCGTGGGCTCTGTGCACACGGGTCACATGGGCTCTAGTCCTGTCTCTGTGGACACGGGTCACGTGAGCTCTGTGCACACGGGTCGCGTGGGCTCTAGCCCTGTCTCTGTGCACACGGGTCGCATGGGCTTTGTGCACACGGGTCGCGTGAGCTCTGTGCACACGGGTCACGTAGGCTCTAGCCCTGTCTCTGTGCACACGGGTCACATGGGCTTTGTGCACACGGGTCACGTGGACTCTGCACATGGGTCGCATGGGCTCTAGCCCTGTCTCTGTGCACACGGGTCCGGTTTCCTGGTGGTTTATTGGAAATAAAGAGTCTCACGGAGAGAGAAGATGGCTCAGTAGTACAGTGCTTGCCTTGCATGTATGAGGCCCTGGGTTTGATTCCTCAGTACCACATAAGCAGAAAAACCCAGAAGTGGGCGCTGTGGCTCAAGTGGTAGGGCACTAGCCTTGAGCTGAAGAGCTGAGGGACAGCGCCTAGGCGAGTTCAGGCCCAACAACCAACAACAACAAAAAAGAGTCTCATGGACTTTCCTGCTGGGCTGGCTTTGAACCTTGATCCTCAGACCTTACCCTCCTGAGTAGCCAGGGTTACAGGCGTGAGCCACTCACGCCTGGCTTAATGGATACACTTTTAATGGCACCAATCTTTTCTTACCAACCACACCCTGCTAGCCCACAACTTTGAAGAGATCCTTTCCTAAACTGCAGTTTTAAAATCCTTATGTTCTGCTTTTTTGATTCCAGTTCTCATTGTAAGCCTGGTTACAGCCAGCCAGCAATAACCACATCACAGCCAGATGCCGTGTTGTCTTTAAATGTCCTCTGCCAAGTTCATTAGTCCATTACTCTGTGTGTGTGTGTGTGTGTGTGTGTGCGCGCGCGCGCGCACGCACGTGCGTGTTGATACTGAGGCTTGAATTTTGGGCCTGGGTACTTTCTCTGAACTTCTGTGCTCAAAGCTAGTGCTCTACTACTTGAGCCACAGCTCCACTTCTGGTTTTCTGGTGGTTAATTGGAGATAAGAGTCTCACAGGACTGGACTGACTTCAAACTGCAAGTCTCAGATCTCAGCCTCCTGAATAGTGAGGAGGAAGATACCAGCACCCTGCTGTCCACTGTTTTTAAATGCAGCCACACTCAAAGTCTCAGGACATGGACAAAATGTAAGCAAATCATTTCAAACTGTTTGCCAGAATGTAATGTGAATGGCTGGTAGTCCAATTCACAGCTCTCATTTCCACTTGAAACTTCATTAGCACAGCCTTTCACTGTCTGAAACTTGTTACTATTCCAGTCCTGAGTGTCCTCCAGAACTTCCCATTAAGCTCTGCCTGATGCATGGCAGGCTTTCTCCAGCCTGCTCCTCAGCCTGCTCCTCAGCCTGCTGCTCCTCAGCCTGCTCCTCCCAGCCTGCTCCTCAGCCTGCTGCTCCTCAGCCTGCTGCTCCTCAGCCTGCTGCTCCCAGCCTGCTCCTCCCAGCCTGCTCCTCAGCCTGCTGCTCCTCAGCCTGCTCCTCAGCCTGCTGCTCCTCAGCCTGCTGCTCCTCAGCCTGCTGCTCAGCCTGCTCCTCAGCCTGCTCCTCAGCCTGCTCCTCCACCCTGCTCCTCAGCCTGCTGCTCCTCAGCCTGCTGCTCCTCAGCCTGCTGCTCAGCCTGCTGCTCCTCAGCCTGCTGCTCCTCAGCCTGCTCCTCCCAGCCTGCTCCTCAGCCTGCTGCTCAGCCTGCTGCTCCTCAGCCTGCTCCTCAGCCTGCTGCTCAGCCTGCTCCTCAGCCTGCTCCTCCACCCTGCTCCTCAGCCTGCTCCTCCACCCTGCTCCTCAGCCTGCTCCTCTCAGCCTGCTCCTCAGCCTGCTCCTCAGCCTGCTGCTCCCAGCCTGCTCCTCCACCCTGCTCCTCCCGGCACTCCCACACAAAGGGTGCGGTCCACATGGTAGCCCAGGAAGCAGATAGGGTGAAAGGACTCGAGACCAGAGATAAGCTAAGGACAGCCCAGGGGTCCACTTGCTCCAGATGGGCCCACCTCCCAGAGCTTCCACACCTCCTGAACAGTGTGGACGGCGTGTGCCAGGCCTCCGACATCAGAGCCTGCATGGCCTTCGTACACCAACTGTGACACTGAGTTTCCCGAAGGCACTCTTCACGGTGACATTTAATGGGCTCATATGGTTGTTTTTGCTTAAAAAAATAAACAAATGCTGGGAAAGTAGCTCAGTGGTAGAGCACTTGTGCCTGAGGCTCTGGGTTCAATTCCACATAAGCAAAAAGAAAAAAGCCAGAAGTGGCACTGTGGCTCAAGTGGTGAAGTGCTAGACTTGAGCTGAAGAGCTGAGGGACAGCGCCCAGGCCCAGAGTTCAGGCCACATGACCAGACCCCCTCCAAAAAAATTCCACACCCAAAAATAAATAAATCAAGCCAAACATTGTGTATGTCTCCATTTTAGCCCCAGCACAGAATACTTGGGTGGATATGGGGTGGTTCTCAGGAGCTTCCTATCTTAAGGTGACAGACATGAAACAAATCAGGACCTGCTAGACGTCCATCAAAGCACAGTTCGGATCTCCACTAACAGCTGTGTTCAGCGCCCGTCCCCGGTGTGGCGGCGCAGGTCTGAAGGCCCCAGGCCTCAGTGGTTGGTGGGCTATGCGGTGACCTCCACGCCGTAAGATGGAAGTCCTCGTTGGTGGCTCCCCCAGCCCTGAGCCTGCAATGAACAAAACACAACTCAGCAGGCCTCACCAGTGTCTGCGATGGAGACCCATCTAGGAGAAGCCGGCACATGGCACTGAAGAGAGCCCAGAACGGCATCAAGTGCTATAGAAGGGCACGAAGACCCCTGGGAGCCCCTAACCCCCCTAGGGCATGGTCTCAGAGTTATACTGAACCAAAAGATTAAAAGCAAGATCAAGTGGTAGCTGCCAGATCAAACCATCCCTGAAGCCCAGAGGCAGTCAGCAGAGGAGCAATAGGTACTCTCTGTATGCGATTATGTGCATAACTGTGACGTAGTTATACAGCCCAGTGTACAGTGGAGATCATGGATTTGTCACACGTAGCCTTGAAAGTCGTACCCAGGCCAAGTAAAATGGAATCTTTGGGGATTTTCTTTGACAACTCTAGTCAAAATTCATGTTTATAGAATTTGAAGCTGGGTGACAGCTCGTAAGTGGTGCCGTTGTCTTCCCAGCATATTCTTCTGTGGGTGGAGACCACTGACTTCAGCCTACACAACCTGCACAGGAATGGGGTCTTAGGTTAAAGCTCCTCATTCTCGTTAAAGAGATATCCCAATAGTAACAACTACAACATTATGCTTCTGAGAGCAAACACTTGTTGCTGTTCTAGCTCAAGAGGCTGGCAACAGGTTATCTCATACATTTTTAATCTATTAACTGGTTAGGAAGCTTTAAACTAAAAACATGGAACTAACGGAGGGCTCAGAAGGGGGATTTTCCTTGTGTGAGTGTCCGATGTCTCACCCAGAGAGAGCTATTTCTGGGAAAGGAGAAACAATCAACTCATCAAAAATACCCATGAGATGGATCCATGCTTCCCCTTTCAAAGAAAACCGGAAGTGCCCCTTCCATGTTCTCACAGAAAGCCATGCAGGTGCTGGGCACAAGGCTGGTGTCTGCTGAGTGACCCTGCCCATGACAGGCCAGGCCAGGCCCTGGTGAGTCATTCCAGTCTCATTCCTGGCAGCCCAAGGCCCTGGCTGTCCACAGTGGCACTCAACTGGACTCTTCCTTCACTCCAAGGTTTGGAAATTGCTTTTTTCTTGAATAATGTAAAAGATTTTTTCTTGGGTATGAAGTATAAAGCAAAATGTAATTAATTAACCTAATTAAAGAGTTTGTGAGCCCAAATACAAATCCAAGTATCTTCAATGCATAGGACATTGCCCAGGGAACAGTTGAAACCATTGCAAAAGAATTGCAACAATGAGATGTATAAGACACTATGTTGAAAAACAAACTTTACAATTTGGGGGGGGGGGATGAAGTTGAGGAGGTGGGAGAGAAGGGATAGTAGGGGGAAAACAAAGGAGGAGGTAACAATGCTTGATAAGAAATGTACTCATTACCTTGCTCATGTAACTGTAACCCCTCTGTACAGTATTTTCACAATTAAAAAAAAAAAAACCTAAGAAAAAAAAAGAATGGATTCGCCATTCAGTGGCATGGAGGCCGTGTTGAAGCATCAGTTTAGAAGCATGTAGGGCCGTGCAACGCCCAGGGAGTGAGGGTTGGTAATGAATACGCCCAGGCAGCCGGGTAGTGAGGGTGGGAGCTGCCGCCAGCTCCCACGTAAGGTGGCACAGTTCTCCTTTTCTCCTTCGGTGCTTGGAGCCGACCTGTTTACAAAAGACAATGGCTGTTGTGTCTGCAGCCGACGCCCTCAGCAGCCTCCTCATCACACTAAAGCAGGGTCTCTCCCGCCCTGCCCTCCGGCCTGCTGTGGACCGGCTCCCAGAGCCCCTAGCACTGCATGCACCAGGGCCCTCCGCGGGGAGGAGCCTGGCACACAGGAATGCAGGTGGCAGGCCTGCATCTGTGGGAAGGGTCCTGGCCCCACGGGCCACCCTTCCCACCCCTCTACGCGCGCGCGCACACACACGTGCCACTCTCCTCCTTTGCCACACGGCACGCGTGTCACAAGCTGAGGCTGCTTTGAACTCGGCTCCTGTGTCTCTTGCGGACGAGGTTTACTGTGGGCCCACCTGTGTCTCTTCTGGATACGATTTACAATCTTTCGCTTGTGTCACACATTTTGTTTCATGTAACATCTCTCATCTATTCTAGAGTTTGTTCAGGTTTACTTTGTTTCACAAACAGATTTACCACATCTGGTAAATCCAGTTCAGTATGTCAGCTCCCGGCTGTGCTGTGCGGAGGTCTGGGAGTGACACTGCTGTGCACTGTGGAGAGGTGGCTGTCACTCATGGGCGGTCACAGAGACACAGTGAGCCCCTGAGGACTGAGCCACAGACCTCTGTCACTGAGCAAGGTGGCTGTGCAGCTGCCCATGGGCACCACTCCACATCCTTGGGCAGAAGCTGCCCCGGGCGCTAAGTATAACCTATCACGTCCGGTCACAGCCGTCAGGGATATGATTTCCCACCCACTTCCAGTCCACCCTTGGGAGAAGCCCTGTGTTTAGGGCCCTAACAGGCAGCTGGCAGCTGGGTGTCCCGAGGAGCCCAGCCCGCTCAGGGGAAGCTGCCTGACAGTCGCGACCCTCTGCCCAGCTGGCTATGTGGAGGGATGGCAGGAGCTCCGCATGCTCCACTTGCCCAGCAGTGAGTGCAGTGACCGTCCAGCCCAAGCTCTCATCTGTCACTTCCAAATAAGCAGGTGTCAGTCCTCTGCTAGAATCAGAGGCTCTCTGCCTCCTCTTTCTTCTGCCTGAAGTGCCCCAGCCCAGAGTGGGGATGGGGTTCTGTGAGGTTGTGCCGGGCCAAGCTCCAGGAAGATCGGGCTTTCAGGGAGCCATGTGGGGCAGCAGAAGGGTGAGGTCCAGTACCTCAGGCAGCACAGCCTCCCACCCGTGTCCCTGTGACACTGGTGCTACAGTGGGGGCTAAGCCAGGGGCAAATGTCACAGACACAATTCCCTGGGAGACCAGCAAGTGATGAAGACCAGAAAGGGCCGACAGAGCCTTCACCTTCCCACCCGGGGAGGACTCTGGGCCCTGCCATCAGTTGGTGAGGCACGGGCAGGGCAGCCCTGCACTCCACTCACCTTGGACAGCAGGGGGCCATGGGTAGATGCCGCCAGTCCAATGTCATGCTTTCACTGCCCGACCCCAGTGACCCCCCACACACACAGCCCTCACTGGAGGACCCGAGCGCCCCTCCACACACACAGCCCTCACTGGAGGACCCGAGCGCCCCTCCACACACACAGCCCTCACTGGAGGACCCGAGCGCCCCTCCACACACACAGCCCTCACTGGAGGACCCGAGCACCCCTCCACACACACAGCCCTCACTGGAGGACCTGAGCGCCCCTCCACACACACAGCCCTCACTGGAGAAGCAGAGCACCCCTCCACACACACAGCCCTCACTGGAGGACCCGAGTGCCCCTCCACACACACAGCCCTCACTGGAGAAGCAGAGCGCCCCTCCACACACACAGCCCTCACTGGAGGACCCGAGTGCCCCTCCACACACACAGCCCTCACTGGAGGACCTGAGCGCCCCTCCGAGCTCTGGTGGCTGCCTGGAACCTCTGCGCGCCCGCCCTTCCTGGCTCTTCCCACGTCTCAGAAGTGGCGGGTCCGACCCAGCACACCGGAACACCTTCCCGTCCGCCTGCCCACAGCCCCGGCCCGCACACCTTCCCGTCCGCCTGCCCGCGGCCCCGGCCCGCACACCTTCCCGTCCGCCTGCCCGCGCGTGACCCACCTCTCGTGTGCAGCCACTCAGGGAGTCACGGAGTGCAGCGAAGGCCGCACGGAGACGGAGGGCTTCCCCGACGGCGGCTGCTCAGGCCCGGCGGATGGGGACGGAGGGCTTCCCCGACGGCGGCTCCTCAGGCCCTGCGGATGGAGACGGAGGGCTTCCCCGACGGCGGCTGCTCAGGCCCGGCGGATGGGGACGGAGGGCTTCCCCGACGGCGGCTGCTCAGGCCCTGCGGATGGAGACGGAGGGCTTCCCCGACGGCGGCTGCGCGCGGCTCCTCAGGCCCAGAAGCCCATGCGAGCCTGAGAAAGTTCGGGCAGAGTGAAAGTCACAGAACCTTCTAGAGCCTTCACCATGCTGGGCAAAATGTCTGGCCTGGCTTTGCTAAGCTGGTGAAGCCTGAGGAAGACACAGTCACTTCCGTTCTCTTCTAAAGTAACCCCAAGTGTTTCCGAAACAGAACCGCGTAAGTGGCGAGGGAGAGCGGCCCGGAGAGGGCGGGCGGGGCTGGCGGTGAGGGC
>NW_012267307.1:4584273-4593633 GCF_000151885.1 Dipodomys ordii
GCGCCCGGCCGGCCTCACCAAGGCGGGCAACACACACCACGCACACCAGGCCCCGCACGAGCAGCCGAGAGGCTTCTTCAGTAAAGCCCAGAACACGCACCATCTACGCCTCAGTTTACCCTGGTGAGATGCCAGACGCGGGGCCTTAACCCCAGGCACTGCAGTCCGACCGGGAGCCGCAGAGCCCCGCCAGGCCCGGCCGGCGCCCTCAGAGACACGCTCACCCCTGACCTGCGGGCGCGGGTGTGAGCACTCAGGAGCGTGCACAGGGCGGGTGTGCGGCGTGGGAGTGAACACGCAGGAGCGTGCACAGGGCGGGTGTGCGGCGTGGGAGTGAGCGCTCAGGAGCGTGCACAGGGCGGGTGTGCGGCGTGGGAGTGAGCACGCAGGAGCGTGCACAGGGCGGGTGTGCGGCGTGGGAGTGAGCACGCAGGAGCGTGCCCGGGGGCGGCTGTGCGGCGTGGGAGTGAGCACGCAGGAGCGTGCCCGGGAGAAGGCTGCCCACGCCGCCGGGAGCAAGTCTCCACCCCAGGTGAAGTCTGGTGAAGGTTCTTCACCAAGGCATGTGCGGCTGGAGCCGTTTTCAAGGTAGAAATAAAAGCAAGGCTGGTCGTAGTGTCCGCGAGCTTTAAACACACAGCACCGAGACGTCCGCTGAACAGCAGGACACTCCCGCAGGCCTGTATGAGGCCACGCGAGCCGCAGGCCTGGCCGTGCCCTCCCTGCGCCTGGCCTCCGGGGTTGGGCGTCTGCCACCAGGCAGCCTGCTGACCACCAGGCTGGTCTGGAGACACTTCCCATCGCCTACCATGCTGCAGCATTGCTCTCAGAAACTACACATGCTGCTGAATAGTTTCACCCGGAGCTGACCTAGAAAGGGTCCAGGGTCAAGGCCAAGTGGAGATGCTCACTGGGGCCTCGGGTCAGGGGAAGGCTCCAGGGTGGAGGTCATTCTGAAGACCAGGCCAAAGGCTTCTCACAGGAAGCTCTTCCTCAGAAAAATAAAGAATGTGCCTTGTATAGTCTACAAAACACTGTATCCAAATAACCACTAGTGCCAGAGAGGAGGCCGGGCTCAGGGGTCCCGGCCCAGCCAGGGTCCCGGCCCAGCCAAGCAAGCCATCTGAGTGGGCAAGGAGCCCTGAATGTAAGCGCCTGGAACCTGTGATAATAATACTATTAATCATTTAAGTAAAGAACTAGACTACATCTGCAATATCACCACCTCGAGGCAGGTAATGACATTTTGTGTATTCCCTTCCAAACATGCAAGTGTATGCATTCATGTCTGCATGTGTGTGTCACTGTGAGTTGTGTGCATACGTGTGCCTTTCCATGTGACTGAGTTGTGTGTTGTGTATTATGTGTACAAAAGTATAATTGAGTTGTATGTGAACTGTGGTATGAATGGGAATGTAATGGTGAGTTGTATGCATATATGTACATATGAGTGTAAACATGTACACATACATGAAATGCGGGTGTGAGTGTGCCTTGTGTAGCTATGTACATGTGGGTGTGCATGGGTGTGGTTGTATGCTCGTATTATATGATGTATATGTGTGAACGTTTATGAGTATGGGCTGTGAATGGTGGGTATATGTGCAACTGTGTGTGAGTTATGGGTGAGAGTCTGTGGTTGTGTAGTGTGCGTGCATATGAGTATGCATCCAGTTGTGTGTTATAGGTTTGAGTGTATGTACAGGATTGTGTATTATGTGGCATATATGTGAAGGGTACATAGGGTATCTGTGTGTGAATGTGTGAGGGGAGACACGTGTGGGAGGGGTTATGAGCGCATGAGTGTGGATAGGTGTGTGTGTGGACGTGACTTGTGAGGGTATGTCACACATATGGTTGTATGTCTCTGTACATGTGGGAATGTGGGTGTGCACACATGTGGGCCTACACACGCATCGTCACATTCCAGCGGGACTCACACAGTGCAACACCTTCTCTCACATGGATCGTGCTGGGGAGACCAAGAACTTGCCATAAGGTCTCTGGATTCCACACAGAGCCTCCATCTGTGCTAGCCACACGGCCAGTGTTTAATGTTAACACACTCGGAGAACACACAGCTACACACTTGCTTTTCCACACAAAGTTGTGTCCTATCATTCCCATGGCATTGTGGTCTTTGAAAACACAATTTTGCAATCCAATGCCATTTTCCACTTGTTGGATAGTGCTGCTGTTTGCTTTTACACCGTGACACCAGAGAAAGCCTTGGGGGGGGGGGGGCTACACTCGTTGGTTAGTCCTATGAGTCAGGTGCTGGACGGAAGATGCAGACTTGACAGGATCATGATTCACCCTGAGGCTGGTCCCTAGGAGGACGCTGGCCTCGCAGAGGTGACTGATCATTGGCCCGACACCACGGCCTGCGTGGCCACTTCTTGCCCCAGTGAGGACCCAGGACTTCCTGAATCTCCAAGAGTATTGGAACAGAGGACAGAATGGCACACAGGACCCCACTCCACCTGCCGCTTCTAAAGTAAGTCTCCCCAGACCAAGCAACATCTGCACTACACCACTTTGCTCCTCCCTCTCAACTCCAGAGCACTCAGGGGACATCTAGAGTGGACAGTCGCCCTGTCCAGCAGTGGGCAGTGAAGGGGCTGCTCTACCCCAGGTAAGGGACATCGCCGGCCCACTGATCAGATATCCAGCACTCAGTCTTACTGTGTGGGGCCGAGCTGGATAGTCTGTGTCCTGCAGCTGCACCAGGCAAGAATGCCCAAAGCCAGAGGAGCCATGCTGTGAGCTGGCCGTGCGGTGGCCTGCACCATGCCCTGCTCTGAAGAGAACACGGCCCCGGCACAGCATTAGCCACTGGACAAGAATCCAGCGTGTGCTGACCACTACCCCTTGCTGATAATAGCAGTGGGTGGCCTGGACTGTCCAGGCCCACAGTGCACCCTTTACCCTGTGAGATACACAGCACCGGGTCCCTGGGTAAGAGCCCAGGATGGAGTCTTTGCTCCTCCTTACAACAAACAGCAGACTGCTGCCTGGAGCTGGCTGCCCAGCACCAGAGCTGCAGCCTCCAAAAGAGAGCCCACACGCCAGCAGGAACACCACAGCCTCCATCCCCGGGAGCTGGCCTCCTGCCAGCGTTATCGGTGGGCCTGGCAGGACCCCTGATCCTGAATGTGAATCTGACCCAAGGCCTCAAAGCCAGGCCTCAGCTGTGCACAGAAGCAGGCCCAGTGGACCCAGGCCAGGCCTGGGCCCACCCACTTGCAACCACAGACGGCCAGGATGGTGAAGACAAGTCGCCCCAAGAGACAACCTCAGACTTCTGTGTTCAAATTGGAAACAGCATTACTGGCTCTAATTTTCTGTGAAATTAACCGACACCCTTGCTCTCCTCCAGCGCGTGAGCTGCCATCCTGTGGGCAACAAGGAAACGATTCTGAGGGGCGATGTCGCTGGAAGACGCTCTTGTTCTCTGGGAGTGTCCGGGGCAGGCCTGCACCCTGGGCTGCAGTGCCCCGTGGGAGGAAACCACCTTCTGCCCACACTGTGAGGCCCTGGGGTCCGGCCTGGGCTAGGAGACCCTTAGAGTAGCCAGGGCCTTGGCTAGGCATCACCCAGCACAGAGGGCATGCCCCGCTGCAGGCCAGGAGCAGGGGAGCAGTTTGGCTGGTGAAGGACCAGCCAGTCCTCCCCCACCAGGACCTAAGCCTTCTGAGGCTCCAAACTGTCTGGAAGCAGTGGAGGCTTCTGAGGGCCATGGGCAGGAGGACTGCGCGGAAGCGGAGGCAGACCCCGCCAGTTGCTGCCCAGACGCCGTCTGCGCCCTCTCTGCTGTGAAAGGACCACAGTTGTCTGCATTCTCACCTCACTGGCCTGGCGTTGGAGGCCAGTGTTGCCAGGGTTGTGGCTGTAACTAAGACTTTCACCTGAAATTCTTTTCATATACTGTCCCATTTCCATGAAAATACCTATGTAGTAATTTTCTTCAGAAGTTGGATGTTTAAAGAAAAGGAAGAAGCTGGGCACCGGTGGCTCACGCCTGTAATCCTAGTAATCAGGAGGCTGAGATCTGAGGCTCACAGTTCAAAGCCAGCCCAGGTAGAAAGTCCGTGAGACTCTCCAATAAAAACCACTAGAAAACCGGAAGTGGCGCTGTGGCTCAAGTGGTAGAGTGCTCACCTTGAGCTGAAGAGCGCAGGGACGGTGCCCAGGCCCAGAGTTCAAGCCCCGTGACCAACCAAAAAAGAAAAGAAAGAAAAAAAGGCATTTACCTTGTTTTAAGGGAGGCCCTGGTCCCTGTCCGGCCACAGTGGGCTGACGAGTCCTCCGGAGGGCTCGGCTTCCTCTCCCCTGCCAAGCCCTCAACTCAAAAATCACGAAGTATTACCCAGAGTTTCACAATTCAGGAGCAGCACAGGACCAGTCCATCCTGAGTTGACTGGATTTGTAAATTGCGGTAAACTTTGCAGGACATGAAGTGTACCATTCGTGCTTTCTAGGTGTTCAGCCCCTGGGTGGCTGTTGACAAGGCCCCACCAGCCACAGAGCCATGCCTCCTTGTAAAGGTGACACTGCCCTCCCAGCTGGCACCCAGGAGCCTCACAAGAGGTCACACAGCATCCCTTCTGACTGGCTTATTTCACTTAACATCCTGTCCTCAGGCTCAGCTGTGTTGTGGCATGTGTCAGAATTTCATCCTTTTTAAGGATCAATAATATTCCCTTTTTTTTTTTTTCCAGTCCTGGAGCTTGAACTCAGGGCCTGGGCACTGTCCTCGAGCCTCTCTGTATTCAAGGCTAGCACTCTACCACTTGAGCCACAGCGCCACTTCTGGCTGTTTAAGTGGTGCTGAGGAATCAAGCCCAGGGCTTCATGCACGCTAGCCAATCACTCTACCACTGAGTCCCCTTCCCAGACCCTAATACTATTCCATTTTGTGCCTGCCATGCTTTGTCTGGCCACTCCTCCATCAGTGAGTAGCACGCCTTCTGGCTCTTGTGAATATCTGCTGCAGACACCAGTGTGCAGCATCTTTATCCAGTTCTGGGCCTGCATTCAGTCTTCACAGCATTATGTGATTTTATTTGCCCCCCTTCCTTCTCCCCTTCCTGGGGATTGAACTCAGGGCCTGGGCACTACCCTGAGCCTCTTTGTGCTCAAGGCTAGTGCTTCACCACTTGAGCCACAGCACCACGTCTGGCTTTTTTTTAGTTTATTAGAGATAAGAGCCTTATGGGGACTTTTCTGCCCTGGCTGGCTTCAAACCGAGATCCTCAGATCTCAGCCTCCTGAGTAGCTACGTTTATAGGCATGAGCCACCAGCACCTGGTTTGATTTTATATTTTAAGTCACTTTTTATACAAGTTGGTAATTTTTTACAGTGTAATAAGTATTATTCTTTATAAGAAGGTCATCTCTGAATAAGCTTTCTGCTAGTAAATATCTCCAGTTGTTGAAAGAAAGGTGAAGGGAGGAAAGAAGGCAGAGAGGGAGAGCCAGAGACAAGGAAAGAAGGGGAGGGCAGAGGCGTGAGAAGAGGATCCGTACAGCCTCGGCTCTGTTCAGGCTTCTCCCAGCAGACCCCACTGCAGCGCCCTCTGCCCCATCCCCATCTCAGCCCCTCCCATTCTGTGAACCACTATTCCTGTCTTTCCGTTGCCCGTCCCGGGCTCGGCCTCCAGGCTTCCCGTCGAGAGGGACAGCCTCGGGCCTGAGCTCTCTCCATTCCTCCGCAGCCTTTAGTCTTGCTGCTGAGACCAGCGGCGCCTCCTCCACACACGGCTCCAGTCTGGGGTAGTGACCCCTCCCTTCAGCAACGGGACCCAAGCTGTGCTGGAACGGCTGCCCCGTCAAATCCCTGAGACAACTTGGTGTCAGATGAAGACGCCTGCATTCAGGCCTCCACCGTCTTGTCATCAGGGTGGTCCAGGAGCTGTTGCCAAGATCAAGGCACCCCTGGGCCAGATGGCCAGCAGCAGCAAGTGCTAGCGCCAGACAGCAGCCTGCACCGTCCTCCTGAGGGCCACACCATGACCTTGGAGCTCCTCCAGTGTGGAAGTGACTCTGTGGCACAGGAGCCACCAGCAAGACACTTGACGGCTGCTCCCTCAAGGCCTCTGAAACTGTCCACGTACACTTCTGGGATTCGACGGTGCCCGAGGCCAGCCCACCCCCACTCAGCAAGCAGTGACGCAGATGTTATTTGAAGGATGCTGTAAATACAGAACAATACATTGCACCTTAAACACAGACTTTTAAAAGGTCCATTTGTGCCCCAGTGTGGTGACAGTGAGAAATGCAGACCAGAGGACACATGTTGAGCTGAGATGCTCACCGTGGTGTGTGTGTCTGTGTTCCTACCTCTGACATGCTCAGCTTGGGGTGTGTGTAATCACCCTGCCAATGCCATGCTCGCCGTTTTGTGTGTGCACACACGTGTGCTCCTACCTCTGCTGTGCTCACAGTGGGGGTGAAAACGTGCACACGCGTGTGTTCCTACTCTGACATGCTCACGGTGGGTTTGTGTGTGTGTCCCCACCTCACTCCTCAGGTTGGAGGAAGGAGATAACTGAAGCACAATGCAGATCCCTGCAGAGCTTTGGTCTCTGTGATGCCTGACAGAAACAGCCATTGGCTCAATGAGTCTCTAAGGCCAGGTGCTACATTTATCTAATTTATCCACTCATCCAGTTCCTCAACAAATGTTCCTAAAATGCTTCCATGCCCGCCCCAGCACTTTAAACAGATGCTTAATAATAGGCCCAACACCCCCTTGATGGGACTGCAGCACGCCACAGCTTGTCCACAGGAAGATGACGGCCAGTATGGGAACTCCACCCCCGAACCTGCAACCTGCATGCGGAGGCGCTGTCCCAGGAGCAGAGGCAGCTGTGGGGGAGGGGTTCTCCAGACAGGTGCGACTGTCTTCCTGGGGTAAGAATAATTCTGAGAAAATGCAACAAATTCAAAAGAAATCCTACACTTAGAAGACTCCAAAGCTAGTAACCAGTTATGCTGATTACTCTCATGTGACCAGCTGTGTGCACACACACATGCACATGTATGCACATGTGTGTGCACACAGATTTCCTGGAGAAGGGAGGCCCCTGCAGGTATCTCAGAAGAGAGAAGATGGAGAATACAGACTTCCAGGCTTCACCAGAGAGTAGCCATGTGTGGCCGGGAGCTCCTGGTGATGGCTTCTCCATGCCCACTAAAACTGAGCACACAGGTGTGGCTCCCTACTTCCGTAAGCTTCCTGGGTTCATTGTGTGCGTGAAGTTCCAGATTACCAAAGAGAGGACCTTCCCCACACGGTTATCTGATGGTATGAAATAAATTGAAGCCTCCTGCCTCAGAGGCCTATGAGAAGAGCAAATGAGGTCAACCTTTACCCCCTGATTGGCAGGGAAGCATGCCTGAACATCATGTGAGACACCAGTGTCTGCTTGCTTCTGAAATGGAATTCCAGAAACAGGTTCTGAGTTCTGGGACCTCTGCTCCCGCCCCACTCCACACTGCCACACTCACACGTTTTTCTTAGTTTCAAGCCCAGAAGGTAGAACATATTCGGGCTTGATGGGCTTTCCATCTTCCTACTACACCTTCAACTATGCAATCCGTGAGCCAAGAGAAACGTGGTGGAATAAAAGCAGGTGGTTTATATGCTGCCTAGAATGCCGCTCTGGAGCTCAGGCTCAGGGGAGGCCTGTTTGGGCGGCTTTTCAGGAGACTTGCCGTGGTGAAGCGCGCTTTTCTGGTTGTAAGATCTTAAGGCCGAGCCCCCTAGTCCACAGGTCTGACAGGGCTGTGGAGAAATGTCTCCATCTAGTGGTCACTTCTTGCATCACACCAAGTAGCAAATTGCAGCCAGGATCCCTGGCTTCTCTGGGATGATTTCAGAATTAGACAAGGATGATGACTGCACAGCTCTGTTGATGTTGAAGTCAAATGAATTGTATCTTGAGGAGGGTAAATTACATAGAATAAGTTCTATTTAATTGTTTAAATAAATTGTGGACAAGTACCAGTGGCTACGATCCCTAGCTACTCAGAAGACTGAGATGAGAGGATCAAGCTTCAAGGCCAGCCTAGGCAGAAAAGTCTGCCAGACACTGTCTCCAAAATAACCAGCAAAAAAGAGAACTAAAGTTCTGGGTCAAGAGGGAGAGTGTCCGCTGGACAAGCAAGCTGAGCAACATTGAGGCGCCAAGTTCAAATCCCCAGTACCAATAAAATATGATATTGTGAAAGGCTTTCAACAGAGAGGTCTGGGGATATGGGTCAAATAGTAGATAGCTTCAGTTAGAAAGTATAAGGTTTTAGGGCTGGGAAGGTAGCTCAGTGGTAGAGCGCTTGCCTTGCATGCCTAAGGCCCTGGGTTCGATTCCTCAGCACCACATAAGCAAAAATATAAACACAAAAGAAAGTATAAGGTTTTGAGTTCAGATCTCAGTACCACGAAAAAATAGAGACAGAAATCATGGCCCGTCCCTTCTTGGCCATGAAATTAAGTGGCCTGAACCCCAGTGAGAGCTTTTTCTCCATATCAGAGTATAGAACTAATTGTTCCTGTGTGCGTGTGTGCCTGTGTGTGTGTGTGTGTGTCACAATGTTTACCTAGGACCTCTTTCCTAATATTTAACAAGTTGTTTCTTTTTGTGGCCATTTTCCCCAGAATGCTTGGGCTGCAATGACACAGCTGGAAGACGTGTGCAGCCCTCAACTCCTGCCCTGAGTGGAGCTGGCAGGGTGGTTAGACTATGATGTCTTATTCTAGGGAGTAAGAAACATCTGCTTCTTGATGGAAGCCATGTGTTATTATAAGACACTACGTCAGGCACTTTAACACGATATATTCCTTACAATTACACTTACCAAACAGAGTACCACTGAGAATTCCCACTAATGTTCTCATCACACACCAACTCAAGAGTCTTCCCCGGCGCCTCACAGGGGATTGATCAGTGCAATTATTTTGTAAAGGTCTTTGTCAGCAGATTCAAAATAACCAGAAACAATAATTATTATTATTTAGGATTCAAGTGTTAATTTTCCAGCTGAGATGCAGCCTTAGCCACACACAGCTACAGGTGTGGATACAGGAAAAAAAAGTTGTCTTCTAGGAGGGCATTGGAACAGTGAGGAGGATGCTAGCCCAGGTCCTCAGGTCCCCCACGACCCTTAGATCCCATGCACACACACTGAAGATGCTAGCCCAGGTCCCCAGGGTCCCCATGACCTTAGACCCCATGCATACCCATTGAGGATGCTGACCCAGGGCCCCAGGGCCCCCATGACCTTAGACCCCATGCACATACATTGAGGATGCTAGCCCAGGGCCCCCATGACCTTAGACCCCATGCACATACATTGAGG
>NW_012267307.1:4594038-4602720 GCF_000151885.1 Dipodomys ordii
TGCACATACATTGAGGATGCTGGCCCAGGGCCCCAGGGTCCCCATGACCTTAGACCCCATGCACATACATTGAGGATGCTGGCCCAGGGCCCCAGAGCCCCCATGACCTTAGACCCCATGCACATACATTGAGGATGCTGGCCCGGGGCCCCAGAGCCCCCATGACCTTAGACCCCATGCACATACATTGAGGATGCTAGCCCAGGGCCCCAGGACCCCCAGGACCCTTGGGTCTGCTGCATTTTAGTACATCATCCTGCCCTGATCCATCCTCCTTGTCTGTCTGCATCACACAGAACATGCTGTATGAGAGACAGAAGTGATACTGGAGAACGAGGCTGGAGCTGTGTCTGCTGCATGGCCCCCGTGCTGCCGAGACACGCAGGTGGATGAAGCCCCAGAGCATCTGAGGATAGCCTAGAGGCCATGTCCACCTTCGGCTCAGGTCAGGAGTACGGAAATTGCTCTGACTGACTGGGCTTCAGCTCCCCATTCCTCTCTCAGCCCTGCGACCTCACCATGCTCTCCACAGCTTGGATTTAAACATCTTCCACCAAGAAACCTATGCACAAGTCAGCTAGTCTACAATACACCAGGACAAAGGATCATTCAGCCCAAACGTCATTGGTGCTGTGGTCAAGAGGCCCTGAGACAGCCCAAGAAAAGAGATGGAAATAAAGAAAGCGGGAAAGTGTGGAGAAGGGACATTGCTGTCGCCTCGACTGGAAATAAAGGCTTTGAGGGAATATTTCAAACCACCTTTAAAAAATGAAGATAGAACAGGAAAATTCCTAGGAAGACAAAAATAATCAAAAGTCACTCAAGGAGAAATAGAGAATCTGAATAAACCATAAAGTTCAGTCCTAGGTGGCCTAAGTGCTGTCCCTCAGCTCTTCAGCTCAAGGCTAGCGCTCTACCACTTGAGCCACAGCACCACTTATAGCTTTTTCTGCTTATGTGGTGCTGAGGAATAGAACCCAGAGCCTCATGCATGCAAGGCAAGCACTCTACCAGAAGCCACCTTCCCAGCCCCACTATCAGATATTTTTAAAAATATATTACCCAACTATTTCAGAAAAAGGAAGAGGTAATACTTCTGATCTCACCTTTGAGGCTAATATCACCTGATACCAAAACATCAATATCTCTTAAGAACATAAGCCCCAAACCCCCTAGTATTAACAAATCAGTCTAACAGCATATAAGAAATAATATAAGCCTTGACCAATTCAAATTTATTCATGCAAGATGATACAGGTTATTTTAACAAATGAAAATTATTTGGCTTATGAATGTAGAATTGACAAAACTCAACTCCTATTCATAATAAATTATTGACAAGGAATAGAAGGGATCCAAAACATCAAAATGATTATTTAAAAAACTGCTTTTAAAACCTATACTCACTAAAGAAGGAAAACCTAGCAGAAATGGATGAATTTCTAGAAACTTACAAACTGCCTAAACTGAACAAAGAAGATATAAACCAACTAAACAATCCAATAACATACCAGATAAAGGAAGTAATCAGCAGTCTTCCAACAAGGAAAAGCCCAGGCCCAGATGGATTCAATGCTGAATTCTATAAGGTCTTCAAAGAAGAACTAATACCAATGCTACTCAAGCTTTTCCATGAACTAGAAGGTGAGGGAGAAATCCCAAATTCATTCTATGAAGCCAACATCACACTCGTCCAAAAACCAGGTAAGGATCCAACAAAAAAAAAAGAGAACTACAGACCAATTTCTCTGATGAACACAGATGCAAAGTTCCTCAATAAAATATTAGCCAACAGAATCCAGAAACAAATTTAAAAAGTCATACATTATGACCAAGTAGGCTTCATTCCACAGATGCAAGGCAAGTTTAACATATGCAGATCAATAAATGTAATTCACCACATCATCAGAGCCAAGGTCAAGAACACATGATCATCTCAAAGATTCAGGAAAAACCTTTGACAAAATACAACACCAATTCATGTTAAAATCTCTGGAGAAACTAGGAATAGAAGTAACATTCCTTAAAACAATAAGGGGCTGCCGGACGCTGGTGGCTCACGCCTGTAATCCTAGCTACTCAGGAGGCCGAGATCCGAGGATCGAGGTTCAAAGCCAGCCCGGGCAGGAGAGACCGTGACACTCCTATCTCCAATAAACCACCAGGAAACCGGAAGTGGTGCTGTGGCTCAAGTGGTAGAGCGCTCGCCTTGAGCTGAAGAGCTGAGGGACAGCGCCCAGGCCCAGAGTTCAAGCCCCACGACCAACAAAAAAAAAAAAAAAAAACAATAAAAGCTATATGCAACAGACCAACAGCCAATATCATACTAACAGGAGAAATACTTAAACCACTTTCCCTAAAATCAGGAACAAAGCAAGGATGCCCATTCTCTCCACTTCTCTTCAACATAGTTCTGGAATTCTTAACCAGAGCAATAAGGCAAGAAAGGGACATTAAAGTGCTCCACATGGGGGGGGTGGGAATTAAACTAACCTTATTCACAAATAACATGATCTTATACCTGAAGGATCCAAAAAACTCCACTCCCAAACTCGTAGAACTAATAAACCACTTCGGCAAAGTAGCAGGATACATAATTAACCCACAAAAATCAGCAGCCTTTCTGTATGCCAACAATGTACAAGCAGAAAGGGAAATCATGAAAACAACCCCATTTGCAATAGCCTCAAAAAAAAACCCACCTAGGAATTAACCTAACCAAAGATGTAAAAGATCTATTTAGTGAAAACTATAAAAACCTAAAGAAAGAAATCAAAGAGGACACCAGGAAATGGAAAGACCTTCCATGTTCATGGATAGGTAGTATCAATATTGTGAAAATGGCCATACTAAAAAAAAAAAAATGGGGGCTGGGAAGGTTGCTCAGTGGTAGAGTGCTTGCCTTGCATGCCTGAGGCCCTGGATTCGATTCCTCAGTACCACATAAGCAAAAAGAAAAAAGCCAAAAGTGGTGCTGTGGCTCAAGTGGTAGAGCGCTAGCCTTGAGCTGAAGAGCTGAGGGACAGCACCCAGGCCCAGAGTTCAGGCCCCATGACCGGACCCAAAAAAATAAAAAATGACCATACTGCCAAAAATGATATACAAATTCAATGCAACCCCCATCAAAATCCCAATAATATTCTTTACTGAGATAGAGAAAACAATCCAAAAATTCATATGGAACAATAAAAGACCTAGAATAGCCAAAGCAATTCTAGGGAAAAAAGCAATGCAGTTAGTATCACAATACCAGATTTCAAGCTCTACTAAAGAGCCATAATAACAAAAACAGCTTGGTATTGGCACAAAAATAGACCTGAAGATCAATGGACCAAATTAGAAGATGCAGAAATAAAACCACATACTTATAGTCATCTGATATTTGACAAAGAATCCAAAGACATACAGTGGAAAAAACATAGCTTTTTCAACTATTGGTGTTGGCAAAACTGGGAAGTCACATGCAAAAAACTCAAAGTGGATCCCTGCTTGTCACTATGCCTAACACCAATTCAAAGTGGATCAAAGACCTCAACATCAGATCCGAACCTCTGAAACTACTGCAAAACAGAGTAGAAGAGACAAAAGAACTTACAGGTACAGGCAGGGACTTCCTGAATAGAGTCCCAGGGGTACAACAGATAGGAGAGAGACCCAACAAATGGGACCACATGAAAATAGTTTCTGTACAGCTAAGGACACAGGTACTACACTACAAAGACAGCCAACCAACTTGGAAAAGCTCTTTACCAGCAATACATCAGACCTGAGCTCAAGAAACTAACCCCTCCCAAACCTAATAAACCAATCACTAGATGGGCAAGGGAGCTAAGGAGAGACTTCTCAAAAGAGGAGGTAAGAATGGCAAAGAAACACATGAGGAAATGTTCGTCATTCCTGTCCATAAAGGAAATGTAAATCAAAACAACCCTGAGATACCATCTTACCCAGGTGAGACTGGTCAATATTCTGAATTCTGAAAACAACAAATGCCAGTGGGGATGTGGAGAAAAGAACCCTACTGCACTGCTGGTGGGAATGTACACTAATACAACCACTCTGGAAAGCAGTCTGGAGGTTCCTCAAAAAACTAAACAGACCTTCCCTACGACCCAGCCATAGCATTCCCAGACATCTACATCTACCCTGAGCATCACCTGCACACCCATGTTCATTGCCGTGCTACTCACAATAGCCAAGATATGGACACAACCCAGATGCCCCACAATAGATGAACGGACCCAAAATATGCAGTACCTATATACAATGGAATATTACACAGCCAGTAGAAAGGATAAAATAATGTCATTCCATACAAGGCACTATGTTGAAAACAAACTTTACAACTTGGGAGGAAGGGAGCCGTTGGGGAGGTGAGGAGGGAAGAGATAGTAGGGGAAAAACAAAGGAGGGGATAACAGTGCTCGATAGGAAGTGTGCTCATTACCTTACTCATGGAACTGTAACCCTCTGTACAGTATATTTACAATAAAAAATCTCATTATATAACTGAAGAATAAAAAAAAAATGTCGGCTGGGAATGTGGCTTAGTGGTAGAGTCCTGCCTTGCATGCTCAAGGCCCTGGGTTTGATTCCTCAGTACCACATAAACAGAAAAAGCCAGCAATGGCGCTGACTCAAGTGGTAGAGTGCTAGCCTTGAGCAAAAGAAACTCTGGGACAGTGCCCAGGCCCTGAGCTCAAGGAACGAGTTTAGTATTGGCAAAATAAATAAATAAATAAACTTTAAAAAATAATTCCATTCGCAGGGAAATGAATAGAATTAGATAGAACAAATCATATTAAGTGAGCTAAGCCAAGACCAGAGAGACAAATGGCACATTCTCCCTGATATACAGAAGTTAGATTTAAAATGCAACAGGATATGACAAATTATACAAGATTCTAGACACTCACATACAGCGAGAACAAAAGGTTACCAAGTTGTAATACCAGTGCCTCTTCATATGTATATAAAATATACATACTGAAAGATAAGGAAACAAAGGACCTTTTCTTAATTTGTCTTTTCATTTTCTGTATTCTTTACCTCATATATGATGTATACACATGCATATCTGAGGGTAGGTTCGGGGAAGGCACAGAATTGGTGGAAAACAGGTGAAAATGTGCAGCACTGGATCCCACTGGCTGCACTGGACATGGATGAAAGTGAATCGCACAACTCACGGGTGGAAATGGGAGGGGGGAATAGGAGAGAATGAGGGAACAGATGATACTACGAAAAAGGAAGAAAATGTACTTATTACCTGACATGTGTAAAGGTAGCCCTGCTGTATATCACCTCTAAAACAATAAAGTAACTTTTTTTTAAGAAAGGGAAAGGTGCTTCATGTGACACCTGGCTATTCTCAGCAGCAAATGCCATTAGGTTCCTAAAGATTAGTATCAACCAAACACACACTAAAGAGCAGGACAGAGAAAGGTAAGAGTCAGTGGAAACAAAACAGATAAAGACCACACAAACACCTATGATTCAGAACTTGGAAACCTAAATGTGAATGATTGCAGGGAAAAAAATTACCAAGGCAAGCAGCAAGAAACGAGACTATAAATAAAACAGGCATACTTTTAACTATTCAAACAGGATGTTTCTAAGTGAAAAATAAAATTGTTGAAATGAAATTCAAAAGACCAGATATCAGATTACATAGATGAAGAAAGCCTAACACACAGCAATGGACCTGAAGGAACTGTCCAGATTGTTTGTAAGGAAATAGAGAAAATAGGGCTGGGAAGGTGGCTCCGTGGTAGAGCGCTTGCCTTGTACACATGAGGCCCTGGATTCTATTCCTAAGCACCACATAAGCAGAAAAAAAGCCAGAAGTGGCGCTGTGGCTCAGGTGGTAGAGCACTAGCCTTGAGCTGAAGAGCTGAGGGACAGCGCCCAGGCCCCAAGTTCAGGCCCCATGACCGGCAAAAAAAAATAGAAAAGAAAATATGTAAAAGATTAAAAGGGATAAGTTAGAGACTAAGGTAGTGTAACAGTCAACCTACAGAGTTCCAGAAAGATTGAAAAGAAGAAAGAACTATTTGAAGAAATAATATTTGAGGATTTTCAAGAACTGATGAAATTAATGAACCTACAGTAAAAAGAAAAATAGGTAGACTAAATCAATACCACCTACTCTCTAACACACACTATGAAATTACACTAGACCCTTGGTATCCACCAGTTTAGTTTCAAGAATGTTGATGAGGAAAAACTACAATGCTAAGGATGTAGAGTTCAGTGCTGTACTGCAAGATGCTGGATTCTTTTTTCCCCAAATGGCAACTTCTGCTAAAGACCTACCACCAGCCCAGCTTTTTGTTGGTAATTTCGGAGATGGCATCATGGGGATTTTTCTGCCCTGGAGGGCTTTGAATTGTGATATTCTCAGACTCAACTTTCTGAGTAGCTAGGATTATCAGTGTGAGCCAGCAACACCTTTTTTTCTTTTCTTTTTTGTTATTGTTGGTTGTGGGGCTTGAACTCAGGGCCTGAGCCTCTTTGTGCTCAAAACTAGCGCTCTACCACATTAGCCCCAGTGCCACTTCTGGTTTTTGAGTGGCTAAGTGGAGATGAGTTTCATGGGAACTTCTCTGGCTGGGCTGCCTTTGAACAACAATCCTCAGATCTTAGCCTCCTGAGTAGCTAAGATTACAGGCACAAGCCACTGGCACCTAGCTCTTATTTTCTTTTTTTTTTTTTTTTGTCGGTCATGGGGCTTGAACTCTGGGCTTGGGCGCTGTCCCTCAGCTCTTCAGCTCAAGGCGAGCGCTCTACCACTTGAGCTACAGCGCCACTTCCGATTTTCTGGTGGTTTATTGGAGATAGGAGTCTCATGGTCTCTCCTGTCCAGGCTGCCTTTGAACCGCGATCCTCAGATCTCAGCCTCCTGAGTAGCTAGGATTACAGGCGTGAGCCACCAGCGCCCGGCTTAGCTCTTATTTTCTTGATAGTAGCCTAAGGGGTATGAAGTGGTATAAATATATACTTCTCTATTATTCAGATATTTTCTGTTTCCTGGTATTAAATGACTTATGTTGTCTATTTGAAAATGGGTTAATTGCCCCAAGCAGTAAATATCTTGGATATTGACTCCTTAATCACACATTCTGCAGGCTGAATTTTCAGTTGATTACTTTTTTTTCCCTCATACTAAATTGATCTTCCAACCTAGCAATTGCTAGGCAAGCATTCCACCTTTAGTTCTTCTGCTTTTAGTTGAATTCAAGTCTGCTGCTAACTTTCCCTGGGCTGGCTTTTAACAGTGATTTTCTGCTTCCATGTCCTAAGCAGCTGGAATTATGGTTGTATCCTTTGATGTGCAGAATTTTTTAATAATTTTATTATTTTATTTTTCGGTAGTGGGGTCTGAACTGTGGGCCTGGGTGCTGTCCCTCAGCTCTTCAGCTCAAGGCTGGCGCTCAACTACTTGAGCCATAGCACCACTTCCAGATTCTGCTTATGTGGTGCTGAGGAATTGAACACAGGTCCTCATGCATGCAAGGCAAGCACTCTACCACTGAGCCACCTTCCCAGCCCAGAAATTTTTAATCTTGATGAAATTTCATTTGCCTGCATTTGTTGTCATTGCCAAGTCTAAAGTCATGAAGCTTTTCCTCTCATTTTTTTTCTAGAAATTTTGTAGTTTTAGGTATTAGCCTTCAATACTTAGAACTAGTTTTCATGGTGTAAGTGTGAGGCCACATGTTAGTGTAAGAGACAAGGACCTTCAGAAGTCACAAAATGTAGATGAAACGCACAGCCTGAGAAATGTGGCCTTCCCATATAATATTCCCAACCCAACCATCGTGTCCTTTCCTCTCAGTCCTTAGTTCTGGCCTTGATAGCACTGACCCATGTCTGCTCATCAGAGTATATGGTAGAGACTTTCAGTCTAGAAAAAGCACAATCCAGAAAGAAAAAAGGGCAGAATCCTCTGCTGCTTGACAAAAGTCTGGGTAAATAAAACTAGAATTCACACTGGGCATCCGGTGGTTCATGCCTGTAATCCTAGCTACTCAGAAGGCTAGGATCTGAAGCTCACAGTTCAAAGCCAAGCCAGGCAGCAAAATCTATGAGATTCACCGCCAAGTAAGCACCAAAAAAAAGCAGGAAGTGAAACTGTGGCTCAAGGGGTAGAGTGCTGGCCTTGAGCACCAACGCCCAGGCCCTAAGTTCAAGCGCCAGGACTGGCACCACACCCACACGAAACCCTAGAATTGACAAGAGCTTGACCTTTCTCTCCCAACCAGAGGTGGGGAATCATTTTGCTGCCAAGGTGATTTGGACATTTATAACGTCCTTCAAGTTGGTGAGTCGTGCACGTTTTTCAGCGTGAGCACACACCGGCCTTGGGCGTCCAGGAGCCGAACCTGAGCCTCGGCCTAATGGAGGGCGATGGAGGCGTCCCCCGTGGCGTGAATCGGTCGGTGCTGCTGGTCTTTTCGGCCCATTGTATTCTGTAGAAATGCTGATATTCCGCAGGAAGCTGCGGCCCAGGCTCCGCGGGTTTCCTCAACTGCGAAAAGTCCCAATGCAGAGGCCAGCGCCGCCCGGCCTCATCCCGGCCTCATCGGGAGCTGGCCCGCGCCTGCCGACCGGTTCACCGGCGGAGGAGGAGGCCGGGCCCGGCTCCAGTGCCGCGGTCCCCGCCGGCTCCCGTGCTCGCGG